>NC_092351.1:38406445-38724361 GCF_963676685.1 Mytilus edulis
CAGCCTCAGGTTGTGTACTATAACTGTGTAAAGTTTCATTAATATTGGTCCATCCGTAATGGAGGAGTTGGCCTTATGAGAATATGGACAGACAAAAATCAGATAATTTGAAAAACAGGGGGGAGTGTAATATAAATTATCCTGCAATGACGCCTTTTTGCGACCTAATAAAGCCGACCGTGCGAGGGCTTCACAGCCAGTCAAGGGGGTTAATCACCCCCATCATCATCACCTTATAAAACTTGTAGTGTTATTACATGGAGTTGTATCAGCTAGGTCATTCTAGTACATTACAATGTTAAGGAATGAAATGGAATGTAGATGTATTTGTGCTTGCTACAAAACATGCTGAAAGCTGCCTTTCCTTGGTTTTTTTAAAGATTGCCGGAAAAGGAATATGTATTGTATATTGTATTTTCAAAGAATAAAATTTTAGATCATGAATATGGATATTATTCATATCATTGTATACATGTTAAAATAGGAGTGATAAACTAATAATTATGATCATACTCTCTAGTCATTTCTTTTTCTTTTCTGTCCACTCTTCCATTGACTTGTCTGCAACAGATTCGAATGACATCTCCAACTTCTCTTATTCTGTTGTCAATCATGCAGTGGCTGACTGTAGGGATATTAGGAATGGAAAGAAGGCCATTTATCTGGTGTTCTCCAAGTCCAAGATCAATAGCAGCTAAAATATATTTAGAAAACATATAATAAATCTTAATTATATTTTTCTTACTATTTTATTTTTAATATTTATTTAATTTTTTTAATTGATTTTGTTATTTGAAAGAATAGTATATACTAGAAATTACAGATAAGTTTTATGAAAATCAAAGTTGATTATTATGGAATTATGGAACGCCATGACTGCCTTATGTTAATGATCAGCATTATATGCAGTGCTCACAACATTATATGCAGTGCTCACACCATTATATGCAGTGCTCACACCATTATATAACTTTACATCAATTATTCCATTTTTTTTTTACAAGGTTTTTAGCACGCCAAGTAGTTTGTCTTCTAAGTATGATCAGTCTTATATAGAAACAT
The DNA here is from genome assembly GCF_963676685.1 of Mytilus edulis. Lineage (NCBI taxonomy): Eukaryota > Metazoa > Mollusca > Bivalvia > Mytilida > Mytilidae > Mytilus > Mytilus edulis. Next base: position 38,407,508 of record NC_092351.1, read on the forward strand.
AAACTTTCATAAGAAAATTTACCCTTTCAAGACCCAGTTTAACATCTTCATTTAAAGTTATCATCTCTTATGAAAACTGAGTTTGTTGGGGATGAATAAAAGGTTTACTACGTTTGTTCGTCAGTTTGCAGCTTGAATTGAGATTTGAGAAGAAACATTTTCACTTGTCACTTGCAATAACACCACACTTTCTTTTTTATATTTATTTCAAAATTGCATTTGATAAAAAAAAATCGGAAAGATACACAAGTTAACATGACAAAAGCACAACAAAAGAAAATTAAAATGTCAATTGTTCTTGAACAATTGAGAGGTCTTTCCTTTCGTAAGGTAAGATACATGTTCCAATAGACGTAAAATGTATTGAAAAGCTTTAAAACACACTGAAAATCCTTAAATAAGAGTCAAAAAACACTAATTCGCTTTATGGGACATGACCTTGTTATTTAACTTACATTTTGCCATTCGTATTTCTTACGACAAACAGAACTACTTCAATCATTCACCTCTTAGTTTCATCTTTTCCTTACTTATTTCAATCAGTTTTAAATATTGTATACTGCCTTATGATAACATGACTTAAATAACTGTTTAAATTTGTTTGCTGGGCATTACCGTAATTCACCAATTATGGATTCGGTAATTTCCGCCTAAAAACGAAGTTTACCGAATGATCTCATCATACATCAATCTCATCATACAACAAAAAAACGTATAATGTTGTGACCACTTCATATAATGGTGTGAGCACTTCATATAATGTTTTGACCACTTTCATATAATGTTGTGACACCACTGCATATAATGTTTGGACCACTGCGTATAATGTTGTGAGCACTTAATATAATGTTGTGAGCACTGCATATAATGGTGTGACACTGCATAAATGCTGTGAGCACTGCATATAATGTTGTGAGCACTGCATATAATGTTGTGAGCACTTAATATAATGTTGTGAGCACTTAATATAATGTTGTGAGCACTGCATATAATTGTTGTGAGCACTGCATATAATGATGTGTGCACTGCATATAATTTGTGAGCACTTAAATAATGTTTGTGAGCACTTAATATAATGTTGTGAGGCACTGCATATAATGTTGTGAGCACTGCATATAATGATGTGTGCACTGCATATAATGTTGTGAGCACTTAATATAATGTTGTGAGCACTTAATATAATGTTATATAAGTGTTGTGAGCACTTAATATAATGTTGTGAGCACTTTATATAATGTTGTGAGCACTGCATATAATGGTGTGAGCACTGCATATAATGATGTGTGCACTGCATATAATGTTGTGAGCACTTAATATAATGTTGTGAGCACTTAATATAATGTTGTGAGCACTGCATATAATGATGTGTGCACTGCATATAATGTTGTGAGCACTTAATATAATGTTGTGAGCACTTAATATAATGTTGTGAGCACTGCATATAATGTTGTGAGCACTGCATATAATGTTGTGAGCACTGCATATAATGTTGTGAGCACTGCATATAATGATGTGAGCACTGCATATAATGTTGTGACACTTAATATAATGTTGTGAGCACTTAATATAATGTTGTGAGTACTTTATATAATGTTGTGAGCACTGCATATAATGTGTGAGCACTGCATATAATGATGTGTGCACTGCATATAATGTTGTGAGCACTTAATATAATGTTGTGAGCACTTAATATAATGTTATATAATGTTGTGAGCACTTAATATAATGTTGTGAGCACTTTATATATGTTGTGAGCACTGCATATAATGGTGTGAGCACTGCATATAATGATGTGTGCACTGCATATAATGTTGTGAGCACTTAATATATTTTGTGAGCACTTAATATAATGTTGTGAGCACTGCATATAATGATGTGTGCACTGCATATAATGTTGTGAGCACTTAATATAATGTTGTGAGCACTTAATATAATGTTGTGATCACTTAATATAATGTTGTGAGCACTGCATATAATGTTGTGAGCAACTGAATATAATGCTGATCATTAACAGAAGGCAGTCATGGCGTTCCATATGGAATAGTTATGAAAAATTTTAAAGGTGACCATCTGAATTTAGTTTGTACTGAACATTTTAGCTTTTTTTAACTATTCATTAAATCATTATACCTATAATACCTATAGGTTTGGCATTATAACCAAAATACCAACAAACTTGGTAATTTGTAAGAACAGTATATAATAGAGATAACTGATTAGTTTTATAATTATCAAAATTGGTTTGAAAAAGTTCTTGAAAATTTTAAAGGTGACCATCTATATTTTATCAGAACTGCAACACAAACAAAATTAAAATTGAGTGCAGTTCTATTCATGTTTAAGGTCATAGAAACATTTGTACAGAAATTTTGTGTCAATGTTATAAATAAAGTGATATTAGGTCAGTGTCATAATATCACAAAAAAATATAAGGTCAATGCATTTTGACTGCTCAAATAGAACAGTTGCAGTAACCTTAGGCAAGTGGGGACCAAGATGGTGAACTGTGGTTTATATTTATCAATAGTACTGCTTAAGTCAACCTTAGGGGCAGTATGAATGATTTGATCATTGTTGAAGACTCTACACTCTAAAATCCTGTTCATTCATTATTCTTTTTTTTCTTCTATATATTTTGTGTGATTTTGTCTCATGTACATTTAATCCATATTCCTTTATTTTCTATTAGACAAGACAGCATGCCGACAAGACTGTCACATTCATCATGTTCAAAGCTTATTACATACATGTATACATGTTGTTTTTTTTTTTATTTTATAGTGGCTGTATAATAAAAATATTTTTTTCTAGTACCTTCTTACCCAATATGAAAATATACCAAACACTTTCATGTTGTTTCAATTAAATCTGACACCCACAGTTTAATCAGCCCAAATCAGGTTGAATTGGTATGGGGCCCTGATCAACCTAATAATGTTTTATGATCAAATACAGATTAGGCACAGACCATTTTTGACTTTCTGGGGGGAGGGAGGGTGGCTGTGTTTTTTTTTTTTGGGGGGGGGGAATATCCCTACCCTAATTTTTGTCAAAATATTACAGTGTCTTCCCTAGAAAATTCTTGATGCATGGTGGGGTCTAAGATGAATTTGTAATCCGGGAGCGCGGCGTTGTTTTGTAGAATTATATTTATTACACTAGTGAAATGAATTGTGCATGTCAGTTTTAAAACTTCACATAAATCTGCAATACAGTCAGGAACAATACTTAACATTTTCTCTCAAGGCCAGCCTGGATCCAAAAATTTGTTTCAAGGGCCCTGTAGAATTTTTTTATGCTCTACCAGGTTTGTTTTTACTACATACATATTAATAGTCTGGAATGTTCTTATATAAAAGCCAAAAATATGTTTGAAATACCTTATACATATGCATGTAGCTTGTTTCTGATTATGATGGAAATAATAAAGAAATTAAAATAAACATAAGTTTTTCAGAATTAAAATATTCATTTAACTATGTATTTGTAATATTATTGAAAAAAAAACAAAAAAAAAACAGCCCCCTTCCATACCCCTAGATGTAAATTATTTTAATAAAAAAAGTATTATCAGTTTCACACCAAGAATTATTAATTTTTCATGAATAAATCTTAGCATTTCCAAAATGAAATTCCTACTGTCTAAAAAGAACAATGAAATGTAACTGTTTTCCTGTTTAATAAGGGGTTTCCCGAATTTTCTCGCCAAAAAGCACATGGCTTTCAACAATTGTAAACAAAGCATTCAATTTAGGATCATGGATTACAGCTATAATTAATTTAATTTGGATATAGATATTCAACTTAAGGTACAGTTAAGCAATGTTTTTTACTTTCTTCTGGATTAAAACTAGTTTGAAAGATCCGTTTGAAAAATTAAATAATATTGACATCAAAACAAAAACGATCTGAATTGTGAATATTCAGTGACCCATTATTATATATATTAATATATTATAAAATATCTGGCCAGCACTTAGATTTTAAAAAATAATCTGGCCCGCATTTTGCCATTAAAAAAAAAGAAACTGTCCACATTGAACATATATGGAAAAAAAATCATCTGGCCCACATAGCGGGTGAAACAATATCTGGTCGACATAAAAAGACTACCCCCCCCCCCCCCCCCCCACCCCCCCCCCCCTAGAAAGTCAAATGCCCAACCATACAAATACTTTTTTTTAAGATGGAGTTTCTCCAAATTTTCTATAGTCCATCGATATAAAGTTTCTGATTTATAGGGATATCGGCTGACTTCAGCTTTTTATCATTTTAGTTTCTGTATATATACTATATAGTGAACCTTACCTAAGTCTACCTTTTTTAATTCACGTTTTCAGGAAAGGGGATCTTTTCACTGTGTTTTTTCATGCAATGTTTTTTGCAATTTTTATTTCATGTGTTTCTGTGTTCATGACGTCATAATTATTTGGACTAGTCCTTGCATAGTTTAAATAGACGATGTTCTTTATTTTTAGTTTACAAGATTGGTCGTTTATTTAAATATACAGTGCTAATTTCCATTGTTTAAGACAAGCGTACATTTTAGATGAATACATACGGTTCCTAATTGTGATTAAAAATTCGTATATTTTGTTTACAACTCTGTCTTGTATTGTTCTAGTCCGTACTATTGCAAATATTCAATTTCATGACTGTATCATGTGTTTCCATCAGTTTACCATAGTACTATCACATGGTTAGGTTAGAAATTAATGGTCAACCCTAGTTTTTAGTGTTTTAATTTCTAATCTTACCGTTTTAATTTATTGACATAACTGCATGAACGACTCGATTCTCAATTAACAGTGGTAAGATAATCGTTGCAAACAATCCTGCTCAAGCTTTTGTGAAGGACGGTTTTAACTTTGCAGTGTTGCGAGAGTTAATGTTCTATGTTGAAGGCAGTTGTAGTGACCTGCAATACAAGTACCGTTCAATTGAGTCTAGTTATATGTCTTGTGTTTCTGTCTCTGGCCTAGGTTTTATGTATTTGGCATGTGTAGTGCATCATGACATAAGACATTGTTACGTACGTTTACCATGATGAACTTTCGGGCAGGACTTCTGTGTGTATTTTTGACATGGAACTCTTGACCAGACTAAGACTTTTGTTTACTCTTGACCTATGCACGTTGGGTGTGTCATCATGATACAGTGTGTTCCTTGGTAAATTACCTTGACCTCAAAATATAATTTTCAATTGACATTGCTTCTGAATGTGTGGCATGTAGATGTATTGTCATAAGATGGTGAGTCTATTAGCACGAGGAACTTCATGTGAGCTTGACATTTGCCCTCAATGTATATCTTGTATATTTTGTTTGAATTAAATGGAGAATTGTCTGATTGGCACTCATACCACATCTTCTTATATCTTTGTCAGATATATAGATATATTTGTTACTTTTGTGTACACGATGACCATTTCCTCCAAATCTGCTTTGTGTTTAAACTTTTTTTGACAAGAAACTTCTTAACTCTTGATCAGACAATGATTTTTTGACTCTTGACCTACATGTATGCATATTGGGTCTGTCTCTTGGTATGATTACCTTGACGTCAAGTCAGGAGTCTCTGTTTTTGTTAGTCTTGTATGGTTTTTTTTAATTGTAAGTTCATTTTCATATTTGAAGTTTGAACTAGTACACATTTTGTTTAGGGTCCATCTGAAGCCAGCCTCCGGGCGAGGGATTTTCTTGCTTTGTTGAAGACCCATTGGTGTCATTCGACTGCTGTCTGCACTTTTGTCCTGTTACTGTCTTTTTAGCACATTCCACATTTCCATTCTCAATTTTTAAGAATGTTTTGTGCAAATGAAAACTAATTCTTTTAATTTCCGTGAAAAATTAGAAAGAACATTTATTGCTTCAGCAGCACCATGTGCTGCCAGTTGTAATAGATAATGCAAATGTTTCAATCATTTTACCTTAAATTTTATTTCATGGACATGTAGGTATGGATAATCTTGGTTTGTTTTACATCTTAAAAAATCACACAGAAGGTATAGGCATATCAACAAACTGAACTCAGTGCAAAGAACCTTTAAAGTACACTTAGACAGAGAGCTCAATCTAGTGAAACACTTTGTTATGCTGGTCACATGTAACTTGAAACATCACTGTCTGTTATCAAACTGCACCGAGATCCTGAAAAAAATATGCAAGTTAATTCTATTAAAAGTAGAATTCAATGGAAGTAAATAAGCTGTTTACTGAAATAAATGAAGAATATGTTTTTTTGCCACAGATGCCCCTACTTGTGAAAAAAAACCATGAGTAAACTTCCACATATAGATGCAGGATTCACGTAACTTTGACCGTTTTGTGACCATAAGCATTGTGTTTAAGTTCCAAAACATTTGGTTGAGGCAAACTAAAGTTAAAGAACGGAACCAACAGATTTAGCATTTTTCCTATCTGAAGGCTCCGTGTTGACATTTATATCATTGGAACTCGTAACACATCTTCTTACATCTAATAACTCATGAACAGTGTCGCCACCCAATATCGAACTTGATATATATGTTTTATGGGGTAATAAGCATTGCGTATAAGTTTTATAACATTTGATTGAGTCAAACTTATTTAAGAGAACGGAAACGAAAAATTCAGCATTTTCTATGTTTTTAAAGAGACATGATAACTCATGAACTGTAAAAGTTACGCTACCAAATTTCAAATTTGATTTTGTATTGTATGGTAATTAGCATTGTCCCATGTTAGGGGTATGGTGGGGATCCCTCTTACATGTTCAACTCCGCCTTATTCTGTATGTATGCGACTGTCGCAAGTCAGGAGCCTGTTATTCAGTGGTTTTCGTTTGTTTATATGTTACATATTTGTTTTTCGTTCATTTTTTGTATATAAATTTGTCCGTTTCTTTTCTCGTTTGAATTGTTTTACGTTGTCATTACGGTGCCTTTTATATCTGACTATGCGGTATGGACTGTGCTCATTGTTGAAGGCCGTATGGTGACCTATAGTTGTTAATTTATGTGTCATCTGGTCTGTTGTGGAGAGTTCTCATTGGCACTCATGCCACATTAGGCGGAGGGTGGGGATCCCGCTAACAAGTTTAACCCGCCTTATTCTGTATGTATGTGCCTGTCCCAAGTCAGGAGCCTGTAATTTATCGATTGTCGTTTGTTTATGTGTTGCATATTTGTTTTTCGTGCATTTTTTGTACATGAATTAGGCCGTTAGTTTTTCTCGTTTGAATTGTTTTACATTGTCATTTCGGTGCCTTTTATAGCTGACTTATGCGATATGGACTTTGCTCATTGTTGAAAGTCGTTATGGTTACCTATAGTTGTTAATTTCAGTGTCATTTAGTATTTTGTGGAGAGTTCTCATTGGCAATCATGCCACATCTTCTTTTTTATATTGTGTCTAAGTTAGGAGAACGGAACCCATTTTTTTTTTAACGTTAGGGACGGACGGACTAGGGTAACACTTTAAGCCCCGGCCTCCACTATGGCGCCAACACAGATGTTCTGACTATTGTGCTAGTGATATTCATTCCACTAGCACTATCATTAACACACACACACAATCTTATTATAAAAATATTCAATCTTAATTTTGATTTCTTTATTTTGGGTCGAATGATCACATCCATGCCCTTCACAAGGAGTATCAAATTTGACACATTTACTCAGTCTGTACATATACATTTTGTAATATTTTACAGCTTTTTTTCAACTAATTAAAGCTTACAAACTTAAATTGATCATCACTTTCTTTTTATATGTCTTTTAACATTCTGTTTTGAACAAAACGATTTATAGGACTATCTTACTACTCAATAAAACCAATTATACCAGGGATGTGTCAATATATAGACCATCTTACATCATAGTACTATCTTACAACACCATACAAACGAATTATATCAGGGATGTTTCAATATATAAACTATCTAACATCATAGTATAATCATACTACACCATAAAAACCAATTATACCAAGAATGTTTCAATAAATAGACAATCTCACATCATAGTACTATCTTACAACACCATAAAAACGAATTATACCAGAGATGTTTCAATATATACTATCTAAAATCATAGTATAATCATACTACACCATAAAAACCAATTATACCAAGAATGTTTCCATAGATAGACAATCTTACATCATAGTACTATCTTACTACACTATAAAAACAAGTTTACCAGGGATGTTTAAATAGATAGAGAAATAAACATCATAGTACTATCTTTCTTCACAATAAAAACCAATTATATCAGCGATGTTTCAATATATAAACTATCTAACATCATAGTATAATCATACTACACCATAAAAACCAATTATACCAAGGATGTTTCAATAAATAGACCATCTAACACCATAGGACTATCTTACTACACCATTAAACCAATTATACCAGGGATGTTTCAATATATAAACTATCTTACATCATAGTACTATCTTACAACACCATAAAAACGAATTATATCAGGGATGTTTCAATATATAAACTATCTAACATCATAGTATAATCATACTACACCATAAAAACCAATTATACCAAGGATGTTTCAATAAATAGACCATCTAACATCATAGTACTATCTTACTACACCATAAAAACCAATTATACCAAGGATATTTCAATAGATAGACCATCTTACATCATAGTACTATCTTACTACACTATATAAACAAGTATACCAGGGATGTTTAAATAGATAGAGAAATAAACATCATAGTACTATCTTTCTACACAATAAAAAAATAATTATATCAGGGATGTTTCAATATATAAACTATCTAACATCATAGTATAATCATACTACACCATAAAAACCAATTATACCAAGGATGTTTCAATAAATAGACCATCTAACACCATAGGACTATCTTACTACACCATAAAACCAATTATACCAGGAATGTTTTAATATATTAACTATCAAAAATCATAGTACTATCTTACTACACCATAACAACCAATTATACCAGGGATGTTTCAATATATAGACCATCTTACATCATAGTACTATCTTACAACACCATAAACAACGAATTATATCAGGGATGTTTCAATATATAAACTATCTAACATCATAGTATAATCATACTACACCATAAAAACCAAATGTACCAAGGATGTTTCAATAAATAGACCATCTAACATCATAGTACTTTCTTACTAAACCATAAAAACCAATTCTACCATGCAAGGATATTTCAATAGATAGACCATCTTACATCATAGAACTATCTTACTACACCATAAAAACAAGTATACCAGGGATGTTTAAATAGATAGAGAAATAAAAATCATAGTACTATCTTTCTACACAATAAAAACCAATTATACCAGGGATGTTTCAATAGATAGACCATCTCACATCATAGTATTGTCTTACTACACAATAAAAACCAATTATACCAAGAATGTTTCAATAGATAGACCATCTTACATCATAGTACTATCTTACTACACCATAAAAACAAGTATACCAGGGATGTTTAAATAGATAGAGAAATAAACATCATAGTACTATCTTTCTACACAATAAAAACCAATTATACCAAGAATGTTTCAATAAATCGACCATCTCACATCATAGTGCTGTCTTACTACACAATAACAACCAATTATACCAGGGATGTTTCAATAGATAGACCATCTAACACCATAGGACTATCTTACTACACCATAAAACCAATTATATCAGGGATGTTTCAATATATAAACTATCTAACATCAAAGTATAATCATACTACACCATAAAAACCAATAATTACACCAGGGATGTTTCAATAGATAGACCATCTTACGCCATAGTACTATCTTACTACACTATAAAAACCAATTATACCAGGGATGTTTCAATAGATAGACCATCTTACGCCATAGTACTATCTTACTACACTATAAAAACCAATTATACCAGGGATGTTTCAATAGATAGACCATCTTACATCATAGTACTATCTTACTACACCATAAAAACCAATTATACCAGGGATGTTTCAATAGATAGACCATCTCACATCATAGTACTGTCTTACTACACAATAAAACCCAATTATACCAAGAATGTTTTAATAGATAGACTATCTTACATCATAGTACTATCTTACTACACCATTAAAACAAGTATACCAGGGATGTTTAAATAGATAGAGAAATAAACATCATAGTACTATCTTTCTACCAATTATATCAGGGATGTTTCAATATATAAACTATCTAACATCATAGTATAATCATACTACACCATACAAACCAATTATACCAAGGATGTTTCAATAAATAGACCATCTAACATCATAGTACTATCTTACTACACCATAACAACCAATTATACCAAGGATATTTCAATAAGCAGATAAATAAACAACATAGTACTATTTTACTACACAATAAAAACAAATTATACCAGGGATGTTTCAATAGATAAACCATTTACACCATAGGACTATCTTGCTACACCATAACAACCAATTATACCAGGGATGTTTAAATAGATAGAGAAATAAACATCATAGTACTATCTTACAACACCATAAAACCAATTATACCAGGAATGTTTCAATATATAAACTATCAAAAATCATAGTATAAACTTACTACACCATAAAAACCAATTATACCAGGGATGTTTCAATAGATAGACCATCTTACATCATAGTACTATCTTACTACACAATAAGAACCAATTATACCAAGAATGTTTCTATATATAAACTATCTTACATCATAGTACTATCTTACTTAACCATAAAAACCAATTATACCAGGGATGTTTCAATGGATAGACCATCTCACATCATAGTACTGTCTTACTACACAATAAGAACCAATTATACCAAGAATGTTTCAATAGATAGACCATCTTACATCGTAGCACTATCGTACTACACCATACAAACAAGTATACCAGGGATGTTTCAATAGATAGAGAAATAAACATCATAGGACTATCTTACTACACCATAAAAACCATTTATACCAAGGATGTTTCAATAGACAGACCATCTTACATCATAGTACTATCTTACTACACCATAAAAACCAATTATACCAGGGATGTTTCAATAGATAGAGAAATAAACAGGATATTTTAGTATCATTGTTCTAACTTTTTTCTAAAAAGAAGAGTTAAAGATGCCAGAGGGACAGTCAAACTCATAGATCGAAAATGCACTGACAATGACATGGCTGATAAAGAAAAAGACAAACAGGCAAATAATAGAACACAAGACACAACATAGAAAACTAAAGGCTAAGCAACACGAACCCAACCAAAAACTTGATGGATGGTCTTATCAAGATATGTAACTAAGTAACGTCACCACGGGGTAGTTTGAAGTTAAGTTATTATTGTGTATAAATTGCCTGTTTGTCTTTTTCTTACTACTGCTTAGTTAAATGTTATTTGAAGCAAACAAAAAGCAGTCGACTGTGATCTGACTTCATGTGGTCAACTGATCGCAAACATTGACTTATAGGAATGTCGGGCTTGCGTTTATAGTCGCTATGATGGTCGTTCATACGTTTGCAAAATGGCTGCACTGACTCGCCATTATACTGGTTACCAGATTTACACTGTAGAAGATGCAACATATAGTGTATTCCGTCTAGATATTGTGTATTTGCTTGCAAGTCAGACATCATGTGTGTCGGCATCCCCTACCAGATCAAAAAAACAAAGCAGCCTTATTTAGAGCATTCATGAGCTCTCTACATCTAGTCTGTATGGCTACATGAAGCAGGGGCAGATGGCTCGGGAAAGATTTTGGATAGTTTTCCAATTTTCGCGGATAAGGTGTGATGACTTATCGAATTCTGGATGGTAAGTCATCAGCACAAACGGCACTGTTTTGTTAATCTTTTAACCTTTATATCTTAAACGTTCATCTTGGCTCATGTTGTGAGCACGAGAGAAACCTTTATCAATGTCGTTTCTTCTGTAGCCCGATTTTTTTGGTGAATGTGAAGATCTTGTAGCCGCCTTTTTGCAATATCACGGGTTGAACAAATCCGCTTTATTAATTATTTAAAATTGCCATTGCAATTGTACTTCGAAAGATTCATGTGAAATTTCGCTGATGCAATCATAATCAATAAATTGATGACGAAGTTAGAAAGATGTTACTCACACAACATCAAGAAATACATAATTTGCAAAATCAATTATATTAACAAAGAAAAACAGAGTCTGTCACTATTCAGTTTTGAATAATTAGCTAGTATTATCAAAGTAATTTAACAAATGTATTTGCTTTAATATCTGAATTTATCAATATTCAGTAAGATGTAAAGTATAATATAATGAAAAATTATACAAATAAATAAATTAAATTTCACAGTTTCTGTAAAAAAAAAATACTCGTTGTCGGGATGTACAAGTACCCGGCCACGTCCACTTGTACTTTTGTCCATCTGATTAGTTAAGTCTTTTTCAACTGATTTTTATAGTTCGTTCTTATGTTGAACTGTTATACCACTGTCCCAGGTGAGGTGGAGGTTTGGGATCCCGCTAACATGTTTAACCCCGCCATATTATTTATGTATGTGCCTGTCCCAAGTCAGGAGCCTGTAATTCAGTGGTTGTCGTTCGTTTTTGTGTTAAATATTTGTTTTTCGTTCATTTTTTTTATTTAAATGAGGCCGTTTGTTTTCTCGTTTGAATTGTTTTACATTGTCATATCAGGGCCTTTTATAGCTGGCTATGCGGTATGGGCCTTGCATATTGTTGAAGGCCGTACGGTGACCTATAGTTGTTAATGTCTGTGTCATTTTGGTCTCTTGTGGACAGTTGTCTCATTGGCAATCATAACACATCTTCTTTTTTATATCTACATATGACTCCACAAAATATATTTGTATTTATGATAATATATATTGAAAGAATTGCGACTATTTCCGTGAACGGAATGTCCTATCAATGGCATAACAAAAAGTAAAATCTCAAAAAAATGACCTCTGAGAAGAATTCAATCAGAAAGTCCTTGATCACATGGCAACATCAAATGCCAAAACACATGAAACAAATGGACAACAACTGTCATATTCCTAACTTGTTACAGGCATTTTCAAATGTAGAAAATGGTAGATTGAACCTGGTAACAACTTGTTGTATTAAACAAAAAAGAAAGGAGAACAGCCACAGAAGTCTTAAGTATGTATACTCAATATCAATTTAGGCAATATAACAATCAGAAATCCGTTCACATGTACAAACTAAACTTCTTAAAAGATCAATATTTATCTATCGTATCTTGTACCTATACCAAACCAATTACAAGTAATATTTTCAATTACAAACACGTTTTTAAGGATCTCAATATTTACGACTACAAGAGTAAAAATTCGGGTTGTGCTTGTTCCTTATTCATATACAATTCAACTGGCCTTGTAATTTAAAGTAAACTAAACATTGTCATTAAAACTTCTCTTCAAAATGTTTTATCCAAAGTCCGAAATCCATCAATTTAAAGCACCACAAATGCAATAGAATAAGTCGAGGTTAATGCTAAGCAATGGGCTAAAGGAAAACGCAGACCTAATAGACTGTTAGAATATGTTCATGCTGTGAGGTCGTTAAATACACATGCTCATCGAACTTTCAATACTTCAAACATGACTGAGGAGTCTCCATTACAAATGTTTTATTGATCTCGCAGATAAAGCTACAAACAACATCCTTTATATATGTAAATGACATTAAATACAGCTTGATAAAGAAATAAGGTATTGACCATTTATAAGAAACTCAAATATGAACGTCTACTATTATGGATTTGTAGAAGCCCGTATAAAATACTCAGGCCTTTCCATCTCAGGAATATATTACATTAGCTGTATTTGGCAAAACCTTTCGGAATGTTTGGTCCTGAATGCTCTCCAACTTGACACTAAATTTGACATTTTGACATTTGTTTTATTCGAGAGTCACTGATGAGTCTTTTGTAAACGAACGTGTATAGCGCAAATAAAAACTTTAATCCTGATATCTATAATGAGTTTATTAAGGGTCAAAATGTGTTTGATGATTTTGTGAAATTTTATTATTTTATGTAAAATTTGGAAAGAAAATGGGGAATGTGTCAAAGCGACAACAACCCGACTGTAGAATATATAATATTGAAAATTTTACAATTTTTATTTTATCTTTATAATTATATAAATAATAAATTTATAAAGCAGTCTATAAAAAGTACCAACCAGCAAATTTAAGATGATTCGGGTCGTTTTGAATAGAAGATACTGCGCAGGTAACGAAAAATTACATATAAAAATATTATGATATTTTTGTCATAATACATATATTGATTATCAATCAAGAAGGATGTTACACGTTTACCATCAAGAAGAGCATAATTTGCATAATTAATTTTACTAACAAAGAAACACAAAGCCTGTCACAATTCACTAGTGCATAATTTGCAATTATTATCAAAGTACTTTTAAGTAAATATATCTTAATATATCAAAAAGTACCTTACCAGTATCAGAAATATTACAGTTTTTGTTAACCACTCTACACATATCTCATACAAACATATATTTTTTAATGATTAAATGTATAAAACGATTAATAACATCTTCTTTGAACCGAATGGCATATCAATGTTGGAATAAGTTATTGTATTTATCAAGAAAGTAAGGAACACAGCTTCAAAAGTCTTTGGTATTTAACTTATATCATTCAAAGAACAACATTTAACATAAGCAACAGAAGAAGTATCACAAATTGTATAAACTACGTTTACTATTGTATATAGAAAACACTAGAAAGTAAGATGTAACTTCAAACGTCATGATAAAAAATCAAATCTTACTGAACAACGACTGTGGATCAGATCAAAATGAAGATGGTTTAAAATCTGTTAGTTATCAATTGTATTAATCTTTTTTATTGGTCAATTTTCCATTCCATCTCTTTGCTTTGAGCACAAAGAGTGTATCTTCCTTAGAGGGGAAACGCGAGTCTTGGGCACTGGGTTTTTTTGTGTTACATTTACTTTTTGATTGTTTTATTATATTAAAATTGATATATCTTATTACTAATATCATTCTGAGGAAAGATTTCTGTTTATATATTCCTAAATATTTACTACTTCGTCTTAAATGTTGGTTTGTGTGTTTATATTGCAATGTTTTGTTTGAAACACAACATTACCTGCTCTTGATGGAACTTTTGATTCTGTCTCTTTTTCTGTTGCTGATTCTTAGTTTAAGCCCGCCACATTCTGTATGAGCCTTTCTACAGTCTAAATAAGTGATTGTTGTTTGATGTAATGCTGCACATTTTTTTGGTGCATTATTTTGTACATAAATTAGGCTATTGATATCCTTGTTTGAATTGATTTACATTTGTCATTTCGGGGCTATTTAAAGGTTTTTGAGGGATGGACCTTGCTCATTGTTGAAGACCGTACGTTTACCTATGCTTGTTAATGTCTAAGTCATTTGGTCTCTTGTCGAGAGTTTTCTATTGACAATCAAACCACAAATTCTTTTTACTGATGTTTGAATTTACTGATGCAATTTTAGTATCGATCAAGAAGTGAAAATATTTTTAGTTACAGAAGGGAAGTTACACGTTGACAAATTAATTGTTTATTCAGTAAATTATAAGAAGGAAAAACAACACATGTCACTAATCGATGTTGCAAACCTGGCAGAACATTTCGGAATGTTTGGTCCTTAATGCTCTCCAACTTGACACTAAATTTGACATTTTAAAATTTGTTTTATTCGAGAGTCACTGATGAGTCTTTTGTAAACGAACGTGTATGGCGCAAATAAAAACTTTAATCCTGATATCTATAATGAGTTTATTTACAGTCAAAATGTGTTTGATAATTTTGTGAAATTTTATTATTTTATGTAAAATTGGGAAAGAAAATGGGGAATGTGTCAAAGCGACAACAATCCGACTGTAGAATATATAATATTGGATATTTTACAATTTTTATTTTATCTTTATAATTATATAAACAATAAATTTATAAAGCAGTCTATAAAAAGTACCAACCAGCAAATTTAAGATGATTTGGGTCGTTTTGAATAGAAGATACTGTGCAGGTAACGAAAAATTACATATTAAAATATAATGATATTTTTGTCATAATACATATATTGATTATCAATCAAGAAGGATGTTACACGTTTACCATCAAGAAGAGCATAATTTGCATAATTAATTTTACTAACAAAGAAAAACAAAGCCTGTCACTATTCACTCGTACATAATTTGCAATTATTATCAGAGTACTTTTAAGTAAATATATCTTAATATATCTTAAAGTACCTTACCAGTATCATATAAAGGTATTATACAATTTTATAAATGAAATATTACAGTTTTTGTTAACCACACTCTACAGATATCTCATACAAACATATATTTTTTAATGATTAAATGTATAAAACGATTAATAACAACTTCTATGAACCGAATGGCATAATCAATGTTGGAATAAGTTATTGTATTTATCAAGAAAGTAAGGAACACAGCTCCAAAAGTCTTTGGTATTTAACTTATATCATTCAAAGAACAACATTTAACATAAGCAACAGAAGAAGTATCACAAATTGTATAAACTACGTTTACTATTGTATATAGAAAACACTAGAAAGTAAGATGTAACTTCAAACGTCATGATAAAAAATCAAATCTTACTGAACAACAACTGTGGATCAGATCAAAATGAAGATGGTTTAAAATCTGTTAGTAATAATTTTTATTGGTAAATTTTCCATTCCATCTCTTTGCTTTGAGCACAAAGATTGTGTCCTCCTTAGAGGGGAAACGCGAGTCTTGGGCACTGGGGTTCTTTGTGTTACATTTACTTTTTGATTGTTTCATTATATTAAAATTGATTGATCTAATTACTAACATCATTATAATGATTCTAAAGAAGGTTTCTGTTTATACATTCCGAAATATTTACTACTTCGTCTTAAATGTTGGTTTGTGTGTTTATATTGCAAATTTTTGTTTGAAACACAACATTACCTGCTCTTGATGGACCTTTGGAATCTGTCTCTGTTTCTGTTGCTGATTCTTAGTTTAAGGCCGCCACATTCTGTTTGAGCCTTTCTCCAGTCTAAATAAGTGATTGTTGTTTGATGTAATGCTGCACATTTATTTGGTTCATTATTTTGTACATAAATCAGGTTATAAATTTTCTTGTCCGAATTGATTTACATTTGTCATTTCGGGGCCTTTTATAGGATTTTGAGGGATGGCATTTGCTCATTGTTGAAGACCGTACGTTTACCTATGCTTGTTAATTTCTAAATCATTTGGTCTCTTGTCGAGAGTTTTTTTATTGGCAATCAAACCACATATTCTTTTTACTAATGTTTGAATTTACTGATGCAATTTTAGTATTGATCAATAAGTGAAAATATTTTTAGTTACAGATAAAGGAAGTTACACGTTGACAAATTAATTGCTTATTCAGTAAATTATAAGAAAGAAAAACAACACATGTCACTAATCGATGTTGCAAACCTGGCAGAACATTCATCAAGTACATTAATTTAACTTGCTATTTAATAAGCCGTTTCACTGTCATCTATATATCTACAGGTCTGCTATCAAACATAGTGGTAAGTTTTCAATTATTTTCTACAAACGATATAGTTGTTATTTGAATTTGTTTAATATAATTAAAGATGTAATAACAGAGTATTGTATCAGATAATTCTCAACTCATCTCGTTTCCTTGGAGCTGTAGACTCTCACAACAAAGATATCCAATGTTTATGTCAACTTTAGTTGAAAGGCATAGATATTAATTTACTTAAACAATTTACCTAGTGGTAATCAGTCATTAAAATGCTGTGTAATGTTTGTAGCTGCTGTTTGTCTATTTTAAATTTTTATTTCTTTGGCATCGTTTTGATGGATTTATGTCTTTTGTCGAATGCCACCTTATCATCATCACCATCACACTCTCCTATCATACCCGTGAAGAAGATGCATTACTGTTTTAACTTCCAATGAGTTCCTATGTTGTCTAAAACCCTCTGTATATGTTATTTGTTAAAACACATTAGAATAAATGTAACACTCCCAAACTTGTCCATCCTCCCAAACGTGTCCGATTCCCCAAACGTGTCTATTCTCCCAAAACGTGTCCGTATTGTTTAATATTGCCCAAACGTGTCCGATCCTATAACCCCAATACGGGTCCGATTCCAAAAACCCCAAACGTGCCCGATAATTGTTATCCGCCAAAACGTGTCCACTGTTAAACGCCAGAACGTCTCAAGTATTAAAGTTCTAATACATGTACGTTCTAAATGACATCAATAATGTTAACGGCAACTCTATGATGGGGGACACAATAGATGAAGTGGTCATTTATTAGCATTAGTTCGTTTAATGCCAGTTGTTAATGTGTATCTTAATTGCAAATTTAAAGTCGAATGAAAAGAGTGAATGGTGGAAATATTGTTTACTCAATGCATGTGTATATCATAAACTTAGTCTCCTGTACACGATTCAATTAATTTTTACGCATCAATATAGTGTAATTAATTGTCCTGTTTTAAAGCCGTAGTTTTACATTGTCACACTAGTTAACAATCAACGAATAAGCATGGATATTGAGCATGTGTATAACACTTTCAACGCCAAGATAATAGTGTATTTCAATGACAGATACATTCGTATTGCAATCACTGGATGTTTACGAAAAAGGTCACGCTGAGTTCACTGCATACGGAAAACATATCGACGAATTATAATTTCTGGAAGCAAACAATTAAAAAAAAAAGGAAATTTCTTTTAAATTTGACAAATAAATGAATTTTCTGGAGAACAAACTATATGAACATAAGTTTTATAATAAAAACTAGCCATTTAGGTATAAAAACATATGCATCATTTTTGTTAATTTGAAGTTTCATATGACTTTAATCTAACGAATTATGGATTAACTTAAAAACATTTGCTCGGTGTCAAGTAACACGTATTTCATGATCAATTAGAGAAAATAAACAACTTATGTTAATCCAATTGAATTAATCGTTTGCTAAGTGCATTATCTTGTACTAAAAAAATCAGGTGATGCCTTTTATATTACTGAATCTGAATATTGCATGTGGTTTTTCAGCGGAATTGACTTTTTTAACAGTTCTGGAATTTTACAACCTCTTAAATCATAAACTGGTTATCATTTTTTTCTAATAAATTCTAGGTTTCGACACACGAACAAGAGACCGAACGACCAGTGCCAAATATTTCATGCATTTCATGCATTATTGAAACGACATCATGTAAATAATTAAATACTGTAGATAGGTTCTATTAAAAATACCGGGAATTTAAGATTGGTCCTTAATTTTACGGTTATTCAGGAAAAACACTAGTTGGGATTTTAATCTAAAAAATTAAAAAGCGAGTAAAGACCGATTTATTTAAAGACAACAGAGAACAACTACTTCAATCTGCGATATATAATAGAGGCCGTTTAAGACAAATTTATAAAAAATGTTTGCTATTTTGTGCATTTTTCCTTTGGTCTTTTTTGGTAATAATTTTTCATATCATGCTACTCGCTTGAGATGGAAAATTATTGCTAGAAACTTAAGAGGCACATGGCCTTGCTAATGAAATTGACATTAGTTGACAACGATGTCATAGGTAAAATAGCGATAAACAGATTATCATTGGTTATCTCACCTCGATTATTTTTCTCGCTTTCGACATCCTGGCTCAATCGTGAAATCAATCTTATCTCGTTAACATGGTCAACGATAATCTATAATTATCTAACAATAAGACATACCGTAAACATTCGGACATTTTCTTAAAACTTAACCGAATATGAAATGATGAATTTCGAGCACCTTTCTCACTGACAGCACTATAAATGTTATAAACAACACTGACATTCAAAATAGAAAATCACAAAGAACACAATTTTAAACTGAAACAAGATAAATTCGAACTCCTTAAACCGAAACTAGAGGAGATCTGAATACTTTGAATATCTTCTATTTCCGACATTCCGGTTGCAGTTTAAAACTGCCGATTACCTACTTCCCCTTTGAACCAATGAAAATGAACTACAGTTGTCTTGATAAGTTATCCTCGTGATTAAAATAATTATAAGGCAAACACTTTAAACAGCTTCAACTTCAGCTTACAACTCAAAGTTCTATTATGGTTGTTCAGGGTACACAGCCATCTTGAATTATACAATCACAGTGAATAATCGGTCAAAAATTCTTTGCCCAAATTTGCAAATTTGGAGACAGATTTTTAATGTATTGGCAACAATGTTTATTTATATAAAAAAACCTTGGTTTTTTATTCAATTTGAATTATCGAATATCGTTTAACAAATACCAATTATTTGTGCTTTAATAATTAATTTTTCAAAGAAGCCATTAAAAGGGAGATACCACTTTTAGTACAAAATTTATTATGGACAAATGGGAAATTTTCATTTTCTACTTGAATCAAGAAAAAAATTACGGTGACACCATTTTTAGTTTTATTTTCTTAAAACATATTATAAAACCTATCTTCTCATATTTTATTTCAGACAATCATTGTTTTATGTTAGAACCCAGAGTATGTATTGGTTCAGTTTTAAAACATTTTCATATCATTTTACAAAATTCTGTTTCATAGTTTTCTTTTTATGCACACAAATGTGTTTTTTTCATGAACAACCTAAGCAAGGTATGGCAATTTAAAACGACTCGTACCCTTCAAAATAGCGCGGTGATCCAGAATTTATATCATTTTTTTAAAAGCATAGTAAAATCTTCATTTTGGCAAAGTATGAAAAAAATTCTGTTTTTTTTTTCTCGTGAACTACCTTATACACAAGCCAAGACCCTTATATTTGTAAGTCGGACTTTGGTTTAAGCTCTGTCACATATGTTTGGAACTTGATATTATCACGAATCTAATTATCATATGTAATGCATACTCGCTTACTGTGTAAATAACCCGGAACATAGAAGTGATTAACACTATTTTTAATTTCAGTATCATGATGAAGTTTTGTTGTTCGATTGTTATCATCATTTGCACACTTGATGTGTCTCATGGCGGCAGTAAGTATTCCGGCATACAAATTGGTGCTTTCATAACGGCATGTCAATGACTAAAAACATTTGAACTGCTGTAATGACTGCCATTAGGTTTTGTTTTTACTTGTTCACTGATGAGACTAACACGATTAATTCGTTATTTGAATGGTTTACTGTTAGAGGCCGACTAATAAATCTTTTCAAACTTTCAAAATTTATATTGAGGAATATTTCTTAGATAAAAATATGGATATGTGGTATGATTACCAATGAGACAACTATCCACAAAAATTCAAATAAAAGTGGAAGTCAGCAATTATTGACATCCGGATAACAACCACAAATAAAGTATAGTCTAGATGATGTAAAACCTTCAATTACCATAAATCTTATGAAACGATTCCGGAATCTTAGAGTGTCGATAACAGATTTTGTGACAGAGAGTGGAAAAGAGTCTCGGACAGTGAAAATCTTAAGTATAAAGATCGCTATGGCATCAACTGCCAAGTAGCATAATATGCACGAATGTTCAAAGTGTTTAATGCACTGTTGATTCTCTGTTTCTTTTTTTACCATGACGTTGTCAGTTCGTTTTCGACTTTATGTCTATTGGTATATAGCACTTTTTTTCTGTCTTGCTCGAATTGACCTTTGCTAGTTTATACATCTCGACAATTTACAACATGCATCTTGGTAAGGTTGTTTACATACATTATCAGGACACATTACGTCATGGTTATATTTCCAACAGTGTATTGCTTAAAATTATGTAGGATAAGTGTAAAAAAATAAATCTACCTTGGCTGAGAAATTTAGGAAGTAGGAAATAAAAAAAAACGTTATTCCTCAGAAACCATACCACAATGTCATTTCATATTAACTTTTATCATAACAATAATAAAAAATGTCCTATACTTGGCATAGAGTAAATAAGGGAAATTTGAGGAATAAACGATGACTTTATTTCTTTATTCTTATCTTGTAATGTTTTTACAAAAAATAACCATGCTATATTGTATCTGGGTACTGTTCTATTTAGTTCTATCTGGACAATGCCAATCTACAAACGGAACATGCGGACAAAGAGGTTATTCGTGTGATGCGACGTTTGGGAAAGGATGGAAACGGTATGGCAAATGTTGCAACGAAAGACCTTGTTGCAAATGTAAGTAAAACATTTCCAATTTGTCAGTTTAAGACAAATCATTCCAATTTTTAGAAATGTTTCTGTTCTGCACTAATGTTTTGACCCTACGCCTGCATATTTCACACTTGGAAAGCAAGTCAATGTGTTACATTTGATTTGTTTTATATTCAATACATACTTGTCGCCTTTCTTTCATTTAAAACGACAATTGATATAGATAAAAAATTAGACAATGAAATGCATAAAGTCAGCAGTACAATTTAACATATTTAGTAGTATTATTTAACAATTCGAGATCTATTCTATATCTTTTAACAAACAATATATGAATATTATGAAAGCAAGCGGTTTGCATTATCCACAATACCGTTTGAAATATTTTGTACATGTAAGTCAGTATTTTGTTTTGGATTAAAGACAAATTTTCCATTAAACTTCTTTTACTTTATTACACACAAAACAAAATGGCATTGTTCTTTATAATTTGATTATTTGCCTATATAATTTTTCATACTTAATTACTCTTCAATATTTGAATTAAGGTTTAGATGAAGTTATGCAACATTTGATGATGGTCATTGTAAATACGACAGAGCTTTATGTTTTTATGTTATAATTAATTGCGATTGTTTAAAAAAAATAACTTGAATGTTTTAAATATTAGTAGTGCCATGTGTTTCGGAAATTACTTGTCCAGCAGGGTTCAGGTTATTACCAAGCCAAGTAACTAGTACTAATTGTTATTTCCATGGTGAATCAAAAACAAATTGGGTTAATGCTCGGGTGAGTATGTTTATTAATCAGTATTTGCTAAAATTAGTCCGATACTTTGAAAACAAACAAAAATCAAAAACCGTGTCATATACATTATTTACAATACAGATATGTGTGATGTATTAATCAAGTGACATTACAGAATTTTTAATCCCTGACTTAAGTAATGTTATCCGTTCCAATTACATTAAAAGTGTTATAAAAGACTGTATCACCCGATAAGTATACGAAGAATATTAACTTTCAATTCTTAGTGTATAAGTTAAGGCGAAGTGATCATGATTATGTCACAGTACGTTGTTGAAAGCTGGTTAAGTTGAGGTAAAAAAAAGAATCAATCTTTTATATTTAAAAAACATTTGACGCTTTTCATGATGTTGAATGAATGTAGATAAAACAGCAGACAATTTTAAATCAACAAAACCGAAAACACGTAGACAATATAAAATGGAAGATGTGGTATGAAGAGACAACTCTTCACAAGAGACCAAATGACACAGAAATCAACAACTATAGGTCACCGTAGAACTTCGACAATAAGCAAAGTCCATACCGCATAGTGAGCTGTTAAAGGTCCCCCAAAATGACAAATGTTAAACAATTCGTACGAGAACACTAACGGTCTAATTTATAAGCAAAAAAAATGAGCGAAAAACAAATATTTTACACATCAACAAACGACAACCACTGAATTACAGGCTCCTGACTTGGGACAGGTAATAAATACAAAGTGTTGCGGGATGAAGCATGTTGGCATTCTAACCCTTTTCTAAACCTGACCAGTTATGTATTAGTACAACATAAGAACGAACTAGAAAAAATCAATTAAAAAAGGCTTTACACATCAGATTGATACAAATAGAAATACATTTGTACTATACAGAATGGACGTACCTAGGCACTTGTATATTTTAACAACAAACAGACTATAGGTATAATTCTGAGATACTCCCAGTAACTGACAACTAGTTTAAATCCATTTATAACTAATAAAAACCAATCATGCATCTAAGACTAAATTACTAATCAGTACATATCCAACATTCAAAGGAAAAATAACACGACCTTATGCTATGGCAAGAAACAGGTATCGAGAGATTGTAGATCTATATATGTGTATATGTAAATAACAATAATATTCATTTTGCTTTTAATTTACTAAACAAAATCAATATGTATACCAACATGAACAATGTTGACAGTGTTGAATTGTTACCCTTTTACAATACGTTTATTTAAAGGATCGATACGTTTACATGTACCAGGATCGTTTTTAAATTTCCGAGCACGTTGAACGACATTTCCTTAAATTGTCTTATAAATTTCAGTCGATTTGTGCCGGTACATCTGGTGCTTATCTGTGGAGACCGAACACTGAACAAGAAGCCGCTGCAGTTATAAGTGAATTTACCAATGGTAAGTTGAGATGGTACATGTTACATTTATTCTTTTTAAATGAAGTTATTTAGTAATCACGAAATATAAAAAATAAAACTGTTACATGTATAACAAATTACACACTCGTGTGAACAAACTTTATTTTCACATATTACAAAAAAATGTCATAACGAATCTTATCCGTTAAGTTTTATAAAAAAAAAATGTCATAACTAGATCCACAAATTTTTGAAGACTAATTTGATATGTGATAACATTTTTTTCATTTCGTGATTTTGAATTTTAATTATATTTTTCGCATTACGATACAGTATTAAACCTCTAGCAAAGACGTTCGAAAGCTGAAGATGGTTCACAAGTAATGTAGCTACTAGAGAATGATGGGTGAACTATTTATAGGATATTTCAAAAGAGTTATTTTAAGATTCAAATAAGTCGTTCGGCCAGTACTGTGTATTCTTTTATTTATTTATTTCTGAAATATTTTCAAAATACGATATTCGTTTATATCCATACATTTATCTAAATAAGAATCATGAGATTTTTAATCAGTTTTTTTTACCGTTTACAGCAACTTTTACATTGACATCTTATGTAACTGACTTTTAATTAGAAAAATAAACTTCTGCTGTTTTTTTTTTTGTGTGTACGAAATCATATGTGGTTCTGTGTTATCAAAATAGGGAGGTCTACATTGGTAGAAGTCATTAAATATACTCAATAAGTTGTTAAAAAGAATACCTCTGTTAATATACCAGTTTCTTTTTTAGAAAGTGTTGTTTTTGATCTTTAGGTTAATTGATACGCCTTCAGTAGCAAAGAGCTGTACTTATACGCGTATATTCATAGAGTGAGCTGAAGAAGGACTCCTTGAAACTATCATGCATTTTGCTTATTGGTAGTTTACCCAGTTTACACAATTATCAATGCCTGCTATTGTTTTTAAATATAGATAGGTGATTATCAAGTGTAGACTTCATACGATATTTAATTCGCTATTTTTCATTGATATGTTTGCCATGAGACTTATTATTACGTTGTCTTTTGTCAATCAAGATCCATGATATCAATAGATGTTTAAGTTATGTTCCATTGTCAAAGTATATGGTCATTTGGATAAGGTGTCTGAAATCGTTGAATCTAATTACATGTAAGACAGTTCGATAATTTTACGTGAATCTTTAAAATGTTTATGCAATTGCCAATCTTGTTTCTGGATCGTTTCAAGTAGTTTGAATATAATAAGATTTATATTGTGGTTGTGTTTACTTAAATATTTGTAAATAATGCTTTTGAATTCATAGGTTTTTGGAAGCGGTATTGATTTTCCAGTACTTTTGAGAGAGAGAAAAAAAAAACCGTTCTGTTTGTCCTACATATTTTTAGACCACATGTTTGGTTTTGTTAAAAAAAAACAAATAAATAAAGCTTTTACTTTTTCATGTAATGTCACAGCAAAAGGAAAGCGACAAAAACTCTCCTGTTCACTATTAACCTTACAGTTCTATCAGGATATTATCTAGATAGATTTGTCTTTTCTTCCTTTGCGCGGGAGTATTGGTGGATATTTACGTGCATTTGTGGATATTTATTTAATATTCGGGTTGCAGCGGCATTGCCATATTTTACACAGTTATAAGAAGTGTCTAGTTATGAAGTGGAATTCCGATTGCATTGGAGGTTGTAAAATCTATATTCTAAATGAGGTTTATTGAGCACATGAATATCATTTAGGATTGGTGTATAGCATTACACTAACGGAATATATAAACAATTTACAAAACAGTCGAAGAATTCTTATGAAAACTTATTGATAAGCCCGACAGAATGACGTTAGTAAAACTAGACACACATATAACAAACAAAGGTGTGAGCAAACAGCCATATTGTTGTGAATTTATCTAAGACAAAATGGGCAAATTAAAGAAAAGAATGGCACCTACTCTATCTAAAATATTTTTTACCGTGTAGTGTATAAGTAAAGGGACATATTATATCAACATTATGGAAGATAAATGAACTGTCATTCAAGTTAAGGATAATTTTATGTAGAGTAGATGCATAATTTAGTATGACAGCTTCAGATCTAGACAAACTGTTTATACATGAACATGTAATATAACCTCCATATTACTATTTTATGCATAACATATAAGACCACACCAATTTGATTCCTTGTTCGACGGACCCGCCCGCACCTATTTTTTTCAAAACATTTTTTTTTAATTTTTTTTTATATTCCCGCTTCATGTCCATTTCCCGCACCGTTTTTGTTGTTGTAAATATTATAAAAAGATATCAACATTTGTTTTTTAAAATCACAGTCTAACCTGTATATAACGATTTTAAACATAAAAGCACACACCCACACTGTGTAAATATCTGTGAGAATATTTGTTACAGCATGAAACCTATTTATCCAAAGTGGGAGTGCTCCGATATAAATTTATAACAGCGGAAATACCTGTAAAGAACAAAAAATTGGTTTCTTTCCCCCATACTTATATTCCCTATCAAAAAATGTTCGTTGAATAAAGTACAAAGAACTTCTGAAGGATTTGCCTTCAACTGCAATTATATTGTATGCTGGCGAAACAAAACTATCCATAGCCGCTGCATGTTGATGCACCTGTCCTGATTGATTCAGGGGCCTGTCGTTCAGCAGTTATCGTTTGTTGATGTTGTTCACAGAGGCGGATTTAGGGGGCCCAGGGGCCCGGGCCCCCCTTTTTGGGAAAAAATTTGGTTGCTTATATAGGGAATCACTGAAGCGTGACTGAAACGGCCCCCTCTTAGAGCAGTCAGTGGGCCCCCACTAGATCCGCCACTGGTTCATTGGTTTTTTCCCGTTTGGATATATATAAATTAGATCGTTGGTTTTCCTGTTCGAGTTGTGTACGCTAATAATTTTGGGGTCCTTTATAGCTTGCTGTTTGGTCTGTATCAAAGCCCTGTGTAAAAGGCCGTACTTTGACCTGTGTTTGTTATTATCAGGTTGAGAACAACCCTCCCTCAGACAAGGGGTCATTTTACTCTATTTTATCTAACTAGTGGTCATAATTCCTTATAGACAATAACGTTAAAAAAAATCAATGATAACGGCTCTCTGTGGGATAGTTGATAAAGCCATCCAGCTGAGCTGTCCAATTCGTGTGTATGGATGTAGAAAACGAAACAGAAATACCAAGGATTTGTATAGTTCTTCTATACAAAACCTTTGAAAACTTAGAATTTTGTACTCAAAAAGAGGAGAGTTACATCATATTTTAAACAACTTTTTCTAAAAGAGGGGTCCACTTATTTTGAATAACATTAAACTGTTAAAGTAAATGTGTTAACATGGTTAAAGTCCAGGAATACATGTAATTCAAAATTCTTGGACATTTTTTGACCATTTAATACGAGATAGATATATAGTTCTTTGAGAAAATATGAGCCCTTTTGTACAAACAAATATATTATAACTTATATTGATCCCTCATAAAACATGTAAAAGGGATATTTATAACATTAAGGGGTTGCCCCAAACTGATTATGACTTAGATGGAGAATTGTCTCATTGTCAGTCACACATACACAGACCAGATTTAATTATTTCTTGGTGAACAGGGAAAAAATACTTCAGAAATTAAAGAAATGTCAAAGTACAAGTGATAAATCAAGTTTTAATATTGTCAAAACCTACTATTTTATGTTTACAAAAAAAAATTATAATTGCTCGCCTTTACTTTTCAAGCTTCGCCTCAAAAATTTGCAAATTAAATATTTTTTTATTAAAATTTTCAAATCGCTCGCTCGCTCCAAATTTTGGAGACCAAAAATCCGTAGATCAAGAAATTAAATTGGTGTGGCCTAAGGCATTAAATTTATAAAATGTAAGTTAAACACAATCCGTTTAAGGGCGCTATTCATAGAAAACGAAAGTCAAAGGACGATAACTGTGTCCTAGACAACAAAATATAAGAACTCTTATTAAAACCATAAAAGAATGCGGGATCAAATACAGTAAAAGAAATAAAAATAGATATAATCTCTCAACTGCTTGATAAACGAATTAGGTATTGACAATTCACTTGGAAACTCAACATATACCCTCACGACACTTACCAAAGAGGAAATCCTGGATAATCATAGGTCTGTTCTATGTTCCTTTGGAATTTCAACCAAAGATGAAGAACTGGATCTTCCATCACTGTATTGGATACCTAAACTACATAAGTGTCCTTACAAACAACGGTATATTGCTGGGTCTTCCAAGTGCTCCACGAAACCTCTTTCTAAATTATTAACATCTATTTTATCAGCAATCAAAGACGGGCTTCAAAGTTATTGTGAAACTGCCTATTCTAGAGGTGGCGTGAATCAGATGTGGATACTTAAAAATTCCAAAGATCTTTTAGAGTACATACAATCTAACTCTCTTTCATCTTGTAACAGTATTAAAACATTTGACTTTCCTACTCTGTACACAAGTATTCCACATTCCAAACTAAAAGACAAATTGAAAGAGTTGGTATTACTTTGCTTCATAAAAAAGAATGGCCAACGTAGATACAAGTATCTTGTCTTAGGGAGGGATAAATCCTACTTTGTAAAGAATCACTCTGATTCAAACAAAAAATTCTCTGAAACTGATATTATTAAGATGCTTGATTTCTTGATTAACAACATATTTGTTACGTTCGGAGGACGTGTTTTTCAACAGACTGTCGGCATTCCAATGGGAACAAACTGTACCCCTCTACTCGTCCACTTGTTTCTTTATTATTATGAGGCTGACTTCATGCAGAAACTTCTTAGGAAGAAAGATAAGAAGTTAGCAATATCCTGTAACTCTACTTTCCGCTATATAGATGATGTTCTTTCACTAAACAATTCAAAATTTGGTGACTATGTGGAACGCATCTATCCAATCGAACTAGAGATAAAGGATACTACAGATACAGTTAAGTCGGCTTCATATCTTGACTTACATCTAGAAATTGACAATGAGGGTCGGTTGAAAACAAAACTTTACGACAAAAGAGATGATTTCAGCTTTCCAATTGTTAACTTTCCATTTCTAAGTAGCAACATTCCAGCAGCACCTGCATACGGGGTATATATCTCCCAATTGATACGATATTCCCGTGCTTGCATTTCCTATCATGATTTTCTTGATAGAGGTTTGCTGCTCACAAGGAAGCTATTAAACCAAGAGTTCCAAATGGTGAAGTTGAAATCATCCCTTCGTAAATTTTACGGACGCCATCACGAGTTGGTTGACCGTTATGGAATAACCGTTTCACAAATGATATCGGATATGTTCCTTACGTCGTAACTACAATCCCCTTCCCTTTCATGAATATGACCTACCGAATTAGACTATTTACAGGATTTGTAATCACATAAGCAACACAACGGGTGCCACATGTGGAGCAGGATCTGCTTACCCTTCCGGAGCACCTGAGATCACCCCTAGTTTTTGGTGGGGTTCGTGTTGTTTATTCTTTAGTTTTCTATGTTGTGTCGTGTGTACTATTGTTTTTCTGTTTGTCTTTTTCATTTTTAGCCATGGCGTTGTCAGTTTGTTTTAGATTTATGAGTTTGACTGTCCCTTTGGTATCTTTCGTCCCTCTTTTATGAGATAAAAAAAAAAAAAAAAAACCCAACCCTAACTGTAAAACTATAAAGGCATACTTTGCCTGATTAGATTTGGACTAATATGATTTTACATATAAATGGAACAAATGTAAGAAAGGTACTGTTGCCTTAATTTCCATTCACCATTAGGAATGAGGTACTATCAATTATAAAAGATTTGAATACTGGAGGACTCTTTCTTGAATTATAGGCATTTCTTACCTGAACCATTTCGTTCTCCATTACGTACGATTACAGAAACCATTTCGTATCCTGACTCTTTCGTACCTTATGGAATATTTATATTTATGCCTTTTCATACCTCATGAAATATTTACATGTATCCATTGTGTACCTCACTAAAGATTTATATGTGTGCAATTTCGTACCTCATGCAATATTTATATGTATACCAATCTGCATTTTACGGAAGTTTTATATGTTTGCCATTTCGTACCGGACGGGAGTTATACATGTATATGTATACCATTGGTCATATGAATTGTAAATTTTGATGCAAACATTTTTATTTATGGATCTCTTCTCGGATTAAAGTTTACTTTTACTGTATTTCACTGCAACGCATTTCATAATAAACAGCTGTTAATAACTAGACAACTAAATGCAGAAAATTATCCCACTGTTGGTTCATTAACCCGATATTGAAAAATTTAAGTTGAAAAATAAGTTAAAAAGAAACCCTGCAAGCAAGTAAAGTATAACTAAAAATATCCACGTTTCAATATATTGTTATAATGTTCGTTTGAATTAATATTATTTCCAATGTACTATTACATATTCTATCTATTTACTTATGTATCTTGTTGATTTTTACAGTATACATTAAATATTAAAACAATTTAAAATTTACAATTGAGCAGTATGAGGATTTTTCCCTTTTTGAGTTATTGCCCTTTAGAGTCAATTTTTAACAATTTGCATTAATTTGGTAAATTTTTACAAAATGTTTTCCTCTGTATCTTAAGGGCCAAGTTTATTATAGATAGAGAAAATTAAGTAAGTAGCAAGTATGTTCAGTATAGAAAGATCTACAAACACATCAACATCACCAAAACACAAGTTTGCCATGAATCCATCTGTGTCCTTTGTTTAATATGCACATAGACCAAGGTGAGCGACACAGGCTCTTTAGAGCCTCTAGTTTTGAAAAATTTCCAATACCGAGGTCGGACAAAATATAACTGATTCACAAATATAAACTAAAAGATAGATATGCATTGATCTATGAGGTGTAAGATGGTACTTTAAGGAAGGAAATGGCAGAGATACGAAATTGTTATAGTACGAAAAGACTTGCTACAAAACCATTACGAAATTATTTATTGATAAAGAGAAAAAAGCGACAAAAAACAAACTTTTCCGAATTAAGTCAGGTAAATATAGCTCCATTGGTTGAACAAAATATATAAACCACAATCATATTTTTGGACTTGTTTTAATTTACATTCGACTTTATCTTTTGTTCATCCTTTTTTTCGTTGTTGTAATTTCTGATTTTTGATGAAACTCATTAAAATTCAAATTTTCTTACAGAATATTTGTGGACCGGTGCAAATGATTTCGACAAAGATGGATTATACACATTTGACACAGAAAGTAGTTCATTTGCATTCAATGCTGTCCCTTTTGGAATAGGTAAATTTAACTAAGTTGTTACTTAACACTACAAGGGGATTACACTGTACAAATCGTCTAAACTTTTTAATCACGTTCAATTGATAAGAAATATGTAGCGTCTCCAAGATAAAATTAAGTCTTTGTCACTGCTAAATATCCAATGTTATTTTTCCGATACACATGTTGTGTGGTTCACAAACTAATATTTGATATTTGATTATGTTTGGATTATTCTAATTCACTAAATCTGTTAAAACTGCTAGTTATTGACAACGTAACAAAATAAGTAAATAAATATCAATTTCAGTGGAATTTCAAAATGTAATTATCACCGATACATGCCTTATAGTGTCAATAAAAGTTTATAATTATTCGTTTGAAAGATCTTTCACAGCAGACATTTGGTTTTAATGGCACTTGAATAAATATTAAACACAACCTTCATCTATACTTTATTAGTTTAAAATGTTACTAGAACACACGCGGGTATATACAGCTTGTAAACTGTTGTAGGATGAATTTTTGTAAAAGATATTATGTCTGGAGAATTTCTTGTAAGCGCATCAAAAGCCCTCTCCCTTTTTCCAAATTCCGTTATATTTTCATTTCTGTTAAATTCAATTATTTTCGTGTTTCTGGTCACAATTATTCTTCCCCAATTGCTACAATGCATTTTATGACTAAATTAAAATCAAATTAAATTTGCACCGCTTCAATCATGAAATAAATGAAACTGCTTATAGACCATAATTATTCTAATAAAATATGCTTCTAGGACAATCCATCAGTGATTATCTATTTGAGAGTCCTATTAACATGTTAATGTTTGGATTTTTTTTGGGTACTATATTGCGTTAGGCCCCTTGTGTTATTCAAGATGAAGTGAAAAATAATAAGTCGATTAATTATTTCAGGTCTTCAGAGAACTTCCAGTGAATGTGTGAGGATAGGTTTAGAAAGCGGTATATGGTATTGGTTTGAAAACACATGTTCTAATTTTTACTCATCCTTCATATGCGAGTATCCCAGAGTAAGTATAATCCTTCATTTAGCTTTTAGTTTGACATATTCTATTTCCGTTAAAAGCGATAATATAACTACAACTGATATATGAAGAAGACTTCAGGACAGGTCACAGACTGCTCACAATCAATAAATGATGCATGTCTTGAAAATAACTCTGCTTTATATTTGAACAAATATTTTTAAACTAATTGTAATAACTCTGTTTATATAATCGGATTATATGTATTACAATATTTACAAAATGACGTCACTAATCGTGGATTTTGATCCAATTTCAAGAATATCAATCTTGTCTTGTCATGCTTTATGATATTATCTTTTTTCTTTAAAATATTGATATAAAATAAATAGAACACACCCGCGAAATCGCGGGTATATACAACTTGTGAACTGTTGTAGGATGATTTTTTGTAAAAGATATTATGTATGGAGAATTACATAAAAGGTATCACACGCCCTCTCCCTTTTTCCAAAGTCTGATATTTGTTTCCTTTCTGTTAAATTCAATTATATTCGTGTTTCTGGCTCCGACCACAATTATTCTTCTCCTTTGCTACAATGCTTCTTTTGGTAAAAGTCAAATCAAATGAACAATTTGCACCGTTTCAAACATGAAATAAATGTAACTGCTTATATATAGACCATTATTAGTCTAAAAAAATATGCTTCTATGACAATTCATCAGTGCTTTTTTCTTTGAGAGTCTTATTAACATGCCAATGGTACAATTTGAATCATGTATAAATGACTAATACCGACTAAGGCTAATTTGAGGGGTTATCGGAGGGGTCCTGATCCCGAAATCCCGGGCTTAAAACCATGAAATCCCGTGATGCAGAATTTAAAGAAATTCATATCCCGAAATCGAAAAATATATTCCCGGATCCCGTAAGGATCAATCCCCAAATCCCGAGCTTAAAAACATCCGAGCCCGACGCCCGTGTAATTTCTACCTAACTTTCATTTTTGCCAAATCACTATTTTCCCTTTTAACAATAAATTGTTATGCCCCAATTATGCTATTATGCTAACATAGAAATTCCCTTACAGAATACAGAGAGTCTCTATATATTAAAGTAGCATAATCGAAGTTTACATGTAGATAAACGCGAAAAATATTTGTCCTTTCTAAAGAGGTATAATAGTTGTGATTCTTGCGATCTAAACACCATGATATGGAGAATGCTCTACGATTGGTTGTACTTGTGTCACATGTTTTACTTATTTTAATATATATGCAACTGGTATGACCCCTTAAATAGTAAACATTTTAAAAAGAACAGTAGACAGAATACAGAGAGTCTCTTTATGTTAAAGTAGTATTATCGTAGTTTACATGTAGATAAACGCGGAAAATAGTTGTCCTCTCTAAGGAGGTATAATAGTTGTGGTTCTTGTGATCTAAACACCATGATATGGAGAACGCTCTGATTGGCTTATCTATTTTTTATTTTGTTATCTATCATACGATTGGTTGTATTTGTGCATGTTTCAAACCGGAAGTTTTATCTATGACTAAAAGACAGTCTGATGACGGAATCATATCCGGACTCCTTTTTTGTCGTTTTTCTCCCAAAATAACTCAATCTGAATAATCATAAGAATGGATGACAAATGCGACTATGCATGTTACCTAAAGGACACAGAGGCATGATGATTGATTTATTGTGGAAGGAAGAGAAGCGACACACAAAACGAGGTCTTCTCGATTAATAGTATAGATGTGTTCTATTTAAGATTAAACTCTGTGTTGCTCTTCAATATAATGTCAACTGTTAATTTCAAGTCACAAACATTCATATTATGGTTATATTTATAGATTTGTATGCTTCTATAACTGATTGTCTTACTCACAAAGTGCAATATAAGAACAATTGTAAATTAAATAAAATAGTTATAATAACATTTTAGCAAATTAATATATTGATTGATATTAAATATTAATTTATGTAATTACTGACAAATTGGCAATTTGGACTCTCTTAGACTAACGATTGACCTTCAATAGTCTTGTCAAAATTGAGAGAATAACGCTGTTCAATATAAATCTTCACTTTGGACAAACAAAAAGCCGAAATATACCAACGATCCAAACATTTTCTTATCGATGATGTCAAATTGCCAGGTTGCACAGAATCATAATTTATTTCGTTTGATTTAAATGATTATTCATATATTAATGATGCTGTGTTTCTCAGTATAAATCGATATAATAATCGATCCAGCTGATGTAATAGATTATTAAAAACACTTCCAAATGTCTACATAAATTTGTAACTGTTTTTTTATACCTTTTATCTTTAAGTTATTATTATCACGTTTCCTGATATGTTCAATTTTTTTCCCGAAAACACTTTTTTTAAGGAATTTGACCTAATTATTCTATGGATTCACTATATTGTTCAATAATGTCTTGTGATTTTTCTTTAACCATTAATTGACTATTAAATTAGTTGGTCTAGTATTGTGATATCTGATATTCTAAGTTGATGATAATGTATACATTCAAATTCAGATTATATTAAATTTTATTCATTAGCCAATATGGAATCATGTGTGGCTGCTCTACTTGGAATATTATATTCTGATATATATTAAATATGTGGCTGACTTGACGTGAATCAATTATTCTTTTTGATCGTGAAAAGCGAACAAAAAATTCTAGTTTTATTTAATCAGAGAATCAATCGACAAGAGTGCCAGACAATACTAGTTTATGTTTCTTGTAGTTAACAAAACTGTTCTATCCTATACATATGCCATGTGATGTCGATTTTAGATTTCTATTTTCGTTACGTTCATGTGTCTTTAACTTGATATTGTTGTGTTTTTCAGAGAGTTTGTCCATAG
The DNA here is from genome assembly GCF_963676685.1 of Mytilus edulis. Classification (NCBI taxonomy): domain Eukaryota; kingdom Metazoa; phylum Mollusca; class Bivalvia; order Mytilida; family Mytilidae; genus Mytilus; species Mytilus edulis. Next base: position 38,442,999 of record NC_092351.1, read on the forward strand.
AGATTTTGACACTGCCAACGATGTTCTTCATTTGAAAAAAAATTGTCGATGACTGATAAAATAAAATTATTAAAAGCGGATTTTTCTTTTCTTCAAAAAGACAGAAATGCTATATCAAGGTGGCATCATACACTGTTAGACGCTAACTTTTAGAACCTCTCCCCCCAAAAAAAAGTCAAAACACAGCTAAACATAACAACTGTGAGAGTGACCAATTTATGTTCCAGTATGGGCATTTGTTCTTGTAAACCTTGCAAACATGGGTGTTTCTTGGGTACATCAGTGAGGTCTTAACCGAGGAAGTCATCATGGACACTAATATTTTAAAAGGACAAATTAAGACATGATTGCAACTGCAATAGGACATAAACTTAAACTCAACTCTTGGTTCTAATATTTCTTTATAACCCACAACAGAAGAGTTGCTAGAATAGCGCTACACAATAAAAAGCCAAGAAGAGTTTCCTTTGAATAATCTCTTTTTTCAAATATGTTGAATACATAAAACTCTATATGATGACCAAATTATGAAGCTGTTACTATCGGATATAGGTGTTACAAAGCGGGATGTTTGGCTAGCCCCAAAAACCAGGTTCAACCCACCATTTTTTCTTAAAATGTCCTGTACCAAGTCATGTGTGTGTTGCATGTTTTTTTTCTGTTGTGTTGTTGTTCTCATCTTATGTTTGATGAGTTTCCCTCGGTTTTAGTAGGACACTCGGATTTGTTCTTTCTCAATCGATTGAATGAATTTCGGACAGCGGTATACTACTGTTGCCTTTATATTTATCCTCTTTAATTTGCAACTTATCTGGTTTTTGCATTGATATGAGCAGTTATTTCATGATTTTCGTGATTCTTGGTTATTGTATTAGTTTCACTAGTTGATATTAGATGTGTTTGAATCTGTTAGTTTGCTGACAAAAATACAAATTTATTTTCTAAAATTTTAGAAATTTGTATAAAGTGGTACACTGGGTATATGTCAATGAGACGAAATAACATTTGAAACTACATTATTTAAATACACAAAGTGTGGTGTTAATAACAAAGAATTATTTTTAAATTCTAGTTACATCAACGGTACCAATGCTATTGCACAATATTGATACTAAACACTGTAATTTGAAACTGTTTTTAGACAGAAACCTATTCTATAAAATAGAAGTTGACAACTGTCTAGTTAGGTCTCCAGTTGTTTATGCTCCATTCTGGATTTTCAAAATACAATCATATAAAAATAATTAGATGTTGTACGATTGCCAATGCGACAATTTCCAATCATAGACCAGCATGAGGATGATGAGGTTAACAAATATAAATCACCATAAATCTAGAATGGGAAAAACAGATACCATATAAAAAGATAGGATTAATCTCGGCATTACAAATGTGAATCAATTCACTTACGAAAAAAAACCAGAATGATCTATGGGAAAAAATGGAACGTGTCAGATCTCCACTACGTGTAATGTTTCTGCAAATAGATCAGTGCAAATATCTTGGGTGCCCTTTTTTTATTTTTTTATTTTCTATCTTTTTTATGGGCAAGACAAAGTCATAATTTCTTATCCCGTTTTTTAGTAATAGCAAATTGTACTGTCAAAGAGGGACGAAAGATATCAGAGGGACAGTCAAACTCATAAATCGAAAATAAACCGACAACGTCATGGCTAAAAATTAAAAAGACAAACAGACAAAAAATAGTACACATGACACAACATAGAAAACTAAAGAATAAACAACACGAACCCCACCAAAAACTAGGGGTAGGTCACATTCATGAAAGGGAACGGGATTGTAGTTACGTCGTAAGAAACATATTCGATATCATTTGTGAAACGCTTATTCCATAACGGTCAACCAACTCGTGATGGCGTCCGTAAAATTTACGAAGTGATGATTTCAACTTCACCATTTGGAACTCTTGGTTTAATAGCTTCCTTACTAAATTTACACACCATAAGAGCTGTGTTACTACATCTAGTGTGATGGTGGGGAGTACACATAATCTGTACAGAGGTTAAAACGAAGTTTCAGAATTTGTGAGTAATATGGAATCGAAAGCGTTGCTAATTGCAAAGATTATCAAGAAGAATGACTCAATACCAATGACTGACGAAATCATGACACAGATTAAGTTGAGTGTTTGTAGTCACATCTGTTGTGAAGCTCTGAACGGTGATAAGGTTCGTGACCACAACCATTTAACTTGAAAATATGACACTCATCTATTCTTGGAGTAAATTGTGTGGTCTTGTATTAATCTCAGTTTGTTCTGTTTGACTTTCCATAATTAAGTGGTTTTACGTCTTACATTATCATAGTTTATCCGAATTGTAAAAGCAAAAAATTCGACCAAGACGATACTCGGAGCCGTCTTAAAGTTGCAGTGAGATGAGGGTTTTTTGCTCGGTGTTGAAGGCCTCAATTTAGGTGCTGTGCTAGCTCTTTGTGTATTTTTCTCTGTTGTTGTGAATGATCTGGGTCTATGTCATGAATTGACACCCCGTAAATTTTGTTTTTCTATTATAACAAATATATGTCTATTTTTTTTTCTATATTAAGCCATGGCGTTTTCAATTTATTTTCGATTTATGAGTTTGACTGTTACTCTGGTATCTTTCGCCCCTCTTTTAATGTGAAAATAATTGGGATTCATCAGTCAACAATGTGTGAAAATACATATCAGACATAGAATACGACTAGCTAAATACCTCAAACAAACAAATAAACAAATTAATCTAACAAAGATGTCACCAAAATGATGTAGTAGATAGTACATTCGACAATGACCTCAACAAATAAGGTTTTTGTCGTTGATAATACATACCGTATATAGTATGCACTTATTTCACACAGTAAAATTAATTAAGTTAATATAAATGAAAGGATACACAACACTGTAAAACCAAATTATGTACGAATTGCAACTCGTGATTTCCTGGCACCAGTAATACCAAAATTTCAAAGATTGCAGAATGCATAATGACTGGGGTTAGTCAAAAGTCGAACTACCAACAGAAACATTAAAGCACGTGACACTGAATATTTACATTTTTGAGAAAAAAGAGAACGTTCGTCGACAAAAACCAGGGATCATGAATTTATTTTTAACAACCGATTTGCAAGTACAGGTTTGAGTTGCGAGTTTGAGTAGCAACTACAAGCTCTAGAATGCCGTATTAGTTTAGAAACGTTTGTTCCATACAAAAGTAACGTTTGTATATTGATGCTAAGTCGAGGAAAATCTAAAATTCAAAATTGAAATCGGTTTTTTTTTAGCATAGATTCTGGTATTGAGTTGACAAATGTCTAGAAATGGTGCGAATATAGCATTTTTGTGGTTTTCAATCTCCAGTACGACGAGATATAATAAACGGGGTTAAACATTTTAATGAGATCTCAACCCTCCCCCTATACCTCTAGCCAATGTAGAAAAGTAAACGCATAACAATACGCACATTAAAATTCAGTTCAAGAGAAGTCTGAGATGTCAGAAGATGTAACCAAAAAAAATAAACAAAATGACAATAATACATAAATAACAACAGATTACTAGCAGTTAACTGACATGCCAGCTCTAGACTTCAATTAAACTGATTGAAATATTATGATTTCATCATATGAATATCAGGCACAATCCTTCCCGCTAGGGGTTTAGTATCATACCATCATGACATATATGAGAAGAACATAACCCGTGTCATGCCAACAACTGGTTTTTGAATAACTGTGTTTAGTTCCGATACAAAGACCCTATAAGTAAATCAATATTAACGCCAAAATATGCAATCTTTAATGACCTGACAACAGTATCGTAACTATATCCTTTTTTAATAAGTCTATTTAAAGGTTTTGCTGGTTTCGGAGGTGAATACTGACATTTTTGTGCTTTATAAAGAATATTTCCATAAAAATTGGATGTGAAATACCTGAACGTATAAGAAGTCTGCATGTTGAACTATATTTACGAATGATGTCATTTTACCGATGATAAAATTAAGTAAATGTGTTGACTAGTTTGTGATATCGAAAACCCTGGTGTAATAATTTTTCAGTGATACATAAATTTCTCTCGTTAAAATCTAAAACATTGTTACATACACGAGCGAATCGTACAAGTTGAGATATATAAACACTGTAAGATGGTGACAAGGGAACGTCACCATCTAAAAATGGATAATTAACGATAGGAAATGAAAAATCAACTTTTAATTAGCTGCCATATTTTCACAACACCGACCAAGTGAAATATCTTTTTGACGATAATACAAAATGGATGTGTAAAAAATGATAAAATCATGTAAAGATGACTAAGTTTATGATATATGCATGCATTGGTTCAAAAATCAATTAATTTTATTTATAAACAGTTACTTGTTTCATAGAATCATGAAAATTAAGGCCTAGTTTTATAAAAATATAAATCAGGAAAACCTTAGCAATTTATTGTATACAAATGTACAACAAATCAAGTCTATTGAAAATTACAACTTGATTGGCTGGGCTTGGCTGGAATGAGTTAGGATCCTGTAATTATTTTTTTGAAAGAATTTAAACTAATTTTGAGGCCTTTTATACATGTAGCTGACCATGCAGTATGAGCTTAGCTCATTGTTAAAGGTCACAAGGTGACCTAAAGCTGTTAATTTCTGTGTCAATTTTTCTCTTGTGGAGAGTTGTCTCATTGGCAACCTACATTTTGTACCACATCTTCTTTTTATGCCCCACCTACGATAGTAGAGGGGCATTATGTTTTCTGGTCTGTACCTCAGTTCGTTTGTGCGTCTGTTCGTCCCGCTTCAGGTTAAAGTTTTTGGTCAAGGTAGGTTTTTCTTTAGATTTTTTGGCATGATCATGTACCAATCTGAAGTAATGGTCAATTTGCCTGAAAAAACAATTTCAGGGGCAAGAAATCCGACAAGATGTTATTGGATTGTATCATCCCGAATGTATCATATCTTCATTATTACAAAGCTAATCCAGATGCTCCGCAGGGCGCAGCTTTATACGACCGCAGAGTTTGAACCCTGAACGGTTGGGGCAAGTATGGACACAACATTCAAGCTGGATTCAGCTCTAAATTTGGATTGTGATTAAATAGTTGACACAGCATAGGTTTCGGACACAGAATGAATGTGGTCTAATGAACTTAAAATATTTTTTTACCTTTGAGCAATTCTCTAGGCTGTTTAATATTAATCCTCTCAAAAAAATGTTTGAAGAAATTTTCTTTTTTCTACTATGAAATCTGAAATGAGAAAAATTTAACACCCCCCACCCCCCCCCCCCCCCCCCCCACCCATTGTTTTTTTCACATCCCCCTTTCCCTTTTTCCAAAACTGATCTCAACTCAAAGTTCTAATGGAGTTTGCAGCAATGACTACTCATTTAAATACATCATAAAATATTAAAATGTAACAAAAGGTGCTTGTTATCACTGAATGGTAAAGATTGTTTTAATTTATCAGTTGGTAGTAAAAGTGAATATACATTGTATATTGTATAAAACAATGATTTAAGTTGATTCAACTACTATATATTCTGGACAAAGAGAGATAACTCCAATCAATTGAAAATTTCTTGCTATTGCACAATATTGTGCAATTAGATATTTCTTGCTATTGCGCAATACTGTATAATTGAAAATATTTGTTATTGCACAATACTGTGCAATTGAAGATTTCTTGCTATTGCGCAATACAGTGCAATTGAAAATTTCTTGCTATTACACAATACTGTGCAATTGAAGATTTCTTGCTATTGGTGAATACTGTGCAATTGAAAATTTCTTGCTATTGCACAATACTTAATATAATAATTTTGGATCCTGATTTGAACCAACTTGAAAACTGGGCCCATAATAAAAAATCTAAGTACATGTTTAGATTCAGCATATCAAAAAAGCCCAAGCATTCAATTTTTGTTAAAATCAAACTTAGTTTAATTTTGGACCCTAGAGACTTTAATGTAGACCAATTTGAAAACGGGACCAAAAATTAAGAATCTACATACACAGTTAGATTTGGCATATCAAAGAACCCCAATTATTCAATTTTTGAGGAAATCAAACAAAGTTTAATTTTAAACCCCGATTTGGACCAACTTGAAAACAGGGCCAATAATAAAAAATCTAAGTACATTTTTAGATTCAGCATATCAAAGAATCCCAAAGATTCAATTTTTGTTAAAATCAAACTAAGTTTAATTTTGGACCCTTTGGACCTTAATGAAGACCAAAATAAAAACAGGACCAAAAATTAAGAATCTACATATACAGTAAGTTTCGCCATATCAAAGAACCCCAATTATTAAATTTTTGATGAAATCAAACGAACTTCAATTTTGGACCCTTTGGGCCCCTTATTCCTAAACTGTTGGGACCAAAACTCCAAAAATCAAACCCAACCTTCCTTTAATGGTCATAAACCTTGTGTTGAAATTTCATAGATTTCTATTCACTTATACTAAAGTTATTGTGCGAAAACCAAGAATAATGCTTATTTGGGCCCTTTTTGGCCCCTAATTCCTAAAATGTTGGGACCAAAACTCCCAAAATCAATCCCAACCTTCCTTTTGTGGTCATAAATCTTGTGTTTAAATTTCATAGATTTCTATTCACTTTGACTAAAGTTAGAGTGCGAAAACTAAAAGTATTCGGACGACGACGACGACGACGACGACGTAGACGACGACGCCAACGTGATACCAATATACGACCCCAAAATATTTTTAATTTTTTGCGGTCGTATAAAAATTGCACCAGTTCTTTTATGAATATATGTTTAAATTTCAGACAATTTGCAAAATCAAGCAAAAGTCAAAATCAAGAACCTGACCTTGACCTTTGACTTTGGCCTCATTTTCAACATTATGTCCCACTGACCTCAAACAAAGATTCTAGGTTTATACAGATTATGAGCTACAAAAACATATCGATAAATTTATTTGGTATTGGTAGATAAATCCTGTAAGATTTCTCCGGATTTCTTCCATCCAATCAGTCAAAACTTTCCGAGGATTTAATAAACAAGCATGAAAAAGAATGTTGTCGCTATCTTTTGTTGGTAACGGAGAAGAAACATTAATTAAACTAGTGCTTGGAGTGATAACTCGTGCAATAAAAAAAATATGAATAGAAATATATCATCAACAATGAAGATAAAACCCCAACAAAATACACTGTCGAAAAATAACGAAATTATATACATTTTGTTTGAGATAAGATTGTAATTTGCCAGAGGTAAATGATCACTGTCACAATTGTGTCATATTTGATTAATTTATCGTCGAAGACTAAACTGACAAAACTTTCCTGATTCAATGTATTTATAAATCGTGTTCTAATGAAGGCTGTCGATACCTCACAAAGGTAGACAAAGGAAGAGAAAAGATCAGGGCCATTTTAATAACCACACAACATGGTATTTACCAGGGACACTGTCCTAGATGTAATTACGGGTACTACATAATAAAGAAAAATCAACTTTGCATCATGGCCAATTGGGTTCAAAACTCAACTAATTGACATAAACAGAAATTATTAAAATAAAAATTTATCAACAATACAAAATGTTCAAAATATATTACTGAGGCTATCAGTTTTAAACTTTATACTAGGATTGTCAGCCCTTAAATGGCGATTTTAAACAATTTCATTTTTTTTCTGCCATCATCTTGAAACATTTAATAGGTTAACAGAAATTGTTATCATGCAGATATGATATAAGAATAAATCAAATGACAAAACTTGTCAATTGACTGCTTATCGGTGTCACTGTTTTTTTTCTAATTTAAAGAACATTTACTATTTTTACATCATTTCTAAATAAAAATCATTAACACTAAAACGGATAGAGAAAAATATATATATCAAATTTATCATCAAGTCAAATTAATTGTAATATACATTGTTAACTGCACAAAAGAAATAAACCAATAACCAGGAAAATACAAAACAATGAAAAACTATTTTTTTGTCTAAGATAAGTGAAATTTTATGAAGGGTTAAAAAAAATATTGATTTATAAAAACGTGTCCACAACAGATTGAATCTTAAAGCTGATGATGAAACAGAGACAAAACATGTATCTGTTCAGCAACTGTGGTCGCAGGCTGGAAGAAAGTATTTTCCGTTGTCTATGAATTTGTCAACACTGCTGAAGTCGAGATTCGTTTTCTCTGCATATAATTATAGATTATCGTTGATTTTCTCGCTTCAGCCAAGACGGCGAAAGAGAGAAAGGCAATCAAGTTGAGATGACCAATGATAATCTGTTTATCGCTATTTTACCTATGACGACGGTCAATTTCATGTCAATTTTGTTAGCAACGCCACGTGTCTGCTTAGTTTATAGCGATAATTTATCCATCTCAAACGAGTAGCATGATATGAAAATGATCACCAAAAAAAATCAAACGAAAAATGCACAAAATAGCGATGATTTATTCGAATAACCACCATTTGAATTAAATATTCAAAAACAGAAGGCATCGTTATTTATAAAAGTTTATCAATGAATTTAAAAAAGAAAAGTTTTAGACATTGTCATTGTCATTGTAATTTGTTCCATTTTGTCTTCTGTCTTAATGTTTTCTTTGCTTTACTGCTCCGTGGTCTATACTCGAGTTCCTCAATATCTTCTGACATATCAGTATCCTTAAAAGTAAGATACATATTTTGTCACAAACAATCAATTCACTTTACCTAAATAATTGACTAAATGTACTTCCTATATATTTATATATTCCCACATATATTTGTGTATATAAATTGTGCAGTTTCACTGTTAACATGTATACTGCTAGTTTGAATGAATACTGTGTGAATGATTTTTTTTTAAATTATATCGAGAAAGAGCATTTAGAATACAGTGAATATGTTTGAATGACAATACACCAAAATCATTAAACAATCTAATGAAATTTAGATAGAAATAAAATTTGTTGAGATGTTTTGTTGTTCAGAATAATTATCATTTTTCCTTCCCAACATTTTATTATTTTGGTTTGTTTTTTCGCCATAAACATGTGTATAGATGCGGGAATGGTTTACTTTCTATTGCCTCATTGACAAAGAAATTAAGAAGAGACATTAATTGAACTTATTGTATTGCCCAGATAAATCCCGGTTTTGGCCCAAGAGAATCAAATGCTTAACAACTATTTTAAATAGGCACATAATGTTTGAAAATGCATAGGGTCGGGAAATATAAATGAAAAGCATGAAGACTTTTTCATATGACGTCACAATTACGTCATAATATGTACCGTTTTTCGAAAACGATGAATAATACAGAATTTACGCAGTTTTCCATCATTATATTCATAGTGGTAAGATCGTGCGTAGCCAAGAAACTACATATCAATTTAAGCGAAGCTTTTCTATAACTATCGACATAATCTCACCATATTTAAAGTTGTTTATTGAGTGCACACATACTTTTCCAATCGAAAATATATTTAAAATCTGGTGAAAAACAAGAAATATCAAGACATTTTACAAAATATGCAAATTTTATCATGGTTTGTTGCCATGGAAACTCGTTCAATGTGAAATTTGTTTTTATTTTCTGAGTACCCTGTACCTTAGTCTAGTATGAACACATTTAAGAATATGTATGATAACTTTCAGAGTTGAAGTAATATTTGGGCCAAAAAAGGGCCTTATTACCCCTTCTCCTTTAAGTCAAACGAACTAAAGGTGTAACACCACTAATTTAGGCCTGGAAAGAAAGCATAAACCAGAAAGTAGTACACAAAATACTTCCTTCACATGGGCGTAACTTTCAAAACACGTAGAATATTTAGGTTGGTATCAAATGAAAGTTGAATGACCGGTGATCATAGTAGAACACTTTTTAACATAATCGTTTTAATAATAAAACAATTGCATAAAATTTGAAAAAAGATTGAACATGTTGCCTGTTTGTCAGATCTAAAGTACCTGTTTTGGTACATTCGAAGTTCCAGTAACCAGTTTTGTCTTATATTTCATTTAAGGTATGTTGATTTGTTCAGTGTTGCTTTGACATGCAATGATTGTCACTTTATTCGAACTTAAAACAAGAAAGCAGTGTCTACTTGAATTTGAGGAATTTAACAAAGAGAGTAATGGAGCCAATCATGTGTATTGTACTTCCCAAAGAGATTACTTTATTATATAAAAAAAAGAACATTTGTGCTGGTCAGAAAATTTGATACCATTAAGTTTTAAGATTTTTATATCTGTGAATGCTTGCCAATGAAAAAATTACCATGTTTCTTTGCAAGACAATTGTCTTAACAGCTTGTTCCATAGAATCCAGTTCTGCAACTATTTCAACCAAACCACTTCCGCCTTTCCATTGCCATCGTATTTCCCTAACGATGTCTTCAACTTCTGATTTCAAACATTCAAATAGTTTGACAAATTGTCTTATTTGGGAAGTATCTGTTGCGCGAAACTCAGAAAAGTTTAAAGACTCCAAGTCATAATTTGTAATTATTGTTTGTGCTCTCTCTGCAACTGGTTGTATATGTCTATTGTACTTACTCTTGAAAGTATCGAACTCCTCTTCCTTCATTACATGACGAGAGCTTTGTTTATGATTGGAAAGGTTGGTGATAGATTTACCACTTTGGCTGTTTTTACCCGAGGGCAATTTATGTTGTAATGATAGCAAAGAAACATGAAACTCTGTGTGTAAAAGTCGACCAATCTCATCAACATTCTTAGAATTGTGAAACGTTATACCACATATATCACACTGTGTGTCATCGACTATAGTCATATCACATAACAAATTACACATCGCACGCTGTTCTATTACACTATTAGTTTCTTTCAGTTTTCTTCGCAATACAAGGTTTTTCAAGAATGTACATATAATCTGTGCTGACCTTAACTGTTTTTCTTTACTATATTTACAATCCCCAAATTCTTCGTCATCTGAAAAATCACTATCATCAGCTTGGTCGGTGTCAGCATATATTTGTTGTGCCGATACTTTGCTGTTTTTACTTTCACTCTTGAAAGTGTCTATTAAATCTGAGAAGATTTCCGTGACATTTAACATCCTTGTTTTGTTGTCCCATGTACATTTTAGGAGTTTTTCTCCTTTTTGATTCAGGAAGTTCCGAAGACAAAACCCAAAGCATTTAGTGTCACTAGTCCTAGTAAATGATCCGAAGAAAGTTTTCATTCCAGCAGGATATTTATTATCTGACTTAATTGTTAACAATCTTTCAACTATAGCTGATTCGAGGTAAGAAAGTGACAGTCCTTTAATGTTCACCAAATACACTGCACAGAGAATCAAAATGTCCTCTGCTAATAAAATTATATTAATTTCTGAATTTAACTGTTCCCTATCTGGAGAATTTGTGTCTCCGTTTCTAGCACTGATGTCATAAAGCTTATGGAATAAAGTGTCCAGAAAATTAGTATTACTTTGCATTCCAATAGTTGCCTGTATAAAATTCTTAAAAATTACACTGAGTTTTTTACCAACATCAAACGACATATCGCCATGCAAGGCAATAAGATCCACAGTGGAACATTTTGTTAAGGGTTCTATGCTCATATCGATAAACTGAACAATTGATAGAAAGGACGAAGGGATATAAAATGATGATACATTGGAATATTTTGACAGCAGACAGAGACCAATGAAAGTATAAAATCTTAGCCACATCAAATTCAATCCAAGTTCTGAAAGTGAAGTTTTATTAGCAACAGTTGAAGAGTTCAGCAAAAAAATAGAAAATTTTCCGATCGCCTTGAATGGGTCTTTTGTATCAGTAAGTCCATAAAATGCATCTACAAAATGTCGAGCTACACTCGTTTTGAATTTACCGGTGTTGGAATCAAAAATAAATCCGCACTTTTCAAGATACCTTTTTGAAAGATAGTCTCGATCAAATTCTCTCTTAACGATATCAAGAAATTTCGAAAGGTTTATTTTAATATCGACATGGATGCCAAATACTTTAATGCAAGTCATAACCTCTAAAAAATGACTCAAATGTTTCTCTTTTTTCGTGCGTAACTGTGCATATTGATCTGTGATATAATTTTGTAACTGTCGTTTTACACCATTTATATCAGAAATTAGAAACCAAATAGAAGACGCATTAGATTCGTTATAGAAATCACGCACCGAAGAACTTAAATGAACTAAATCATTTAACAGCCTTTTACAAGGAAGGAAAACATCTGGTTGTAGTTCACGCTTAGACAGCAGTTTTCTTTCTGTACCCATGAGTATGCTTAATAGATCTTTAATGCCAGTATCCAGTATGTCTTCTATCTCTATGAGAATTATATCAGATTTTATAAGTTTACCAAAGATAACTATATTCATGGGCTCATGTAGACCCTTACAGCAATTCGACCAACTACATTTTTTGGGGTCAATTTTGTATCTTGTGCACAATCTTAAAGTTGTTTGTTCGTCATAAAGAATTGCTTTGATTCTAACGTACCATGCTGTACATTTTGATAGTAAATCTGAAATGATCTCATAACGAATTGTTGACAGCGGAAGTTGTACTTTTAGCGGTTTGTTTTTACTTGGGTTGAGATAATTTTTTCTAAGAATCTTCATTATCAGAGGCTTTTGTTTCGGATTAAAAAATGCCTTTTCACCTCCCGTTTGAACAGTTACGCCATATTGTGCATAAATGCGCTGGTTTATTTTATTGGCACTTTTCGTTAAAAGTGTCAAAACTTGAAATAAACGTTGTATTCCTTTGATTAGATTGTTCAGGATATCCGTATCACACCTGGTAGAAAAATTCATCAACCAATCAGTACACTCCAGAAAACCAATTTCTTTCCCTTTACATGTATCAAACAAACGCAAAGCATCTTGAATGTATATTTCTTCAGACAAAAGAAGTCCAAGGAGATAATTAGCATCCCCTAACAGGCCATTGTGTTTAGGATTACTACATAGTTTTATCACTTGATGTAATTTATCTTCTAAATAGTTTTCAGATATCTGACCTAATGGTATTTCGACTCGAGTTTCAGAAATCAGACACTGACAGGCCATTTCCATGTCACCTATATCCTTGTACATCGTGAAAGCATCTGTAAAAAGTCCATTGCGTAGGCACAAATCTGCGGCATTCTGTTTGAAACCTATAACATAAGTAATTTTCATAAGTTATTTCAGATTACAGAAAATTTTAAACTGCAGGACCAAAGAGGCCTCTGAATTCACCGTTTCTCTAAGCAAACTTTGGCACGTTTGTATCGGTCCAGTGCAAAACCATAAGACTCAGCGTATAAGATGATTAGGTTTATAGTAAGACATTAACAGTGACGACGAAAAATGGTCACGATATTGGAAGGTTGAGAATTTATGATTTATTTTTATTTCTCTAATATAATATGAACAGAAACAAGGCATGAAGGTCAACGCATGGTAGCGGTTTTCAACCATTTCTGTATTTTAGGTTTAAAGTTTCGAAATGTGTGTAGCTAAATGACGGTTTTGATTGAAAGCACGAAAAAAATATATATATATATATAGCAGTCGTATCAACGCCATAGGACCATTTCAATATCAGATTTTGTTCAAGTTGGATGACTTGACTAAACAATTGCAATCTATGCTTGTGAAACCAAATCTAATGTCCACCAGAATTTATTTGAAACGATATAAGATTTATGTATCAACCTTTTCTCCAAATTGATATAATAAACTCACTATTTCTTTTAAACCTTGAGGAAGTTAACCTAGTTAACATTAATGGTTTATTCAATTTCTATAATAAGCTAGTGGCCAGTCTTATCCATAAAAAATCTGGCCACCAGCTTTAATTTTTCAAATGAACACTTTTTACCTACTGGTTCGAAGTAATTGACTTTTTTGTCGAAATTCTTAAACTGTAAGATTTGAGGGCCATAGCCATTGACGATGCTTGAAATTATCAATCATTCATTAAGTATGTTCAACAGTGTACTCTCCCTCGACTGTTGGGTCACTCTTTGTGTCATATTTCTGAATATTCATAAAAACTGGTAATTATTTATTCCTATCTTTAGTTGGTTCATACATCGAAAGTCTATGCGATCACTAACCATTTTTAATGAATAGATTCTTGGCATGATATACATATTGATTTGCCTCAGTATGACGCTTTTCTAAGAATTCTACTTGTTCAGAAACTGGAAGATTCTTCAAAATAAACATCATTCCCGTTTGGTCTTTCTTTCTGTGATATAATTCAGCCCAGCTTTCGCTTATTGATCTTAATGACTGATTACTTCTTGGACCATATGTTTCCTAAAACAAGAATGAATTAACGCATTTCAAACTGATAATACTGACATTGACAACTTTTGCACTTCTTAAAAATGGAATGATACGAAAAGAGTTTAACCAATTTAAAAATATGCCTTTGTTGGCATTATATCGGTTTTTGTTTTTTCAACATTTCTCAAAAAGTGAATTCATTTTGAAAAATTTTTTTTACCTATCCAATTTGAGCAAAATACGAAGCTTGTTTCATATAAACAATTGTCACAAACACCCTTGGAGTCTTTTGCTATATGACTTATTTTAGTTATTAAATGTTCCTTTGATCCGAGTGCACCATAGCATTGCATATGCATATTGAACCAGGTTGTCATATCTGAAATCAAGCCCCTTCAAAATACCTTTTCTAAAAGCCAAAGGAGAACATACATGTAGTGTTTGCCAACTACTTCAGCATGGTTAAGATATACCGAGTACTAGTATAACATGTTACAGTATGTAAAATATTGTATTCCTTCTTTATTTTTACTAAAAGGATTTTCCTTTATAATTGATTATATGTCTAAACCTGACGCACTGGTTATGCTACAATCCTTATATATTTTGTTTTGACTGTTTTATTTATTATATCTGTTTGGTTTACGCATCATTGTAAATATAACGGAATTTGATTAGACTGTCATCAAAGTGAGAGGGTTAGCGCTATAAAACCAGGTTTAATCCACCATTTTCTACATTTGAAAATGCCTGTACCAAGTCAGGAATATGATAGTTCTTGTCCATTCGTTTTTGATGTGTTTTGTTCTTTGATTTTGCCATGTGATTATGGACTTTCCGATTAGATTTTCCTATAAGTTAAGTATTTTTGTGATTTTACTTTTTACTACGTTAAAATATCCGTCATTTACATACCACCCGCGCCCTAAATATAAATTTCTTCTGACAATCCTTAACAAATGTTATACTATTACCTGATCTGTTAAGTTGTTCCTCTCAATCACTAACATTGCTTCTTTAAACATGTTTTGTTGAAGATAGCATTCAATTGCCTCATTATAGTAAGAAATGCGCTCGAAGCATTTAGCACTTCTCTCTGTTTCTTTTAAAATTCTGTACATATGTCCAGCTTTACGATACTGTAATTAGAATGCAAAATGTTAATATCTTTAAGAGCTCAAGTCATGATACATTTACTTTAAAAAACAGAGAGTTCATTATTTTATCCAAATCTTTTGAAATTTATTGCGAATGAATTGTCTTTCCGTATTCTAAATCACCCAAAGCTTTTCAGTATGCAGTGACCTTAAACAATGACGCCTCTCACATGGGTAGGGAAAATCCGCAATGGAAGGAAAAGTAAATAAATGTGGAAGAAAGAAAGAATATCAACCGATTCATAAACACCACTCAAAGAGAAGCTATAATGACCAGTTAATACCCAACAGATTTGTTGAGGGGACTGGTATTCCAGTGTCAAGGCGAACGATAAGAAGAAGAAGAAGAACCGATTCAGAAATTAAAAAAAGATGATACATACAATAATTTAACAACCGTTAGGACAAAATGTTGAAAGCATGCAACAAAAAGACAAATAAACATCGCTCTATCATCTATGTAGTCCTGGTTTCCGTGTTGGTTCATTTTTGTCATATTTGTTTTTCGTAAATTATTTTGTTAAATTATGTCGTTAATTTCTCGCTTGAATTGTTTCACTATTTCCATTTCGAGACCTAATATAGTCCACCTATACGGTATGATTTTTGCAGGTTGTACGATAGACTATTGTTACTTAAATTCACTTTTTTTCAACTTAGTTATCTCATTGGCAATTATACCACATCTGCTCATTTCAATAATGTAACATAAAAAGAAAAATCGAAAAAGGAAAAAGAAGGTACAAATGTTCAGCAAATTTGCCAATTGTTTCAACTTAAAAATAATTCATTTAATTTTATAGCAGTATAGTTCTGACGATAAACATGAAACATTATAAAAAAAAAAAAGTACCAAAAAAAAACTAAATAAAACGAGGCAACAACACAATGACATAAAAGAATACAATAAGTGGACTTATCTTATGTCAGGATGACACCAACGGTAGAATAGTATATGCTAAATACCAGTTGTTTTAGTCAGTTTATTGTCGACTTATGGGTTTGAATGTCTCTTTGTTTTCTTTTGACTCTCGTTTACCTGTTGACGTTTTTCGTATAACTTTGCTGCTAGTCGAAAATCTTTAGTATTTTCCAGACACTTTCCTGCATTTGTATATTTCCCTAACTCAAGGAATAACTCCGCTGATTTATAAAAGTTTTTTCTCATTTCTCTTGGGTTTTGTCTTGCTTGCTCGTAATATATAAATGCATCCGCAAGTTTTTCTTTTTTATCATCTCCTCCTTTTTTGAAACAATCCGCTGCAAAACCATACAGCTGATTTCTCATAAATTCTTCTCCACGTTTAATCCAGTCTTCTTCTAAAGACGGCTTTGCAAAGGATTCGATTTCTGAGACTGAAACATTTAAAATATTAAATAGAGTTTTATAAATGGTAACCCCTTCTGATATTCAAATGTTATAACAAACTTAGATACACATGTAAGACTTCTATATCTGAGACTGAAAATTTTGATAAAACTAAAATATGAAATACGAATTTTAAAAATGGCAACACCTTTCTGGTTCTCAAAATGTTGTCCTTAACATTATAATAGACTTTTATTATATATAAACAGTCAGTTGTGCAAGAAATTTACGGGATGATAAATTGTATTCCTAATTTAGAAGTGCATGTGGAGTTCTTTATATATGATAATATATAGCAATGAACATACCCCAGTTAAATCTAAATGCATTCATTATGTAAAGTTTGCATTGGATGACATAAGGAATAGAAAACTTTATGTTGAATGCACCAATCACTGTATATTTATCAATGCATTTATAATTTTTGTAAACTGCAATGAGCGCTTTCGGAACAAAGGCTACGAATGATATTTACTTAATAATTTTCGGAAGAATTGATGAAAGTGTATTTTGTTATTAAAGAATGTCCACTTCTTTTGATACATGGAATGTGTATTTGTACACATAACTTTTTAAACATATTATACATGTGAAACAGGATCAGCTTTAATTTTCCGGAGCTCATATGATCTACCGCCCCCCCCCCCTTCCCCCAGTTCGTGTGGTTCAATCTTTAGTTTTCTATGTTTTGAGTACTGTTGTTTATCTGATTTCATTTTTCTTTTTTAAACATGGTGTTATAAAAAAGAAGATGTTGTATGATTGCCAATGAGACAACTATCCACAAAAGACCAAAATGACACAGACATTAACAACTATAGGTCACCGTACGGCCTTCAACAATGAGCAAAGCCCATACCACATAGTCAGCTATAAAAGGCCCCGATGAGACAATGTAAAACAATTCAAACGAGAAAATTAACTGCCTTATTTATGTAAAAAAATGAACGAAAAACAAATATGTAACACACAAACAAACGACAACCACTGAATACTGTGGATTCATTTATTTTCGTGGGTACCAATTTTCGTGGATAAGGGAAAACTTGCATGTTCGTGGATATTTAATTTCGTGGTTATGATGCAGTTTACATACAAGCCTATAGAAAATTTGTCATTCGTGGAATATTTAATTTCGTGGTTCACCTGTAACCACGAAATCCACGAAAATTGATATCCAACGAAAATTAATGAATCCACAGTATACAGGCTCCTGATGTTGTCAGTTTATTTACGACTTATGAGTTTGAATGTCCCTTTGATATCATTCGTCTCTTCTCTACTAATTATTGATTAATTCAAAACTTTATTCAATAAAACATTTACCAGTTAAACATTACTTCACACCTTTTAATTTTGTTGACTGAAATTTAATAAAATCTACTACAATAGAAAGATAAACAAAATACGAACTGTTTGATACTGTTTGTACCAGATGTAAAGCATTAAAAAACTCAAACATCGGTAGTCTAATGTCTTCGTCTTCATCAAATATCCAAACGTTGACTCTTGCTCGTGTGACGGCTGTATACAATTGCTTTAGTTCCGAATTAAGAATTTTATGCAGATGTGGATCAAATTCCAAGTGTCTCGTACGAATATTGTCTGGAAGAAAATGTGGTATAATAAAAAAAAATATACAGTAATAGCATGAACAGTATCAAAGTTGCTCAACATTATGAGCATTTCGACAAATGATTTATGCTTGTGGTCAAACCATTTGAAAGTGCAAAACCTTATAACAACGTCGAAGAGCTTTTTAAAGTACATAAAGTAAAACCAAATCCGGAGCTATGTGTGATTGAGACTAACTCTTTCATTTAAAATGAATTCAAAATCTAGTTTGACTACGTACAAGATATCACAAATAATGATAACGTTGATGTAAACTGAGCACCAAAATGTACTGTATGTTTTTTAACGCAGCACTATTCCAGAAGTTATTGCACTTGAATACTTGAATGCATATTATCCGGATAATAATAGAAAACATGAAAAAAATACTCATATAAAAAATTAATGGATATAACAATAAACTCATCACAGATACTAGGATTTAAAAAAAAAATTTGAGCCAGACACGCATATCGTCTACAAAAAAGTAAAATTACTGAACTCC
Source organism: Mytilus edulis (assembly GCF_963676685.1). NCBI lineage: Eukaryota > Metazoa > Mollusca > Bivalvia > Mytilida > Mytilidae > Mytilus > Mytilus edulis. The sequence continues at coordinate 38,461,893 of NC_092351.1, forward strand.
GAGGAAAATTAATCGGAAAAGTCCCGAATCAAATGGCAAAATCAAACGACAAAAGACACCAAACGAATGGACAACAACTGTCATATTCCTGACTTGGTACAGGCATTTTCAAATGTAGAAAATGGTGGATTGGACCTGGTTTTATAGGGCTGAACCTCTCACTTGTATGACAGTCGCATCAAAATTACAACAAATTACTCATCAATGACACTCGAATAGCCTGTGTCGCTCACTTGTATTTTCTGATGCTTTGGAAATCTTGTAAAATAAGGTTAAAATGATAATTTATAGTATAAAATATTATTAGATACTATAATAATATCTTAGATAATAGTAAAAAACTGCATAATTTCCGAAAAATTACTAACTCAGGGGCAGCACATTTTTTAAACCAGATACTCTTATTATGATTGTGGACAAGGTTGGTTACATGTGTCATAGTAGTTTCAAAGGAGAATGTTTTCGTAAAAGATTACAAAAATTCAAGAAAAATTGGTAAAATTGACTATAAAGGGCAATAACTCCTTAAGGGGTCAACTGACCATTTTGGTCGTTTGCCTTATTTATAGATCTTACTTTGCTGAACATTATTGCTGTTTACAGTTTATCTCTATCTTTAATAATATTCAAGATAATAACCAAAAACGGCAAAATTTCCTTAAAATTACCAATTCAGGGGTGGCAAACCAACAACCGGTTGTCCGATTCATCTTAAAATTTCGGGACAGATAGATCTTTATTTGATAAATAATTTTACCCCGTCAAATTTGCTTCTAAAAGCTTTGGTGTCAGAGTTATAAGCCAAAATCTACATTTTACCCCTATGTTCTATTTTTAGTCATGGCGGCCATCTTGGGTGGCTGGCCAGGTCAACGGACACATTTTTTAAACTTGATACCCCAATGATGATTGTGGCAAAGTTTGGTTACATTTGACCCAGTAGTTTCAGAGGAGAGGATTTGTAAAAGTTAACAGACGACGATGGACGGCGGACGGTGGACGACGGACGACGGACGCAAGGTGATGAGAAAAGCTCACTTGGCCCTTCGGGCTAGGTGGGATAAAAAGAGAGTTAAAAAGCCAAATTAAGTACGGAGTGGAAGAGCACAGAGGACAAAAACAATCCTTAAAGTTTTGTCAAATACAGCTACAATATTTGAATAAAACACTATACCGTCTCTTAATCTTGTAATCCCACCAACTGCCACCGACTGAGACTTTCGTACATCTTTAATGAAACTTGTAACCACTCTCCAATCCTTTGACGCCTAAACAATAAAATCATTGTAATATTGGATGAACTCTACAAGGTAACCATTTCCAAAATCATAAACAGCTTATACTTAATCATTGATCAATTAGAATATGCTAAGATACATGTATTACATAATTGATCTTAGTTGATAGTTATATTCATGTGTAGCTCTTTGAATGTTTCGGTTCTTATACAGCTTGTACGCTTGGCTTCCTCGAAAATTCGGCTTTGAGCGTTCCTGATAAAGGCAAACCAAGAAAAGCAGGTCAGATGCATGCAACATATTAAGTGTTGATTTCAGTATTTTGGCACTTTATTTTTTCCGTTCATATTTTTGGCACTTTTGTTTTCCGAAAAAGAATAAACATAGAAAATAATTTTCTAGTTAATGTCTTATGCGTGTCAAGACAAAAAAAATCTCTTTAAATTTAATGATATAGTTGTGTGTTATTTTTATGAATTTTACTACCTTTGAATGTTTGAATACGTTATAGAGCAAAACATCGTCAAACTCTAATCCTTTGGCCTCATAAATTGTAAGTATGAGAGCATTTGAAAGTTCCGGTGGTATACTTTTCCTAGATGCATCATCAACAACTAAGATAGCTTGATGTGCTCCGAATTCGATATGCGATGTTTTGCGTTTATGTTGATGTATCATTTCAGCCAATTCCTCAAATCTACAAGATTCTATAAGAACTGGTTTCGGACCAGGGAATAGACTTTGTTCTTTTGTAAGCTTGTCAAAGGACTCTGGAAACATTTCAGTTAGTAAACAAAGAATACTAGATCCCAAGGCAACAATTCCTGTGTGTGATCTGTAATTATGAGTCAGTTGGTATACATCCTTTGGAATAGCAATTATTTTGGACTGTTTCTTCTGAAAACAAAATGATAAAACTTTTAGAAGTGATAATTCTTATAGCAATTGCAATTGAAAGTACTACCTTCTTTTTCAAATGACGATATTATTCGTGAATCGACAAATGAACAAATATGGCCGTATTTTCACCTCAAAAACTACTCTGTGTACAGCCTTACCTGTGCCGTTTGGAAATTGTTAAGGCCTAGCATCCAATAGATATATAAAAGTTGAATGCATTTTGTGTTTAAGAAAGATAAAATCCTTTTGGGCTTTCGATGGGCATTTTTTTCCCTTTCAGCAGAAGGTGTAAAAATAAACAAACACCCGAATTACTTTGATACTGTCCACTCCGATAAACTCTTTAACTCACCTATATTTGTGTAGATACCTATTGTCCATGTCAATTAAGGACAATGAAAACAATACAAAACAGTTTTAACTGAGGGAGCATCTCAAAGTTGTACCACAACTTCGTTAATTTTCACGACTTATGCATGACGGAAAACAAATGCCAATCAAAATCCAAGAGAGATTTTATCTTTCTGAAACACAAAATGCATTTTACTTTAATATATCTAGTGGATACCAGACATTAAAACTTTTCCAACAGGACAGGTAAGTCTGTACTCAGAGTAGTTTTTGCATGTAAATACAGTCATATTTGTTCGTTTGTTATGATGATAATTAAACAGTTGAATAGCTAGTTTACAATTGAATTCCATTCATTTGATGTGTCTGAGATTTTGATATTGCCATTTGATAAAGGACTCTCTGATTTGAATTTTCAGTATTGAAGTTCGGTATTTTGTTAGGTAACTTTATTCTTGAAACACGTATCCTAATTGAGTAGACATTTATAATGAACTGATATAGGTGAAAAGATACAATTACATTCAAATCAATGTACCCCAAACATTTTTCTATAAACGATTCAACATTAATTCACCTTTTCTGTGTCAGCAAGATCTCGAAATAGGCTTATTAAATCGGCAAATCTAAATGAAACCCCTTTCATTATACTTTGAGCTGTATCACCAGTCATAAAAATACCACTTGGATGCCCGCACATCTTTATCAAGAGAGAAAGTTCAGCTTGTGTAAAATCTTGTGTTTCGTCAATGTATATCTGATGTATAATCCAATGAAAGTGCTTTTGATTTTGAAACCTTTTATGTAAGTTAAAAATAAAATCTGTTTGATCGAAATATCCTTTCGTTTTCCGAAAACGTTCATAAAGTTGAAACAATTGATATATATGTTTCCTTTCTTCACTGTAAGCAGGGGCACGCTTACGACCAATTCTAGAATACTCTGTCTCATTTAAAACTCCACCTTCGGATGAAACTGCTTCAAAGGAACCCTTAAGAAATGAGAAAATCTCAGTCCAAATGAGGGACGGATGATATTTCTTTTCGCTGCTATTCAATTTCATTTTTGGCCATATTTTTTCGACGAAAACATCATAAGTGACTTCTCTTCTCGGGTCCATTTTTCTGTTTAATCTCAATCTTCTATTCATTTTGTGTAATTCAATTTCATCTTCACTTCCGCTGTCGTCACTGCCACTTTCATCCAAATGTAGTATATCTATGACATCGTTGTCATCATTTGTCCATCCTTCCATATGCGATTTTGGACTTCCATCAATATTCCTATCGAAGTAGTATGGTGGACCGAGTGTTGCATCTAGCATTAGCCAAAGCTGACGAGCTGTGAGGAAAAGTGGAAATTGATGATCGTTTACATCTTGCATCCGATATGGCAAATCTTTATTTGTCATTTGAAGGTGTTTTGCATTAGTTTTATAGGCCTTTAGAAACTCTTTGAATGTTCTATGAACTTCTTTAGAAAGGAAAGAATTTTTTGTGACAAATATTTGGTGTAAATGATGTACATTTTCAGCCGACTGTTCCCTTTGGCAAGTATCTTGTGGGCTGTCGTCGTTAACTACATTTTTGACATCTGAAACAAATGAGAATAATGTTAATGAAATATACTCGACTATATATGCCGCAAAAAATGAGTGTTTTGATCCTATTTGCGTTCCTTTATGTTAATATGGAAGTAACTGGTAAAATGGTTATATTTTTATATTGGTACACGTCCTTTCTTTATTAGTACTAGATACTAAATATCACAAAATTATTTTCCATTTGTTACTTAAAGAATCACCATTTGAAAGAAAATCCTTTTTGAATGAGTTCAGGAAGTATGTTAGCAACCATTGTGATTTTTAACGATTTTTTTTTAAATATCATATCTTTACTATCGGTGACATTGATGACGGATATGGTCATTACATTTAACATTAATTCTTCTACAGAATCATACATCTGTCACTTTATATCATTGTGGTATTAATTGACACAAAACTTTTTTTCACATTTGAAATTATTATGAAAGTAAGGTTCGAATTCCCTCAGACAAGGTCAGCTTTGGATGTTTTTATTATTATTATGAATTCCTATTTGATTCTAGAGATCTTATCATGTTTCGGTTCGGATACGATTTTTGTTGAAGGCGTTCTCGGTGAAGATTAACCCAGAAATCATTCTGGATGCAGATGATTTATAAAGTGTTATCATATACTTAGCATTAATATGATAGCTTTTGCATATGTGTAAAGGGCGGAAGTGCACAAGCCATATCTTCTGACCCGGGTTGATAACCCATATCAAGTGCCTCTCGTGCAAAAAACCCATATCAGTGCCTCTCGTGCAAGTTACTTCCGGTGTTTCCGGTATCGGTTGTTTACTTTTCCATTGTGACGTCAGATGTTTTTTATGACGACGTCAAAATTTACGGGAACTTTTGTAGGGATAGTTTAATACTTGCTAACAAATGCCATTGACAATTATGAATCATTTTATAGTACAACAAACATGGAGTAGTAATGATCGTAAAACTCTTCCAAATGTTCATGTTTCAAAATGCCTCTATAGGAAATGTTACCATAAATATACAAGGAGTTAATGATGCTGTTGTTGGACAACTATAGTATATTTGATTCATAATTTTAATTTTCTTTATAAAATGTTTGACTGTTTTAGTTATTGCATTAGTTTATTTGCGTTACACATGTTACATAAAACTATTGTCGGAAGTATATGATAAAGCGATTAATACATGGCCTTTTCCATATCAGCCTGGGTATCATCCCTCGACCCATATCAGCACCTCGACTCCGTCTCGGGCTGATATGGGGGTCTCGGGATGATACCCAGGCTGATATGGAAAAAGGCCATGTATTAATCTCTATTTATTTTCATTGACAAACATCAGTAGTTAATCATAATCTACCTTTTATTGGCTTGTAAGAACATGCGTTTGTGTTATCAGTTATACATTCAAAACCAGGTAAGAGTGGTTCAAGGTAAAGACTTGTTTGTAACCAGTATTGTTTAAAGGTGTTCCACAGCCTATACAGACAGCATGTGGTCTTCCCGGTTCCACTTCTTCCAATCAGTATAATTGGTGCAGACTGTGGCAGACTTATCATTTGGTATTCTAATTCTGTTACCTGAAACGGGTAATCGGTATTGAATGAAATAGAATTCAGAATGTTGGCGGCTAAGGTTGACGAAACGGCATAAAACTTTTCTGTGTTATATTCGTTTGGCTTTGAATTGGCAAGTGGATATAATACTGTTATATCACTAGGTAGCAAATCGTCATTATCTTCGTATGGAACATATAGTTTAGGATATTTATATTCAGTATTCTTTTCGAGAAGTCCATGTTTTCCGTATGGTTTAAGCTTTTTCTGAATAAGGCAAGTTTTTCCTTTGGTATGGGCATTTTCAATTCTGTCGATTATTTTCTCCACAGATCGATGAATCTTTTTATGATCAAGAACAATATCCCAGATCCGTATAATTTGAGCGTATATTGAAAATGATCGGTTTTCAGGCAAAGATGAAAGACGTTGTGAAAATGAAATTGCCTCTTCCCAAATCAGCCTGCTGCCTTTTGAAATCTTAGCTTCATATAATTTTACTTTTTCTGAATTTGTTTTTAGCCTTTTCTTTACATCCTTTGTATATTCCCCTGACGCCAGCTGTAATATTCTTTCTGCTATAGTGCACCTTAAATCTGTAGAAATATCGCTGCGTTGCATTGCTTTTCGCAAATCGAAAGTGCATTCTAATTCCCATGGCTTGTCGTCTATTGACTTCAATAAGATCTGAAATAATTGAATATCATGCATAGATGTATACATATATTTACTAAAGGCATGATAAAATATATCAATGCAGAAAATAATGCTAAAAATAGTCCTGGATTCGAATATCAATCATTTTTTCATTTGGTCCTTTCGATACGTCCACAAACTACAACAGTTAATGTGAATATTCTATTGTTTGAATTCTTTTACACCAGTTATGTCAAAAATGGATATATATATATTTGTACACGACAAGTATCAATTTGAAGTCAAGAACTTCAATAGCTCATAAAAAGTCATTTACTAAAATTTTAACAGATTTAAGATTTCTTTTCCTTCGATTTGACACTCAAATTATACAATGCTAATACAACACGAAAGTTACCCGAAAGGGAGCTTCATAACCTATCAATATTTTTAGCTTAGTTTTGTTCCCTTAACAAATGCTCTTCCGACTAACAGTATCAATTTTAAATTCTAGATCTTGACAATTTCACCTCAGTTCATCTTTTAGACGTCAAAAACAGTTTTAAAAAATTACATTTGCAATGTTAACTCAAATTTGTCAACTTAAATGTGTCAGTAAAAGTACACAAGAAATGTAATAATTAGATAGGAAAGCAAAAATACATATTTTACTCACTTCGAGTTCAAGATTTTTCGTCGAGTCCTTAATATCTGAAGTCATTTGTCCATTTTGCTGTTTAGATAAATAAAAATATTCATTAATATCATTGCTTTGCAGCTAAATTTCTAATACAATTTAACGACAGAAATGATTGTTCATAGTTGGTGCCTACCATTTTATTATTGTTTTACTATGTTCGAATGATGTGTTTATGTTTATGTTTAAACACATATGTTTATGAGGTAGATTATTTTTTTTTTGGCGATAATGACTTGAGGTCGATTCTTATCGATCTATCTTATAGTATACGTATGTTTGCTTTGAATTTCAAATTAAAAACTTGTATGGCTATGACTATTGTTAAAGTTATTAAAATCTGTTCAGTTAGATTTATATTCTAACGAAAACCCCAATGAAATAAGATGCTCCTTGTCATATGTACATCATCATTTAATACATGTTCACTTGTTTCCCTATATCTACCTGGCGTGGTAATCTACTTAAATATTTTGTAATGTTACATACCACTTCAATATCTTCCCCTTGCTGCACAATTTCAGCCTGTTGATATATAATGTTATATATAATGCCATTAAATGCCAAACGTACAAGTTAATGAAAGTTGAACATTAAATATTGTTCACTTAAATGTATAAAGATCATACTGCAAATTTAATGCAATTGAAGACCGCATAAACAATATATGTCAAAAGAAGATGGAACGGAAGGTCACTTAGTTGCACCTTGAATTCGAATATAAAAGAAGATTAAAAATCTACAAAATAAAACTTTCATATTAGTCTGTCATAAAAAAACTTACAGGAATAACCAAAATTATTGAACTTCATTTTTTAACTTTGTTTTCCATCTATATGAATCCTAATGTAGGACAAAAATGCAACAACAGTCTCGCTTTTTGTCGTGTCATTTATACGAGCATATTTTGTGCTCAAAAGATATTTTGCTTCAAATTTGCGAATTCAAAAACTCTGTGTAAAAATCAGAAATGAAGCAGAAAAGAGTGCAACATTTCATTGCGGTTATATCAATTGGACCTTAGTCGTGCTCATTTGTGACAAGGTATTACATGTAACTGGCAACCACAATATGATACCGCCTGTGAACCTTACGTAAAGATGATTAAAACAAATGTTTTTGGAATCCTTGACGCAATAGTTCTCTTTGTGTACATAAGCATATACTGATAAACACACACATACACTTACATAATTGAGTGAGAGAACACGTTCATGTCTAAAAAAAAACGCAAACACAAGACGGATTTTCGCAATTTTGTAAGACATGTAAGACGAAAAACACAAAAAACTCATCAATTGTCGACGACCATATGACAACCTTGTCGTTTATATTTCTTTTATGGCGTTATAGTAAGTCTCATCATATGCTAATCACATCTTTTAATAAATTTGGCATCAGGTTAAATGGTGTGACTTATTATACATTTTAACACTTAAAAGAAAAGCAAATGCATCTTTTAATACCTCTTCCTTCAAAATATGACGGTAACAGTACACTATAATGATTAACTTAAGAAATAAAAGATTTATCTAAATCGTCATTGAAATTCAGTTAGTATGTGAGAAGAAATTGCATACACAGAACACTTAACGTTTAGCTATTATTTGGTCATTTTTATAAATTTCCTGTTACAAAACTTTGATTTTTTCGAAATACTAAGGACTTTCTTATCCCAGGAATAGATTACCTTAGCCGTATTTGGCACAACATTTTGGAGTTTTGGGTCCTCAACTCTTCAACTTTGTACTTGTTTGGCTTCATAACTATTTTGATTAGAGCGTCACTGATGAGTATTATGTAGACGAAACGCGCGTCTGGCATATTAAATTATAATCCTTGTACCTTTTGATAACTATAAGCAACGGGAACCACTATAAGACGTTATATTATACATCCCAGAAATGGAATCAGTATTTGCAATATTTAGATGAAGATTATAAATACCGCTTCTCTTACAAGTAGCTGCAGCTTTCAGTTCTACTTTCTGTTTTAAAACCTTTTAAGATTATATGAATGTGTCGTAACGATACACAATTTAACGGTATTTCAATTAGAATGACTAAAATAGCTCTTATCAAACCCTCAGATTTAAACAAATAACAATCTGGTTAATAATCATTTCTTGCGTTTGGTCTTTATCATTTCTCTGTAAAAATACATAAGTATTCTCCTAGATGTCTTTGTACTTTCTCTATCTTTTATAAAAAAAATATGTTCAACAATTTAAGTCCGTAAGCTTACATGTGGTTTTTCTTTTTCTAGTGTATCTTGGCTAAATGGAGTGTCAACGGATTGATCTTCCAAATCATCTATAAACTTTGTGATTTTGTCTTTCAGAGTTGCCTTTACAACTGAATTTTCAATACTTCCACTACTTGTTTCTTCTTTTTTAATTTCAGATAACTGCAGTGCTGAATTTTGTTTGACTTCGGTTGTTAGATGTTCTCTGGCATCAACTGGGATATCTTTTTCTGGGGAACATTCCGCAAATTTCGATTTGTCTTTATTCTCTTTTTCAACATACGTTGCATGCTGGATGATTTTCCATCGGGGATCAGTATTTTTTAAATAATCTGGAGGATATTTGTTTTCAAAATTTGGTACTTTGCATTCAACATGCATTTTGGCAAGTAATTCCGTCGCCTTTAATGATGTTTTATTGAACTTGTGTCGAGCTACCAGGTGAAAAAGAGTGTTTCCTTTTCCATCAAGTTGGTGAGGGTTTAACTTTGCATAAACATCAGGTTCCCTTTCAAATAATTCTAAGCACTGATTGAATATCGTAAGGGTACCTGAAAAATAACACTTGTGATTTTAAATGTTTTATAACACTTAAATGGATGTTTTGATAATTTACATGAAAAACGACGAATATACTGCACAAGAAAAAACGCAATCACAACCAAACAATTGTAACTGTTAAGTATGGCTCCATCTAAGAATCATGCAGAGGGTGATACAGTGATAGTTGTCAAATTGACTTTTTGGGCTTCATATGTTCTATTTTAATAGGAAACTTAAAAAATGTGATTGAGGTACATTCGATTTTATTATGATTATAATACATGTAGTACTAAGAAACATTACTTTTTGAAGCAAGCCGACTGACCAGACAACTAGACCAAAAGTTTTCAACTGTGGTTTATCTGCTTTCGTTCAATATGAATTGGAAGTATTGTTGAAAAATATATGTGACAATCTATTAGTTTGGTTAATTTTGTTTGCTAAATTCACCGATTGGATTACAGATGACATTTTCCACTTAATACAAATTGATTTAATCTAAAGGGTTGACGGGTCAATGCTGAAGAGCGGTGTCCGTTTAGAAGTGTGAGATGTAAAATAACGCAACAAAGCCCGGATTTAAAAGGGGCTTTTTATCCGTTGTCTTTTGTAGGGCAGCGAGTTATGCTCATTTATGATTGCCAAATGTTATTAATTGCAACCAATTAAGAAAAGATTGAGATTCGTATACTAACCTAATGATACAATCGGGAAATAAAAGTCTACTAGCAGTAATGTCGATCAAATAGTACTAATAACAGTAGTAGCTCCAGATGCAAGTAATGTTATTCAGTGATGGTCGAGGCCAGCCCTATTTAAAATCAAAAACTAATAAAAACTTTAAAACGATGATAAAACCATAAGAGAACCAATAGGGAAGCCAAACCATGACAAGAAATAATAGCTTTGCATGAGGAGGACATATTCCTTAATTTGAAATGATTTCGAAATCTTATTTCAGCAAATAAAAAAAATATGCGTAATTTTGTTCCATTACCAAAGTACGGGCTACTGTGCCAATACTTTTCCTAAACTTTGTTGAAATAAAACGAAATACGAGCCGTACATCTTAGGCAATGAAATAAAAAAAAATAATACCAGGAATATATATTTTCTGCTCACTCTGATCATTTCTAGACTATTAGACTATTTACCGGATTTGTTATCACATAAGCAACACGATGGGTGCCACATGTGGAGCAGGATCTGCCTACCCTTCAGGAGCACCTGAGATCACCTCTAGTTTTTGGTGGGGTTCGTGTTGTTTATTCTTTAGTTTTCTATGTTGTGTTATGTGTACTATTGTTTGTCTGTTTGTCTTTTTCATTTTTAGCCATGGCGTTGTCAGTTTATTTTCGATTTATGAGTTTGACAGTCCCTTTGGTATCTTTCGTCCTTCATCTACATTTTAATGTTTTTATATTTATTATTTTATATGTTTAAGTATCATTAAGTGAGATTTGTTTTCCAAATCATTAGTTGTACTAAGGCTTTTACATATTCATAAGATTCTCCTAATACATACAAATTAAAAAAATAATCAAATCACCTGATACTGACCAGACTCGGATACAAATGTCGACATTGATCTTGGAATTGACAACTCTTTAGAACTTGTGTTTGTGAAATAATCAAAACAGTTGACTTAAAACCCCCAATATGTTTTCAGAGACTACAAAAAGTTTTTATAGAGCCCTAAACTTTATCTAAAACATTCATTTTATGATATTATTCTTGTAATGTTCACTTCAAAGTATCGACATTTTCTCTGATCTCAACATATGTTATTATATTGAAAACATGATGGTATTTTAATTATCTTTCTGAATTGATATATCTCCTGATTTTGCCCTTGGTCTGTTTAAGTGTTTCATTCGTTTTCACTATAGACCAATTGATTAAATCATCAAAACGTATAAGTATATACTTTCATGCCACGTCGCTACTCTCCGCATTTGAAATCTATACTAATCATCATGAACCTAAACAAAGCAATCTCTGATACAAATCCCCGCAACAGTAAGCCTACCTGTCGACTTCCTCAATATGAAAGCCCAAGTTGTTCTGCAATCTATATTTTATCATACTGGTGAATCAATGTCGTCGTTTGTGCGTACAGAATTTCCTAACTTTATTCTTTGACCCCTGATATTTGCCAACAAAATCACATTTAGAGACACATTAAACATCTTAAAAATACATAATTGATCAATACAGGATACATTTCCTTTCTACACAATACTCTTACCTTTATCTATTTTCATATCAATTTCTAAAGCTGCATGGATAGGAGTATCACCGATCGACAGGCTTATATGACGAGGATCAGCATTTTGTTCACAAATAAACTTCTCCAGCAAAAGATACTGTTTTCGTCGAATAGCATGTTTAATACACGATTTACCATCTATAAAATTCAAGCAAAAAAAGAAAAAAAAGAGGACTAGCATTTATACCAAAGCCATAAATCAATAGTATAATGATTTTTTTTTCTTTAATGGAAAGTACTTTCTGATAAAACAAAAGGAAAATTCCATTGAAAGATTGACTTTTCAACCCGTCAGGGAGGCGATTTATTGTTGGTGCATTTTCTGAAATGGAACTTTTAACAATGCAAGTATTGGAGAGCTGACAATACCAAAAACGGACCAACATAAAAGTCTACCAGTACAAGGAATTACAACTATACATTAGAGTGATGTATTCCGAAATTCAAATGACATACAAAATTATATCAACACATTTTAAGAAAGCATATCCGAGTCACATGATTGATTGATTTTTGGTGTTTTAACGCCTTTTTTTAGCACCGCATTTAGGCTATTTCGTGGTTGCCAGTTTTTATTGGTGGAGGAAGCCGGAGTGTCCGGAGAAAACCAACGACCCTCGATGGGAAAACTGACAATCCTAGTCAATTAAGATTGGAATCGAGTGCACCCACACGATCGGGATTTGAACTTAAAACCTCAGTGTTGACTGGCTAGTGATTACAGTAATAACTACTTAGACCAGTCGGCCACCGAGGCCCCCGGTGTCACATAAAAAAGAGGTATTTGTGAAACATAAAAGTATGTCTTAAACAAATCTTCACCTAGACAGTCATGAAATTAGACATTCTGACGAGTGATGTTTCTCCGCACATTATCTCGTTATTCGTTCAATAAAATATTATAATAAATAAATACCATTATATAAGATGCAACCATGATGAATCAACATTGAGACAATCTCAAAAATATTTTCTTGCGAAATATTGGTCTTCGTCAGATGTGTTATAACTGAATCAACAGAAATGTGTTTGGCAAAATCTGCGAAACAGTACTCATTAAATTCCTTCCAATGTTCATTCACAATCATGTTCAGTTTTAACCACTTTTTCTGTTTTATCAGATTTTCAATAATTCGTCTGTACAGTTCGTTAGGTAAGCCACACAGAGCTCTTACAATTTCTGCATAAAGATAATAGTCTTTTGTATGGCATAAATATAACGTTAATTGCTAGCAATTATTATTGAACCTTGACATTCCATAAATGTTCAACAGAACACAAATTGTTTTAATATAAAGATCTTACTTCAGACTTACATTCGTTCTAAAAAAAACTGTTGGCATATTGCATCGTAACATTGTATACAAATATAAAAGTCATAAATGAAAATTTGATTGTTGTATTATATTTTGCGGTTGTACCCAAACTTTTTATAGTTATAAGATCTTAATTAGCAATGACTTATTTTAGTAGAATAGTTTAATGACTTATTGGATGGCCATTTATAAATCTAATAAAATATAACACTTTAAATATAAAATTCGGGCGTCCAAAGTGATAAAATTGGAAAAAGTAAAATAACAAAACTACTAAATCCAAAGAAAAATCAAATCAGAAAGTCCTTAATTAAATGGCAAAATCGAAAGGTCAAAAACACCGTTCACGACATGATACATATTTCCTTATGACGAAATTGGTGATAAAACCTGGTTTTAAGGAAAATTCCTTATCAGGAATAATCAAACATTACAATAGAAAGCCATGACATGTAAAGATACGTAGACACATTAAGATCAATATGACAAAAAGAGCATAGAATGTTTATCTCATTTATACGCTGTCAATAAAATGATACGTACAAAAGAAGGAAATTTTTTATCTTGACATTTGTGTAGCATTTGAGTCTAATTTATTTTTCTTTATTTTTTTTATTATTTTTTTCTTTTTTATTTCTTCTTTTGTTGTATTTTCATTTTCCTTCATTATTTTCAAATTATGATTTTTTTTCATTTTCCCTATTTCATGTAATTACTTAATATTCATTCTTGTTCTATATCGTTGTAATATTGCTTGTTGTGTTCATCAAATAGTTACTTGAAAATAAAAAAAGAACATGTGGTATAATTGTCAATGACACAACTCTCCACAAGAGACCAAAATGACTATTGCAGTTGATATTTCAAGGAAACGGATTTGAATAAGCTATGTACAGCTTGTTTCCAAAGCCTATTTTTAAAGTGTGTTTTTGTGTGAAGATATATTTCTAATGGGGACTACAAGTAGCATTGTCATAACAGCGTGGACAAGACCATTCTTGGTGTGCTCAGGTTATCAATTGAGTCGTTCAGATTAGATGAGCATTCGTCTGTATTGCCCACTTGTCATATCGTACCTGATACAGACATTTAAACTATGGGGTTACCAAAGTTTCTAAACGCAGAAATCAAATAATAAGAATCTATATAACTAGCAGAGGACTTAATCTTGGTATTGATTTAAATGTAGAATACTTAAACTTTTTTTTTCTTCTCGTGCACTTGTATGTACTTTCTCTTTTATTCTATTTAAATCCCCAATGGAAGGCATCTGACAGACTGAGTGAGCGTAAAATTTCTGTTATCATTAGCCGATGACGAACTAGTTAAAAGTAAATGATTCAGTATTATAACCAACATAAATATAGTGGTTGTCTACCCTGTTATGAAAATGATTCTAAATATGTTTTAACTATTAGAGGATATTTTAAAACATATTGCGTTTCGAATTGAAAAATCAAGTTTTATTTCATTTTATAAAAAGCTATGTCATACTAACCAGGGCTACATCTGTCTGTTAGTGTAATTGTATTAGATATCAATATCATACACTGTTCGACAATTTCCGTGTGTTTTTCTGAATTGTGATTTTCAATTTTGCACAATTTGACCAACTCTGTAAAGGTATTCGCAGTATCCGTTATGATTTTCGTTTCACATTTTACAAACAAAGCTCTGCATTGTCTGCACGTGTTTAAAGTTACTCTCTCCTCTACCGTTGAAGTTGGAACGGATGTACTTTCGTCGAAAGTTTTAGTTTTCAATTTTTCAGGTACAATAACTTTTTTTTCACTCTTTGGCAGAAGAACAGCATCTAAATCGAGAAAAAAAAATATTTTACAATACTATCGAAAAACATTCAAAACTCTTTTTCCATTTTTCAAAAACTAATTCGTATAACATACTTTCGTATTATTTGCAGAACATGCATTCGTATAACTATCACTTACGGCTAAATGAACATTTCGCTAAATTATATGTTTCAATACTTCAGAATGAAAAGTTCCGACTCCAGTGATCTTAATTATTTATTGTTTATTACTCAGTTCTATTGAATGTGCTCATCAAACTTCCCTTTTAACACACCAATGGCAAGAACGACAGGAAACCAATGCCATTTCCCCTTGTCATCCCTATCTTTAAGTACATGCCGAGTTAGATTAGTTTTCTATGTTATGTCATGTGTACAATTGTTTGTCTGTTTGTCTTTTTCATTTTTAGCCATGGCGTTGTCAGTTTATTTTCGATTTATGAGTTTGACTGTCCCTCTGGTATCTTTCGTTCCTCTTTTAGAAATTCTATAATTTCAGATTTTAATTTTATATAATAATCTGAATGCTGTTAGAGTAGTTATCTTATATACATCACTATACTATCTACATGGCCTCTATGCTTTTAACCGTTTCGTTTTCCTGGGATGCTTTTTTATAGTTTTTATTTTAACCCGACTTACAAGCTGTATCAGTGCTCTTCACATATTCAATTGGAATCTTCCCAGATCTATCTTTTAGATTAACGTCACATTCATGATTGACCAGCAATCTAAGGAGAGTATCGCCGAGAGTAGTGACCAAAATATCCTTGCTTTTCACTATTAAATGCAATCCTGTATCTCCTTTTATGTCAACATTATTTCTCTGGGAGCTTGAGCTAGTTGACAATATGTATTTTAAAAACTCCACTTTCCCTGATTAAATAGAAAGCAAAACGTCGAATAATAAATATGGATAATTATTTGCATTGCATTAGTCTCAACTAATTTGTTATACATAGTCTTACAGTTTAAATTTATCAACTTTTAACTCAAAGATGCTCATTAATGATACCAATGTTTCGGTGATTACTTAAGTTGTTTTCACGTTACCATTTAACAGTGCTGTGCAAATCGGGATTTCCATTCTTTCTTTTTTTTCATTTGCATTTTCATTTCATTAATATTTTCATGATTTTATCCTTTTTAACCAATTGAAACAACGAATACATCTGACCTGTCTCGAGTGATATCTGGATTCCATAATGAATACGACTCTGTTGCATTTCACTTTCAAAATTGTCCAGTAAAGCTCCATTTTTCAATAGTTCTATCGACAATCTCAATCCCCATTCTTTCTTTTGCCTTGTCGCTGTATTTTTAAGTAAATCACAAACATTAATTTTACGACAACAACATTTTGAGAAAAGACCGGCAAACTCTGTGTCAGTTCCTTTCATATTTCCAATGATAGCATAACAAACACCATTCCAATTTTGTGTAGTTGATAATTGTTGTAGTATGGCTTCTTTCAATCTATCAGATTCCGGTTTTTGCACCAAATGATCTATATCAATTGACTCCTCCAAATCTATGATTACAAAACAAATCCACTATTACACAACTTCAGGATATACTTAAACAAAAAAGTTACTAGAAATTCAAATTGGGTGATCGATTGCTGACATTTGTTAGAATAAGTATATTATGAAAAATAGAATTTATAAAGTCACGTGGGACATGAGTTTATAATATATTGATCCCTATTTCTGTTTCTGAAAACCGCTTAGAAAGTAACGAAAATTATATCAAATTAAGATAACAAAAATCCTGCCTTTACATTTGGAAATGCAATGATACATGTCACATATTGATCTGAACTGTCATTTCAAATTATTGTTTTTACTGCTTTTAATTCACTTATGGGCACATCAGCAACGTTAAATTACCTCTGATCTTGAGCAATATTTTGGATAAGTCTTTCGTGGATCATACTTCATGTGGTCAATTGCGTTATTACAATAGTAAAACTTATACAACTACATTTAAAATTATGAAGAACTTCATATTCTTTGTTGAACAGTTTTATAGGTCATTTTTGTACGCTAAGGATAGGTGAGATATTTCAAACTTGTATAAAATACCTCGAGTGTTAAGTCGTCGTGGTTTGCCTATTATATCTGAGTGCGGGACGTAGTGTAAGCACTCGAAAAATATACATGACGTTACATTAAACAGTATAGTTGTGTTATGATTCTATATTACAATAGTCAATTTAGCCCCGACAAAACTGATCAGTCTAAAAAAAACTGATAATGCCATGACAAAAAACGAAAAACTACCGAGAGACAAACATCAGTTCGAAAAACACAACATCGAAAATTAAAAACTCAGAAACACGAATCCAACCAAATACTGGAGTGATAACGGTTGCTCTGAAAAGGTAGGCAGATTCTGTGGCACATGTTGTGTTGCTCATGTAATAACAATTCCGGTAAAACATCTTATTCGGTAGGTCATATTCGAGGAAAAGAGGACGGCATTGTGATTACAACAATTGATTCATATATGTCGTTATGTGTGAAATAGATATTCCATAGCAGTCAACCAGCTCGTTATGGCGTCTGTAAAATTTTGAAAGGGATTATTGCAACTTCACCATTAGGAACTCTTGGTTTAATAGCTTCATTGTAAGTAGTGACCCTCTGTAATGGAAATCATGATCGGATAGCATTCTCTTGTTGCTCACCCAATATTGTCAATATAACGGATATATTCTGTTGATTGGTAGCGTTGGATTTTGTAATTTTTTATAGACTTCCTCTTTTTTATTTTTATTTACATTCACTTAAGATGGAAAAGATGCTGAAATCTTTCAATATATTTATCTCCGTTAATATGATATTCCTATGCTTTATGTATCATATCATGGTTATCGTATGTAATAATTAATTTCCACGGCTATATCAGAACTGTAATGACAATCTCGTTCTCCTCTTTCCGATTTTGACTTTAACGAATGCGACTCATAATCTATTATAAGACGAATACTCCTAATCTTTTGGTTTATATAACGTGATGTTGAAACGATTTATTTTGTATGATGTATACAAATCATATGTTTACTTATTACCTTCCGTTTCACATACGATATTAATTATTTCTGCATAAAAATAGGCTTGGTGAGATGTTCTTTTATCTGTTTGGTGTGAGATTTCTATGCTTTTTATAAAACACTGTATTGCAGTAACAAATTTCTTTAGCATCTTTTGGGCCATTCCTTCTCTGTAATATCCCTGTCAAATTAAAAAAAAAAGCATCAAGTATATTGCCAACAACATATTCCAAACTATTAATTATACTCACTGCAATTTAAGCAACCAATAAGAACATTGACAAAAACTTTGATTTTTATTCATAGAATATCATACGGTTATTTGATACTATAATAAATTGTCATGGTATGCTTCTATGACAAGTCGTCCTGTTATGCATGTCAATAAAGTACACTAACTAAGAAAATAACTTAGAATAATAAAAAAAAAATGTTTTTTTTTGTTTTTTTTTGACAAATTGGTGAAACTGATGGTCGTTTCTCTTGCATTCATTAAGAGAGTTAAGAGTTATAAAAATATCTTCCACCATTTACAAATCATTATTAATTTAGTTTCACTTATGACTTACCATTGCCCATCTTGGAGACCGTTTTATACATTCAGTCGCTTCCTCTATGCTTTTCGTGTACTTTCCAAGATTATGATATGCTTTTGATCTCCAACAATGCAGGTTTGCAATTTCACTATTGTCAAGTTTACTTTGAGTCGCAACTTTTAAAGCATTTGAGTAAATATCAAGAGCCTCCTTATGGTTTCCCCTTTTCTCTGCTTCAGATGCCTGTTGTTTCAGGCTTTCTACAATTTGAATATAATGAATGCTTTAAACATTGATTAACATCCATTTATCATGGTTAAACATCAAATTTGGCAATAACATCATACAATACCACGATAGATATGCAATCTAAGTAGTTATTTTTATATTTACATAAATACATGAAACACTATATTAATGAAATGCTATTTAATATAGTTCGGTTGCAAATTTATACATAATGCTACAGTGAAAAAGGTAAATAACGAACTTATTTCAAATTAAACGATATTTTCAATACAGAGACTAATATTACTATTGTTAAACATTCGACAAAAAGTAGCTTTAGTGCAAATAAAAGTGGAACGAAAGATACCAGAGGGACAGTCAATAAACTACATAAATTAGGTATTGAGCAGGTTCGTTTAATGAAAGATTGACAATGAGAAAAGAATGCGAAAAGTTTTTTCTTTAGATGCTTGTGAAAACAAAATTCATTTTCTGATGCAATATTCTACATTGGAACAACAATGACAAGTTATGTTCAATTCCGTTTTAAAAACATGAAAAAAATTCTAAACACCCAAATACAGAAAACACATTTATTTGGCTTCTTTCTTATAAATATGAAAAGATATAACTTTAAGTTGTTAATAAGAAAGCAATCACTCTAGGTAAATCCATATAATCATATTCATTATCATTGTTGTATTTTTACTTTTGTCCATTATATATATCATGACCTTGATGTGCCGGTAATTGCTTTATTAAAGTATTTGGATATTAAATTAATTTGATATTTTCTAACTTATTTTCTATTCTAGAAATTAAGAAAATATTTTACCAATTGAAGCTTGTCCATATGAGCTATCCATTTCACTATATGATTTCAACTGCACAAAAACAAACAATTATGTTAATCTGTAACCGAAAAAATGTCATTGTTAAACAAATTACATTATGTCACTCAGGTTAGTCATATTTGTCATAGTTTTGCTGGTAGGTAATGTCGACATGCGTTTAATGTGTTATCTTTTTGACATCATACCTAAGAGAACTTAACAAGTATTAAGAGAAGCCAACATCATACATGTGATTACCTGTCTGTATGTATGTTTTGAATTGCAAGATTTGTTCATGCTTCAGACTACTAATACTCATCAGTGATCAAATCCAAAACTCAAATGGCTAAATAAAGTATTGGATGAAGTGGTTTGGGGACCCAAAATTACGAATGGTTTTGCAAAATTATTTACTCCTAAGATAGAAAATCCTTAACATTTCGAACAATCCAAAGCTTTGTAAACACTGCATTCATAAATGTGACAAAAATATTATAATAAAACATGTCAATACAAAAGTGTAAGATAATGAATCTCGCTAGGGTAACCCCCTTAAATTATGCAAGCAGCACCTGCTTTGTAAAGCAAACATAGTGCAAATGTAATAATAGGGAATACTACATGTATGAAATAATCGGAAAATTTATAGATACGACGTTTACAGTTCCTTGTGATATAAACACAAAACATGTCTTTATGGAGTTGAGTCATAGACACAGCGTTTCCGTTTCGATCAACTAATTTCTATTGCTGTTATAGTTTTTCGTTAAAAGTGCCCAACTTTAGATTAAGTACGTATAATTTAAATATGCACACAACTGCTAAAAAGTAAGGGCTATTCGACGATGCAGATTACTACTGAAAATGTTTATAATGGGGTAATTTAAATTGTCAAGTCATTGTATTAATTTAAAGAACAAAGGGTCCAGATAACCGTATAACCTCTATAGTCTGACGTAAAGATCACTTGGATATCAAACATATCAAGGATATTACAGTTGCAGTGAAGAGTGTGTTTTGTTCTGGTTTTGAATGCCATAATATTACTTTGTATTTTATATACCCAGTATTTAACATTTTTACTTCATTTTAAACAGTAAGCTGTCTGCAGGTATTGATAAAATTATTATATTACACTTTATTTGTTGACTGTATGTATATATACTTTTTATCAATAAATCGTTTAACCATAATAATACGAAAGCTATTTACGAGAAGACGACATATCGATAACCAACCACTTGATCCAATACTTTATTTCTAAAATGAAAAAGAGAATTATCAAACGAAAAACAAGAAATGGTTTCAATCATTACTTGATACTAGTATATATTTCACTTTCACCAATTGAGCTTTGTACTAACTTATGCCAATCTCAAAACATATATTATAAATTTAAAGTATTTCCTCCTTCTGGTCCTTTATTGTCAGACCTTTGTTTTTGGGAATAAAGATTCGTTTATAAAATCTACCAAGTAAATGTACAAAAGTAAATCGTAACGAGAAATAAAATATTTGTTAAAAGAACATATCATTTTAGGACAATGCAAAAAATTCGGTCTATCATTTGGTAACAATGACTGATTTTAAGGTTGTTAATTCAGACGTTTCAGTGTAAAGATTAATAACTACTTATGTAATCAATACCTGCAAAGGATAGTCATACATACCATTTGCAGAGTTCAAATATTTACTACAGTGAAAAATATCAAAATCCTATTTAGATATAGTTCAGTGATACACCAGATGCTAGATATTTAACGTGCTACCTCATATGTAACAGCGCACAGGAAGTCATTTCAGCCTACAAGAATAACTGAGGCGGCAATCTGTAAACGAAATTTGAAAATCATTGTTATCTTTTTGAAATACTTACGTCTATCTCTTCATTCTGCATGGGCAGTAAGCGAAGCATCTCCAATCCTTCTCAGATAACAACCAATTTTAAACTTTTTTCAATATTGATCATTTCTTTATTTACAACACTGTTAGTTGAAATCATTTGCCACGTCACAAGTGCAAGGTCAATAATTGTCATTATCACTAGGTTATCTTTTTCTTTCTTGTTGTTTGATAATCAAATAACACTTATTCAAATGTCAGATATAAATAAATGCATGTGTATATTTTCTTAAATGTTTTTCAGTATTTAGGTGGCAGAAACCAGTTATTTTACAATAAATCTTTAGAATTTCATGGATTTATGATTTTATTTTCTTGAAAATTCATTCAAGCTTATATACAAATAAAATGTATGGTTTCAAAGAACTAAGATGTGTGCGTGCTTATGTAAATATATAGAAAACCTTTAAATTTGGGTGTCTGTCCAGCATGGAGATTTGAAAATTTATAAATGCATTGCAAATAAGGCAAAAAATGTGATGCTTTGATACCAATCTAATCCTCACCTGCAGAATCCTGCTAAAAGCCGACAAGAATTTTAGCCAAAATTCAAGAGAGAAAGGATGTTCAGTGAATTAGAGCCTTGTCCGAACCTATCCTTACCATCAAAATCTCAAGATATTTTTGTTTACATAAAACTGAATTTTTTTCCCACTTTGATTGGATGCCGTCAAGTGAGGAGACCACAATTTTGACATCTGATTGGACCGATATGTGAAGGAAATCCCCAACCTGTGTATGCAACTACTTACTTGTGTAGTACAGTAAGCTAGAATTTACATTCATTTATTTTTTCAGTCCACATGATGCAATTATATACCTCAATACTTAACTATAACAAAATTTCTGCGTGGGACACATGTTCTGTTACACCAAAACTGGTACCTGCCACCTTAGTTCCGCCAATAGACAGGTATGGATACTAAACATCGACACGGACTTTACAGGACCTGCTTAACATTCCGGATTATCTTTGGTTAACTTCAGGATACTAAGTCTTTAGCGTTTAATTTTAGCTTCGATAGACTATTGTTTCGCAATAACGTTGTCAGTTTGAATATCTATATAAAGAAAGAAGATGTGGTATGATTGCCAAAGAGATATCTTCCCACAAGAACCCAAATGACAAAAAAATTAACAACTATGTGTGAATTTACAATGCTGTATGGCCTTCAACAATGAGCAAATCTCATACCGCATAATCATCCATGAATGGCCCCAAAATGACAAATGTAAAGCATTCAAACGAGAAAACTAATGTCCTGATGATTTATGTACAAAAATGAACAAAAAACAAATATGTAACACATCAACAAACGACGACAACTCAATTACAGGCTCCTGACTTGGAACAGGCACATATATACATACGTAATGTGCCTGAGTTAAACATATTAGCGGAATCCTAACCATCCCATAACCTGGGACAGTGATATAACAGTACATAAGAATAAACTATAATTATCGCTATTTTGTGCATTTTTCCTATGATCATTTTTTGTGATATTTTTCATATCATTCTACTCGCTTGAGATGGAAAATTATCGCTAGAAACTAAGGAGTCACGTGGCGTTGCTAACGAAATTGCCAACGTCGTCATCGGTAAAATAGCGATAAAAAGATTATCATTGGTCATTTCAACTCGATTGCCTTTAAAAAAATAACAATCTCGTTTAGATTATCAACGATATAGTATGACAAAAATAGTGTAATGGTTTGAAGACAGTAGGAATCATATCATCCGCTCAAACATACACAATGTAAGTAAGATTTGACTTTTAGACCATGAATGAAAATATAAAATTGTCGATTCTAAAGGAACCACATATACATATTTTTGATACCTAAAACATTTTTTTCGGTAAGTACGACAATAATATTTAGAAGAAGAATATTTAATAATTTATGAAAATACTAGTTTAAGACATAAACTCATCATAGATACCAGGATTAGAATTTTATATTTACGCCAGACGCGCGTTTTGTTTTCAAGACTCATCAGTGACGCCCGAATCAAAAAATGTTCAAAGGGCAAATAAAGTATAAAGTTGAAGAGCATTGAGGACCAAACATTCCTAAAAGAGAGTCGGAAGATGTCAAAAGATTGTTCAAGTGAGATACTAATTCACATGCTACACCGTCGTGTTGCACATGTACAAATACACAATTTTTATCAGTCAAATTTGGAATGAAACGTTCGAAAAAAATAGAACTCGGTTATCGTAACAATTGTAACAATTGGATCATCTTCTTTATCTGTGAAATAGATTAGTAATATTCAACCAACTCGTGGTGCTGTCTGTATATGTTTTCTCTCAAATGAATGACTTTATAACTTCGCCATAGCCACTTGAAACTCTTGATATATAAAAATATATAAAAAAATAAATTGTAATAGGAAAAGAAAACTCTTGAATATTGTTTCAACAAAGGAATATTTATACTAAAATTTTTACTGTATTTTACATAATTGCACTTTTCATGAAATATAGAAAGGTATATCTTGAAAAGCCCACAAGTTTTAAAAAAAAATGTTTTCTCGGTTTTCTTATTCAGTTCCATGCTCCAGTTGATTCCAATATTTCCCGATTGATCCTCTGAAGTTCAGTTATACATGTGTAACTCGATATTTTAATTATGCATACTACCATGTTTTAATAGAATTACTTCACTAGGCCTGACCAAATACGTATATTCTATGAAAATGAAAAGTGAAAGTAGCGTCATTAATGCATGAAGTATCCTATGTTTACAGAAACCATGGGAGTGGTATTGTGACAAAATACATCATAGGAAGAACTTACATTGTAAGTAGAAATTTATTTATTTATTAATGAGATGTCTCATTACAAGTGTATAATCGAGTATGAAATATTTGTAATTAGATATGATTATGAGAAGTTTCTATAAAGGTGAATCCAAAACTTTGATTCGAATTAGATATGTTTCAAAATTCATATAAACTAATTCGTATGTATCATTTTATTTGTCAAGTATGTATATGTGTGCACAAAGGATCGTTCCAAAAACAAAAGTCTGCTTATTCAACAAGAACGTCTAGTGAAAAGAGTAGTAAGACATGGTTGAGGATGAATCGTATGAAGAAAACTCCGTCGGAGATCTAATTCACGAACGAGGTTCTCAATACTTATTAATGTAATTCAGAGATTTTACACAAATCAAGTGAGAAGGAGTATTGTAATAACACAAACTTATAAATTAGGTTGTATAACAAAAGACTGGAATGTATTGCTCCAAATATCTGTTTTTAAAAAATGAATTCGAGATCATTGCAATGCAGTGTCATGTAAATTTGAATAACAAAATATTTTTCAAAAAACACAAACTGAATACTAGTACATACTATTCCTTTTTTGATATATTTTCTTTCAATAACATTTTTTGCCGAGGTTTGGTAGGAACATAATTATATCATTGCATCAGTAGTGGAACTATAATGAATTTGACAATTTTAAATGTCCTTCCGTTTGAAATCTTAAATGGGGAAATACGTTTAATGAATGAGGATGTGTAATGGGAAAAAGGTCCAATATAGGTTCATAATTATCCCTTTCTCCCAACCAAGGATTTTAGAATTGAAAACATACTTATAGTAGGTGTTTATTACAAATAAGGATTTACAGATGATTACCACAACCTTTTCATTTAATAAGAACAATATATTGAATTGACTAATCGAATAAGTTTGTTCACACACAATTTCATTTAGTTGAACCTTTTCTAAAGTAGACATAAAACTCTTATCTTGTACACAAGCAATTTATTTCTAGAAAAACAAAGTTAAAACAACGATTTGAGAACCTGTTCATTAAAATTGTCTATACATTTTTGTTTATGTCATTATCATTTTGCCATTTGTAAAATAGATTGGTTTTCCCGTTTGAATGGTTTTACACTAGTATTATCCCAATTGATCTTCCTCTAAGTTCAGTATTTTTGTGATTTTACTTTTTACACTAGTAATATGGGGCCCTTTATAGCTTGTTGTTCGGTGTGAGCCAAGGCTCCGTGTTGAAGGCCGTACGTTGACCTATAATGGTTTACTTTTATAAATTGTTATTTGGATGGAGAGTTGTCTCATTGGCACTCAAACTACATCTTCCTATATCTATAAACAATACAGTATAGAATAGAAAAAAACGAAATGTTATGAAATGAACTGTTTGATAGGTAATCAATGTGTTTATTCATCTATGCATGTGTTAGATTGTCTACATTCACGCTGTCTGCATCACTGTTGTTCAATCATTGAATAAATATTTCGATACAACTTTCGTTATATAATAAGTACATTTTGGTAATTTCCAAATTCTATTTTAAGTTTTACTCCAATTTTTTCCTTTGTTTTTAAAAATATGCACCTTGGTCAACACAATTTGCTGGCATATTCAGAATTTGATTCGAATGATTTTCATATCGCCATCCAAGTAGTAAATTCATCTATGTTGTCATGAATTATCATTGATGTGGTCATAATTATAAATTAACTGTTTACAAATTTAAATTTTTGAAGCACTAAGGCTTTTCTACCTCAGAAATAGATTACCTTAGCTGCATGCTTGTTGTATTTGGAAAACGTTTCAACTCCATACTTTCTTTGGCCTTTAACGCTTTTTTATTCGAGCGTCACTGATGAGTCTTTTGCAGACGAAATGCGAGTCTGGCGCAAATTTTAAGTTTCTATCATGGTATTTATGATGAGTTTATAATCATATATCAAAGGGTAATGGCATAGCATATATAGAACTTATCGAGTTTAAATAAAATAAAGGCAATAGTAGTACATCGCTATTCAATAGAAATAAATCAATTTTACTAAAAAAAATCAGGGTTATAAACCAAAACAGAGGGAAACACATCAACTATAAGAGGAAAAAACGACACAACAGAACTATTGAGCTGTTACGAAAACACCCCAACATACATAGAAACGAACTATTTGATAATAACTGTCATATTTCTGACTTCTTGCAGAAAATTTTAGGCAAATATGGTGGGTTGAATCTGGTTTTATGGATAGCCACACCTCCCGCTTAGATGTCAATGTTAAAATATGGCTTAAATACATTACAAAATGTGTTACATCTCCACGTTAACCATTCAAGGAGGTTTTCAAAATAAAATCAATGAATGCCGATTCTTAACTCAATGCCACATCAGTAAAAACTGAGCGACTGACAAAGGATATAGGGGGTTTGTTTAATGGTCGCTCAGGGATCGTTCTCTCACGAATGGTTTATTTAAAACAAACTTAATTTGACCGATATTAGGTTTAATTTCAAGAAATGTTTACACAATATGTTTTTCGACCGTGTGTAATCACATTTGACAAAAAGATCAATTATGAGAGAATGTTTTGTATTAATTGGTGATCAACAATGACAGCGAATAACTAACTCAACTTCAATTTTTCAACCAGAGGGAATAAATTGAATTCTCATTATGAAGATATTTTTTTTGTAGATGCAAATGAGGTAAATCAAGATTTAACAGGAGAAGAAGAGGATTCTTGTTATGGACGGAAACAAGAACTTCTTCATGACTGCAAGCATTTAACCGAAAGTGCCAAAAAGCCATTGAACGTTGCTGTCATTGGACCACCAGGATGTGGTAAATCGTCGTTCCTTAATACTCTGTTTGCTAGTCTAAACAGTGATCGCTGGTACGAATATGCTAAAAGTGGTAAATTCGGAAACCATGAAGGTGTCATGGGTATGCAAGTTACAAGACGTCTGAGAAGGTAATCTTTTTTAACTAAATTTAAATTTAAATTTTGGATCTGCATATCAATTAATTTATGTTCTCTTTTTTAAATATTTAAAGTTTGACAAAAAGCTTATTATATCTGCCATAACTCTTGTAAGTTTAAGTCAACAATATGTCAGCATATCAAACTTCTTGTTGTTGTAGGTAATGAATATTAGAATCAGTATTAACTTTTTTGTTGGGATACTTTTTAGTAAATGATAGACTTTCATTTTACATAGGGTTAATATTTTCCATATCCTTTTACATGTTTGCTCTCATGAGAGAACCTGAGAGAACCCGATTTATATATTATGTTTTTAACTTTTTTCTAAATAATTATATAATAATCTGATAAAAAATTAGTCTTTTTTTACTATAACAGACAAACAACCTTATATACAAATGGAACATCTTATCTCTACAAAAAAAAGATAAGATAAATATATGTCAACATATGAATCTTTTTAGTCTTTGCCGGTGTGAATTAATTCGTAAAACATTTATATTGCAAGTCTTGTTCTCAGGTCACTTAAGGGATTAAAGCTAATCAATTTGATGTCCCCTTCACTATTTGCTTTCTATAATATTTCAGCTTCACAAAAGAAGAATATTATAGACAGAACGATCAATGTATTTTACCTACATTTACAGATATGACTGGATTTGAAAATGATGATTCAGTAATAACTGAAGAACTCTTATATCTTGTCTTCTGTGGAAAAGTCAAAGAAAAGGAGGCGTTAAATGACATTGTGACATACGGAAGATTGAATGGAATTTCAGCAATGAGAGCGATGTATAGAACTCGATTATTTTCATACAGACCAATAGATAGGATCATCATTGTGTGTTCGTCAAATCCAGATTCTGCTATGCCTACTGCACTATTAAAAACCGTGATTAATGTTGCCAATGAATTAGGTAATACCGATATTAGATATCACATTTGAAACTTATTCGTGAATTATATTGATACTACTTTGTTTTTATATAATGATGAAATTTAAAGCTTCACGTAATATTAACATAGATATACTTTGATTTATTTTAGTTTGTTAAAAGATTTTTGGTGATTCCTGTAAGATATACGTTGTACATAATTAGCCATGTTTTTAAAGCAATCATCAATTGATTGAAGATAGATCTAAGATATATGTATATTAGTATAAACGTTTGATCTTTAATATGTGCGATTGTGCTCGAAACATTTTAACTTTGTGAAATGTTGACAGAGTGTGGATTCTCATTGTGAAAGATGAGTGCAAAAAAACGAAACACTTTTCTCGATTCTTATAAATTCATGCAATTTCCTCGGTTTCTGTTTGCAACCTTGATTTGCTTCTCTCTTCTTGGTCGAGTTTAGATAAATGTTGATTAAGATCTGATGAATTACGAATTAAAATCCAAAGTTGATGGATACATCAGAAGCTGGAAAAATTAAATGAAGCCTACTATAATTTGATGTGGTTTACTATAACTATAAAAGAGGGGCGAAAGATACCAGAGGGACAGTCAAACTCATAGATCGAAAATAAACTGAAAACGCCATGCAAAAAAGAAGAAGACAAACAGACAACTAATGGTACACAAGACACACCATAGAAATCTAAAGACTAAGCAACACGAACTATATCGCCATTAATTCTGCCATTTGGTCCGTTGACTGTTTGATTTTAATGACATTAATCAATGGAATACAGAATACATTAATAAATTGCAGGAGATCATTTTGCAAATGAATTGAAATATTGAAATTTTACTTCAATCAAGTGTTTTAATCAATCATCCAGGCACATTGCATAATACATATATAACTGGATTTAATATCAAACAAAGATCAAACATAGTCATTGCAATTTCAAGAATTTATTTTAAAGTCTTCACTACTAGCGTTTAGCTATACGATCAAATTATCGTTATTAGCAGTAAGAAAAGGAAATGGTTCAGAAATGTGCAGAGTTCCAGTATTGCATAAACAATAACACTCGAATGAGCCAGTCTAAATAAATGATTGTTTTTATATCGAATTTTGTAGACGTAACATTTTATGGTGTAATGACACATGCTGATGTATGTAGAGAAAAATATGGTAACAGAGTACAAGAAAGGGAGAAACTGTTTAGAGAATACCTTGGTTTACCTGGGAATAGATTGGCAAATGTAATTAACTACTGCTCAGCTGTGGATCCTGATCGATCATTTGAGGATACTCTATTACCAGCTGTTGATGTACCTGTTCTGAGACTTTTGAGACAGGTATTGCCCCAAAAGTTTAATTTTTAAATGCAACCGTTTGTGTTTTAATTGCGGTTACAACCACAGGATACAAGAACCCAAATTGTGTTTCAGACTTGTAATTGCTATCACGTTACGAAATAATTCCGAGGGGTTGTGTATTATGTTGGTGTTCGTGAAGTTAAGGAATCATGACAGATGAGGAGAAATGGTGTATAATGTAACCTATAAATCAACAAATATTTAATAATACACATGATAGGCTGCAAATTAAGAAAAAAGTAAGATAAAGTTTTCCAAGAAAAACGCCAAATCAAGCACTAATGTATGGAGAGAACCATTCTTTTTTATCCTGATCGTTAAGTACATCAAATATTTATTAAAATTACGGAATAGAATATAGTTTTCTGTAACTTCCTTCCTACCCCATGAAAAATCAAAACAAAATTCGCAATAGCTTAAACAAAACAAAACAAGTAAACAAAATACGAAAAAACTTAAACAAAGCAAATCAAAAAGATAAAAGAGAGAGAGAGATGTTTGTTCATGATCAACATATTAACACTTCATAGTTTAAGAATTATTCTAAATTAATAATGAGTGGGTGTGAGTTTGTGCATGTGTGACTCTGTGTGTGCGTATTGGTCTAAATGGTTTTGTATGTGTGTTGTGATGTGTGTGTTTTCTTCTGATCATGTAGATAATTTAATATTGAGCTTTGAGAACTTTGTCATCTGTTTTACAAAAAAAATATTTACAAAAATACCGAACTCTCAGGTTGATTAAAACAGGATGAAGTCCATAAAACGTGACAAAATCAAAACAATAGGCTATTTCAACCAACGGAACGAATTGAAAAGAACTATCTTATTCCTGTGCTGACTATTGGGCTTGTATATACCGCTTTTCAATAGTCATTAATCGATTCAGCGAAAATAAATCTCAGTCACAAACCAAAACCGAGTGAAACACGTCAACTACTAGAGAAAACAACGGTACAACATAACTACTGAACTTCTACAAAACAAACGCCAACATACAAAGAAATTGACCTTTTGTATAACAACTGCCATATTCCTGACTTGGTTAAAGACATTTTAAAAGAAAAAAACGGTGGGTTAAACCGGTTATAAAGCTGGATGAACACTCAGATAGGTGACAGTCGCATAACACTCCACTATATTGCATTTTGACAACAATTGGTGGACAAAACAATTAGACAAAATAGGTAGAAATGTAACAAAAAAAAAGGGGGGGTACAGCAATCACTATTGTGTCATATATAATCTTGATCACTATATAAATAAACAAATATGACAACAACAAAAAATATACGGCATACAGATAAAGCACGTAATCGTTAATGTGACAATAATAAGGATCTCAGTGTTTTTTTTCGAATTGTCTTTTCACAATGTTTTAGCATTTCTTTTCTTTGTTTTTAAATCCTGTATCATTTCAGATATTGACACCGGAACCCAATGATTCAGTTATGTACTTTGAAGATTGGTTCAACATGTTGAAGGCAGTTTTCTCTACTACCAAGTCTTTGTTTTACTACGGAATTCGCTCTTTTGTCGCTGTAGACAGTAGAGTAAAACTAGCCATCTTCATCGCAAGCTTAATGATTGGTTTGGTTTTGCTACTTTTCATACACACGTTATGCGAAATTTATGAATTTATCATTCGAATAAGGGATCGATAAACATTGGATCATTGGCGTAGTTAAAATGTATGTATTTGCTCCGCTGTTTTATTTCGCAATTTATTTTTGTCAACAGTACTATGAATGGAAATGTTTTCACCAATTCTTTTTTATATTATTGATGTTTTACAAATTTAGTATATATATTAGCTTGCATATAATTTAGGCGTGGTTTATTCGTGTAAAGAAGCTTGTGTCTGCATGTGCTACTCTTATTAGTTGTTCCTTATTTAGAAGAGATACACGTGGCAGAATTCATCTTTGATAATTCTGTTTGGAAAGAGGGACGCTATTTTATATTGTGGAGCAAATCTTTTCTTTATTTGTGCTATACCATAACAGTATTGTTCCTTTTTTCTACGATTGAGAGATTTTACATATCAACCGTCATCTAGATTGGAACTTTAAGCTTTGATTTTAGTTTCCATCCTTAATTTTAAGTAAACTTTTTCACACGTGAGCGGTATCTTATTTTTGTAACATTATAATCAAATTCCATTTATTAACATTATGGCTACCAGAAATCGAAAGAACAAACAAAAAGGAAAATGCCTTTACGAACGTCAGCCTGTAGACACTAGCGAGGACCCATCCACGTGGAATAAGACAAAACTATTCCAGGAATAAAAGGGGATTGATATAGAAGTTTCTGTCGATCTTAATAAGTCCATCATCTTACAACTATTCAACAGTAACATTAAATCCAAAACTAAAGGAGGCAACCGTAACTAAAAATGAAGCAGAAGTTAATCCAGATATCGGAACCCAACAATCCACCCCGGAGCAACGCCCAGTCTTCAACCCAAAGCCGGGGTCTATTCCGATGAGTAACATGTGTAATGCGTTCGTCTCAATGTCCCACTGCTTTTCTGGTTTACAAAGTACTGTTACCCAACTTCTTTTGAGAAATCCCGGAGAAAGGCAGCAAAACACAATGAAATACGGATTTACCCTACAAAATTGGTACAACTTGTCTAGTACCGTTGAAAACGCTACTATTTCTCATTCCGGAATACAGAAGAATTGTGTATCCATAGACATCAACAAGGGAGCCAGATCAGATCATTTCAATTCATCACTGCAGCGACAGATTTTTGACGGTAGGGATGTTAATATTGCTGCCTTACTTATTCCAAACGTAATCGCTGACAGCATTGAAATTAATATCCCTGGGAAACCCGACATAGATTAAACCGTACACTGACCATTAAGGAATTTATCAAAAGCTTATCCAGTAAACGCGCCGAACTAGATGCGTATGAAGAAGACATTATTGATATTAGTATTTTAACTAATTTTACGAGTCTAAATATTATGATTACTATAAAATGTGTTCAGCCAAAGCGTCGACACTACTTAGAGAACATCACGTTAAAGTAGATTGGAGTAAAGTTTTAACGTGACTGTGAATTATTCACCCTCGTAGCGTCAGGGATTCAAATCAGCGTATGTAAATTATGACACATGAGCGATCACACTATAGAATTTTCTCCACTGCAGCTGAGAAACAAAGTAAATCATCAAGATGTTAATAGATTCAGAAATGATGATCGTAGCGATAAGTACGGCCGGCCAAAGTATTTTCCGAACGGTAAAGAAACTTGTCATAACTTTAATAGCGTTAGAGGCACGTGTACTAAACGCACCTGTTCTTCCTCACATGTTTGGACCAAATGCCGTTCGCCAGAACATTCACAGGCTCTTTGCGTGAAACGCCCATCAGCAACGTTTTTATCCAATCAGACACATCTGCTTGACCAAAAAACTCCAAAGACATCTCGCAAAATGTGACTAACTTAATTTCACATGCACGATACAACCCAGGTCAATGTCAAACAGCTTAAAAGTGAATTAATGAATCACCCCGTAACACATTTCGTTGACTATTTATGTAATGGGTTACAAAATGGCTTTGATGCCAATGCAGAAAATTTACTTTTCTGAATTGGCTAGAGGTATAAGGGGAGGGTTGAGATCTCACAAACATGTTTAACCCCGCCGCATTTTTGCGCCTGTCCCAAGTCAGGAGCTTCTGGCCCTTGTTAGTCTTGTATTATTTTAACTTTTAGTTTCTTGTGTACAATTTGGAGTCTAGTGTGGCGTTCATTATCACTGAACTAGTATATATTTGTTTAGGGGCCAGCTATAGGACGCCTCCAGGTTCGGGTATTTCTCGTTGCATTGAAGACCTGTTGGTGACCTTCTGCTGTTGTCTGCTCTATGGTCGGGTTGTTGTCTCTTTGGCACATTCCCCATTTCCATGTTCAATTTTATTGATGCTATGGTTAAATATTATAACATTAAAACAACGGAATGTAAGAAATTTTAAGCACAGAAGAGGTCACAGAAAAATTCAGTTTCAGATCTTATTCAAAAAGAACTATGTAACGGTTTCGTTTATGGTACGTTTGAAAATTTACCTTTTAATGATTATCGAGTAAGTTCATTGGGAGTTATGGAGGGTAAATGTTCTTTCAAAAAGCGACTTATTCTAGACTTGTCCGCACCACACATGGATAAACACGTAAGCATCAACCACCTTGTAGACAAAGATGTGTGCTCTATGTCGTATGTCAAGATAGATTACGCAATTTGTCTCATTACTAAATACGGTAAAGGGACAAAACTCTGTAAGTTTGATATTCAAAATGCATTTAAAAATATGTCCAGTGCTACCGAATCAATGGCTATTTTTTGTGTTTTAAACGGGAATCTCTTTATCATTTGTGTTTGCGATTGTCATTCTGATGCCGCAGTAGTCCAAAATATGACAATATTTCTACAGCGATTGTTTTATAGCAGAACATAATTATACAAAGTCAAACATATTCTACATTTACTGGATGACTTCCTTACTGTTGACCCTCCAGAGTTCGATGCTGAAAGAACAACGGCGTTAATGACCATTCTTTTTAATCAACTAAATGTTCCACTTGCGACATTGTAATAGATGTAGTAGTATACAAATTTACAGTATTTTGAAATGTTTTGACAAAATTCATATAAACATCATTTATTTATTATTTGAGTTAAAAACTACATCATCCCTGTCAGATGCGTTTCTCTCGGGTTAAATTTGTTATCTGATTTGTTTTTGCTTAATCGAATTATGACTATTGAACAGCGGTATACTACTGTTGCCTTTATGTACATTTAATAAAGATCATTCTAACATGACGTCCTTCAAATGCTTTGAGTACCCACCCGTGGTAAAATATGAATATTGTTTGGGCTGTTCCGATCGTACTCCCGCGTCATATGCTTTTTTATGAATGAGCTACTCGACGTCATAGAACGATAACGTCATCACAACAAGAAAACGCACACAAACGATGCTAAAATGTGTTATATAAGCCATGTTTTGTATACACATAAGACATATAAATACATATAATATACTTATATAAATTCCTCCAAACCCATCTAAATATGTTATTGTAAATAGTTTTAGCTGCCACTTATTCAGTTTGCCGCTCCTTTCTTTTACGTCAGTTTTACAGTACGTTTATTTATGAGAACGGCAAATAATGCCTTTACCTAGAGCGCTTCGATCCAAAACAATTGCCGTATTTGTCCTATTAGAATCGAAATAATTCATGGGGGCTTGAATATATCTTGATATCTTTACCACGATATCGCTCAGGGTAAAATATTTGTCATAAAGGGACAACCCGTGGTAAAATAACGATATATTCAAGCCCCCATGAATTATTTCTTAATTAATTGAATAATCGTTTATTGAATTCATTTAATTGATTTTCAGTTTTTATTCAGGACCAAAATTGATAAACCTATTTGGCCATTTTACTATCCAGCAACGGATGGAGACCTAAGTAGAACTTTTATGTTCAAGGTTGTATGAACAGTATTTAACTGCTTTAAAATTTTAATGATTTTACATGCGTTCTAACGAAATATTAACAAAAATGTGTGCCTTGAAGATATAGAGATCAAATACTCATTCCCGCCATTAAAGGACTTAATCTTTAATGATATAATTTCCGAAAAGAAGTAAAAACCCATTAAACATTTTATGCAAAAGTCATTTTCGATCATCAATAATCGGGGAACTTGCCATATTTTTTTTATGAATGCAGTAGAACTACTTACATTTTATTAACATGAACAAATCGATCTTTTTCAATATTAAAAATTGCCAAAACGGAATCTGAAATAGTACCTAGTAACCTGAAAAGCTTTGCACACGGCACATAGGCTGTCGTCCCTCCTCTGACGCGGTACATGTCCGTGGTTATCTGTGGGACGGTTATTTTCAAAATTGACTCTGGAGGACGTTCGTAAGGCATTTTCCTTTTTGTTTGTTCTTTCGATTTTTGGTAGCCATAATGCTAATAAATGGAACTTGATTATAATGTTACAAAAATAAGATACCACTCACTTGTGAAAAGGGACTACGAATATCTAAGTTTACTTCCAAAGGAGTAACTTCGTCCTTGTATTTAGGAACCCATAAATTTTGTTCATTGTCTCGAAAATCATGATATAAAGCGCACGCCTTAAATTGTCGTTTATATAAAATTCCAATCATACTACATGTATCTATGATGAGTTTATTATTGGATATACAAGTCAAATGTATGCAGACACTGATAAAATGTAGCTACACGGAAATCAAAAAGGTGGCAACATTAGTGATGTTTAGTTAGCTACTAATTCTCTTTAGAAATGCTTATCATTGAATATTGTTTTTATTGGTATAAATATTGATTTTGTTATCAGTCAATTAAAAGCTAACTAAATATTACTAGTATGTTATATGAATATACATATTCATGGATCTACAATCTGTTTATACCTGTAACTTGGCATTGCACAAGGTCATGTTTTTCTCTGGCTGTTAATGACGTCTTTACACTAAATCCATTGGATGTTGGATGTGTACGGATTGATAGTTTAGTCTTGGATGCATGATTTTTTTATTAGTTGTTAACGGCTTTGAACTAGCTGTCAGATAACTGCGAGTACACTCAGATCTGTTCATTGTGTCTTTTTGTGTCGGGATGTATAAGTACCGGGCGACGTCCACTTGTATGTTTGTCCATCTGATGAGTTAAGCCTTTTTCAACTGATTTTTATAGTTCTTTCCTATGTCCTGTTATACCACTGTCCCAGTTTAGGGGAGGGTTGGGATCCCGCTAACATGTTTAACCCCGCCACATTATTTATGTATGTGCCTGTCCCAAGTCAGGAGGTTCAGTAATTCAGTGGTTGTCGTTTGTTTATGTGTTACATATTTGATTTTCGTTCATTTTTTTTTACATAAATAAGGCCGTTAGTGTTCTCGTTTGAATTGTTTTACATTGTCTTATCGGGGCCTTTTATAGCTGACTATGCGGTATGGGCTTTGCTCATTGTTGAAGGCCGTACAGTTGACCTATAGTTGTTAATGTCTGTGTCATTTTGGTCTTTTGTGGATAGTTGTCTCATTGGCAATCATACCACATCTTCTTTTTTTATATTACATACATTTCGACTTCATATAGGAGCTTATCAGGAAAGAATAAAAGAAGCTAGCATTCTTGCGGTTTAACTTAGTGTTCCCCTATATATACATATATTATCGATTGGCCATCCCATTAAATTATTCAAAGTTTGGTGACTATGTTGACTCCGTAAATATCCCATCAGACTTAAAATAAAGGATACACGACATACCATGAAAAATTTTAATTGACAAATAAACCATGAAAATGAGCTTAAGTTCATATGAAAACTGTCAAACAGATATGTAGACCTTACAATCATTATATATACCAAATTTAGTGCCAACATAATATTGTCCAATGAAACCTGAAAATATTTGCATGTTCAGATGAGACATGCCAGTCGGTCATGTACACATTACAATCATTCCATACACCAAATACATCTTATTCATATTGGCCAAGAAAACTTAACCTTGATCACTGATCCATGAAATGAGATCGATGTCAGGTGAACCCTGTCTGACAAACATATGCAAACTCAGTATTTGAAAGGATCCCATACATCAAGTATAGTTATCCTATAATATTATTCATAATAAGCGAGTATTTGACATGACAAAAAATATCAAATTTCAAGTTGTCACTGAACCATGAAAATGAGGTCAAGGACAGAGGACATATGACAGACGGAAACTTCGTAAAATAAAGCATCATACAAATAGTTGTCACCATGCCTGATTGTTGACTCTATGTCTGCGAAATTGTTGCAGGCGAGGCACAAAACCCTAAATCAAATGTAACTTGTAGCTGTTGCTCACTATACATGACAAGAAGTTGAACGGCAATGGATGTGAAAGACCTATCACACGGTATAACAAATGTCATGCTCATAACATTGCAGGGTGCACCAATTTGTAGATCCTGGGATTAATCTGGCAAATATTTTACACCAATTCATTATGTGTAAAAAAAATCAGGATTTAATTTACGGTAAACCGAAAGTTCAGGATTTCTTTACACATTAGTAACTGTGGAATACTGCCTGTAATGAATAAGAAAGCTGTAACAACCAGCCATGAAGTGGTCATCACCGATAAAATACTCAAGTACGTTGCAAAAAGTTGAACTTGGAAAAGACCATCTCGGATATATACTTTTTGTCTTTTGTGCTTTTGCCTTGTATCGATCTGAAGAGTTATACCCCTTTGAACTGATTTTTATAGTGTTGTGCTTTTACACAACTGTCCCAAGTTAGGAGAGGGTTAACATGCCTGCAAACATGTTGGTTCTGATGAAAAACGTTGTCCTGAATTTTTTTTAAAGTTGTTAGCTGTCCTGAGTTTTTAGTTTCCACTCTATTTGGTCCTGCCTTTTTTTTATTAGTTTATCCTGAATTTTTTACACAAATTGTCATCCTGCCTTTTGTTTTCTGCCAAGTTGTTCATCCTGCTTTTTTTCAAATCAAAACTCCTGTCGTGCCTTTTTTCAAATAATTTCATCCTAGCTCCTCCCCCTTAACAATCTAATGGTAGCTCCCTTACTTGGTTCTAGTACACAATATGGGTAGGTTAAACCACTTATTTAGGCACACAAACCTATCGTGATGTTCAGCCTGTACCATTCTTGCCATTAAAAAACATTGCATAACTATAAGATTTAATAGTAAAATATTTCCTCTGGCTGAATTTCAATAGTTTGATGCTGAGTTCACACGTAATTCGAATTTGATTCGCATTAACTAATTCGAATTAGTTTAATTCGCATTCGAAACGTTTAACGTCCTAACGTAAATTCTAATTCGAATTGCAATGCGCCTCAAATTCGCTTTACTGTCCTAACGACGTTAACTTTTAATTGGTGTTAACAAAAACGTATTTCTAATGCGAATTAGTTAATTCGAATTAGCCAATTCGAATCAATTAGAATTAAAAAAAGAAGAGTGTGTGGACGCGATTAGCGAATTCGATTCGCATTCGATTCGAATTATATGTACGTGTGAACGAGGCATTTATTTTCTTTCAATTACAGAACTGCAGCATTTTATACTAAATTTATTTCAAATATTTAACAACATAGTTACAACAATTTTAGACCAAAAAACAATTTGATCATATGGAAACATAATTTCTATTGTCCTGGCTAGAAGGCCTTAAATTTGAAAGCATTTATCATTATGAAAAAAATACAATGAATTAAATAAGTGTATTCACAGTCCTGATAGAAATGTTTAAAATTCAGGAAAACAACTGTATTAGCTTTTGTAAAAATACACAGTTGTTAAAAATATATAAATATCAAATAAAGAATGTCTTAGAATCTCATTATCCACAATAAACATGTGATATTAAGGGATGCTGGTAGTCTTTGATATTTTCCTTCCAATTTGTCTCTTCTAGGATTCCATAAATATGAAACTGGTTCCATCAATGATGTTTCTGACTATACTTGAATCTTTTTTCCCATGAATGTTAATACACATGCACCATTCCATATAAAAATCTTTACAAATATTAAGGATTTTTTTTAATAAATCTACAAATTCTTATGCCTTGAATAAAAGGAGATATAATGTGTAAATGAATGAGACAACAATACAAATAACCTTAAAAAAGGCAGTTGTTTATATTATGTCAAGCTCTGATTCACCCTTAGTCTACAAATAGTTATAAATAAATTAAACAATGAAATGTCTCAATGGCTGTACACCTTACAATCTTTCCACACACCAAATATAGTGGTTTTTATTCTTATATAATACTCGAAAACAGACCAAAACTACAAAAAACACATCAACCAATGAATTATGAAAATGAAAACAGATGAACCCTGCCAGACAGACACATCTTATATTAATTTCATAAATGAAATATAGTTGACATGCATACATTCATTCCAAACCACCAAGCATAGTTAATCTACTGCTTACAGTGTCTGATAGACTGGAAAA
The DNA here is from genome assembly GCF_963676685.1 of Mytilus edulis. Lineage (NCBI taxonomy): Eukaryota > Metazoa > Mollusca > Bivalvia > Mytilida > Mytilidae > Mytilus > Mytilus edulis. The sequence goes on from NC_092351.1 coordinate 38,501,681, forward strand.
AAACACAAAAACTTATCATTGACCAATGAACCATAAAAATGAGGTCAAGATCACATGAACTTACAAGTCCTAAATGTACACCTTATAATCATTCCTTAGTATAAATATAGAGGTCCTATTGCCAATATGGTACATGTATCTGAAAAAATAGACAAAACTGCAAAAACTAAATATTGTTAAATGAGCCATGAACAGTCATTTGAAACCTGCAAGTCAGATATTTACACCGTACATTCATTCTATACAACAAATAAAGTTGACATATCGCTTTTAGTATCAGATAACTGACATTACCATGAAAAATTAACATTAATCAATGAACCAGGAAAATGAAGACAAGGTCAGATGGAACCTGCAAGTCAGACATGAACAAATTGCAATCAATTAACAGAATATATATGCCTTATTGCTGAGCTGAGAAATATACAAAACCAAAAATGCTTTGTTGACCTCAGCCTCATACGACCCCAGAGGTTGGGCCCCCTTCACTCTTGGAGCTCCCAAACTCAATCCCAGCCATCCCTTTGAAGTATGGAACCTAGTAGTACAATTTTGGAGTAAGCCAAGTTGAACTAGATAATGCTTGTTTTTGGCTCCTTTTTGCCCCTAATTCCTGCATGTTTGGGGCAATTACCCCCAAACTCAATTCCTGCCTACTTATTGTGGTATGGAACTTTGTGGTACAATGTCAGAGAGATCCATACACTAACACACAGGTAATTGTTAGGAAACTACAATTTGAGGCTCTCAAGAGCCTGTATTGCTCACCTGACTCTACTTGGGTTTTTGAAAACATATAAAAAAAGATAAAATTTGGCTACAAATTAACAACACTTGGCCAGCACCTGATTAGGAAAGGAGAATTCATGCTATGTTTGGTTTCATTCCATTTAGTGGTTCTCTAAAAGAAGACATTTGTATGTATTTCCCATAGAGTCCTATGTTAAACTACAGTCAAGGGTCTAACTTAAAGAAGTTATCAGAGAAAAATAACATGCATGTGTTATTACAGACACTTTCAAGAGTTGTCTACTCTTTTTTCCTTAATCTGTAATAACATGTTTGTTATCAGTTAAATATATTATAATTATTTTATCTTTAATGGGCACTTAAGAGTTCTTAAAACTTTACCCAGTAGTCAATATATTACCCTCATAACAAATTTTCTAATTACAATTTTGACCAACCATGGTAAATCAATCAGACAAGGCCTTTATGGGCAAACTAAGCTGTAATAACAAGGCTTAGTTATTACAAGCATGTAACTTACTATATGAGAGTAAATGAGACACTTGGAATCTTGTCCAGTGCCTCATTACAAGCTCTGATCATCATTTCTTACAATGAATTGAAATAAATTGTTATGCAAGCCAGAGCAAAGCCTTTAAAGAGATATAGAGAAGCTGTAATAACACCCTTCGGTTATTGCAGGAATGTATTTTCTGTAATAACATAGGTGTGCTATGCATGATTGGTAAACTATGAGCTGTTATATCTTGGCAAAGATTATATATATATAAAAAGAATTATAATATCAATAGAAATAGAGAAAAATTTAACAAAATAAAGGTTGTATTATATTTTCCCTTTGAAACATGTAACATACATATGTTATCACAGTTTTTTTTATATTTTAGCCCACAATAACAACATGTGTGTTATTTTTCTCTAATAACTTATTTAAGTTAGACCCTTGACTGAACTAAGTCCCCCCACTGGCAGCCATCTTGGACGTTGGATTGGCGACAAAGTAACAACACTTGGTAAGCATCTCCTTAGGAACATTCATGCTACATGTATGTAAGGTTTCATTTTATTTAGTGGTTCTCTAAAAGAAGACATTTGTATATATTTCCAATAGGGTCCTATTTTAAACCAAGTCACCCCACTACAGCCATCTTGAATGTTGGATCTGCTACAAAGTTACAACACTTGGTGAGCATCTCATAAGGAACATTCATGCTATGTTTGATTTCATTCCATTCAGTGGTTCTTTAAAAGAAGACATTTATATGTATTTCCCATTGGGTCCTATGTTAAACTAAGTCCCCCACAGGTTGCCATCTTGGATGATGGATCAGCTACAAAATAACAACACTTGGTCAGCACCTGATAAGGAACATTCATACTACAATGTACTATGTTTGGTTTCATTCCATTCAGTGGTTCTCTAAAAGAAGTCATTTATATGCATTTCCCATAGGGTTCTATGTTTAACTTAGTCCCCCGCTGGCGGACATCTTGGATGATGGATTGGCCACCAAGTAATAACACTTGGTCAACACCTCATAAGGAACATTCATGCCATGTTTGGTTTCATACCATTCATTGGTTTTCTAAAAGAAGTCATTTGTATGCATATCCCGTAGGGTCCTATGTTAAACTAAGTCCCCTGCTGGCAGCCATCTCGGATGATGGATTGACTACAAAGTAACAACACTTGGTCAGCACCTCATAATGAACATTCATGCCATGTTTGGTTTCGTTCTATTCAGTGGTTCTCTAGAAGAAGTTCAAAATGTAAAAAGTTTACGCCGACGACGATGAAGATGAAAACGGACGCCAAGTGATGAGAAAAGCTCACTTGGCCTTTGGGCCAGGAGAGCTAAAAATGCTTGATTTGTGCCCCTTATTTCTCAACTGTTGGTACCATATTACCATAACCCTCAAAATCAATCACAACCTTCCTTTTGTGGTATTGAATCTTCTTGTAAAATTTCAAAGAGATTCATTTACTTTAACTCCAGTAATTGTCTGGAAACCAAATGTGTCTTTGGACGACCACGATACAGACAACAACAACGCAAAACAATGTAGACATAGGTGGATCTAGGGGATCCCCTTTTGTGGTAAAAATATGGTTGATTATATAGGGAATCACTGATGCATGACTAGAGTCACCCCCTTTTCAGGTCAGCCAGCAGGTTCCCCTTATGAAAAATTCTTGATCCGCCACTGGTAGACATGATACATTGTAGTTCTTACAATACATTTTTAACAAATTTACATTTCTAAGGATCATTACTATAAAAAAAAATCACTTATCTGCACTGATATTCAAATTTGTTTGTGACATAGCTGAATCAAGCTTAAAATATTTAATATCATAAATATGTGTAAAAAGAAAAGTATGGGTATACTTAAAAGTGCTTACAAATGTAAATTTCCATAAAATATATTTCCAAGGGCATGTAACTCCCATATAATTATTTGATTGGAACTGATGTTTGAACTTGTACAAGTCATTGCTTCGATGTAAACCTTTGATATACTAATATATATATTTTTTTTATTTCCAAAAAGAAATGCAAGCGAGAGAGCTTTTACAATGCAATATTTCAAATAATTGAAAATTTAAGGCTAATATATCATGATAAAGTAGTATATCTGCACTGATTTTCAAATTGGTAATAGATTATGCTGGGATACAAATCCATAATTAAAAAGACTTAGGAATGAGAATGTAGACAAGACCAGACGGACCAATAGCCATTATTTCCATGTCTAGGCTCCCCGTTCAAGTATAGGATAACAATAATGGCCAACTTTTACTTTAAAACTATAATGTAAACATGGGCTGGAATAATTAGTGTCACTGTACAAATTATTCAATGATAACAGACACCAGTGAATTGATTGTAGCTGAACAGACAATTGACTTGGCTTTGAACACTTGTTTACAGTTTAGGTACATCAAAAGGATACGTCCAAAATAAAATATATGTCTGAAAAAAGAAGTTAAGGAAAACAAATCATATCAATCATATAATGAGTATAAATAACATAATTTTATAAGAGTTCAAATGTTTACAGCTTTTTAGTGTTATTACATATGAGCTGCTTCACATAGATATCCACCTTATGCTAATGAATATCAATACGTCAATTAACCTATTCTATGTTGAAAAACATGTTTATGAAAAGTATGTAAAAGATTGAAAACTGAGTTGTTGTAAATATAAGAACCCTACAAAACAGTCTAAAATTCATCTTTTATACAATGTCCTATATGAGTGTTCAAAATTCAATCAAAGTTATATACAGGTACATGTACATGTCTATGTGCATTTGCAAAAGGTCAATTTCTATTCAACACAGCTTATATGCTTGATTAAGTTCTAAGCATAAACAAGAATATCAATTCCAAAACAAATATTCTATGTCATGATGTTCAATTCTCAATATACCAATGATTATACTGTAATTCACAAATTATTGCTATGTTTATAATATTGCAAAAAGTGCGAAAGGATTATAAACGCAATAATTTAAACCTGAATTTTTATTTTTTTCTACAGGAATTGGACCTGATTTTCCTCAATATCGCAAAAATAAGAATTGCATTTTAAGCTAAAATGAAAAAATCGCAATAAAAAATGCACGCAATAATTTCTGAATTAACAGTAACCTGCTTTACAGACAGTGAAGGTAAACAAAACTCACAACAAAAATATTTTTACTTTTTTGGTTCAAGCCATATAAATTTTGAATTATCTGCACTATAATGAGCAAATGAGGGTCATTTGAAATGACCCTCATTTCATATATTTTGTGCAAAGTACAAATGCATATCTTTAAATATGCAGTTTTTGATCTTATGAAGCATTTAGATTATATCAGAATTCCTTGTTGTCCAGGCAACAGGATACAAATTACCATTTTCTAAATATATATAAAAAAAAAAGAAGTATTTTAATGGATCAAAAACTGGTTCATAGCAAGATTTATCCATAATATGTAGTTTCAATTTGTAAGTATAATATGAATAACAAGTACCCTCTTGCAAGATGATGTCAATTCCCCTTTTTTCAGTAAATTCATGTCAAATTTATCATTACTAATTATGCATCTTATTCCTATCTCTAAAAAATTAACAATTCAAAACTTTTAAAGGACCAATTTTTTCGCCAGTATTTAATAGTTATATTTTTTCAATAATGCAATTAATTTCATTGAATAAAAGGATACAAATATTCCTCCAAACAGTCCACTTATAAAAAGATCTCTTCTCGTTACAAAATATTTATTCCATGATCCACCAGCCTTGAACATTAACATCACCTGGAAATATAAAAAAAATATTATGTCCTGCATGTATAATTTTTTACATTTTAATTTTTTATACAAATGTAACATTATGACTTGAATATAGGGTTGTCTCATTAGCACTTGTACCATATCTTCTTATTTATAATGTATCTATAAAATGTTGTTTATTTTATTATAATTTAATTCTGGATGTAACGCGTCTTCTGATTGGCTGACGTTATTTTGTTATGAGCCCATAGACATAATTTAGTCATGTGACCGTAACGTCATCAACGTTTTTCCATGGTTTTCTACGGTTTAAAATGGAATTTCCTCTTTCAATCAACATTAGCCCTAATTATTTTTACAATCAGTATTCGGTAAACAGGAAATTGATGAGCGAAGTACATGAAATTTTAACAAATTTGATATTACTAACCGACAATAAGAATGCTGTAACAAAATAAAATGCAAAGCCTTGTACTCCTGTCAATCCAAGAATTCCTGCTGCAGCACCTGATAATGATGACATTGACGTCCTACAATAATCCAATATGGCCCCATTTTGACGAAGACTCATTTCATTATATCTCACAGCGTTATCTGCAATGAAAAATAAACAAAAATGGAAAACTTAAGATAATACAGTTTATATAATGTGGTATGATTGCTTATGATACAACTCTTCACCAGAGATCAAAATATTATACATACTTTTTTCATTAGATGAATAAAATCAGCTCAACCATTGGAGGGCGGCCACCCTATTTTGTTTTGAAAAAATGTGGATCTAAAAGAATTCAGATTAAGGCAATCAATCTGTAAGATTTAAAGAAGTGCTCCCCCATTAAGGATTGCAATATATTGAATTCTATGTATAAATCTAATAAATTATGAATCAAAATAGATCAGAAAAGGACCAGGTTGTTCATATTTGAAGTCAGTAAAATACAAGGGGGTGTACTCAGTCCCAACTTAAATGTACATGTATTTAATATGTTTAAAAATGAAATACCCTCTTTATTAGAAGAAAAAATTGAATGTCTTATGCTGTAATATCAGAATATAATTATATATGTAGATGCTCATCAATCAAAACAATTATCTCCCCTTATATTTCATGTATGAATAAAATAACCATATTCTATAACCAAAATAAACTATGCTTTGCAAATTGTCTGACATTAAGGTTAGAATAATTCAATTTTAAGATGTACTCTTGTGTGCAATTTTATACTCAATCAGATGAATTTTTGAAAATAATTGAAAAAGGTATTACCTTCTGGAAAATTTACACACTAGAGAAATAAAATATTAATTTCATTTCTTCACAACAGACTTCGTCCTCTTTCACATATGTTACTAGGTAACATTTGTATTAATAAATATTTGGCATAGACTGGGAACCCCCACCAGTCTCAATAAAAAAACAAAATATAACACAAGACTTAATGAAAAACTGATATAAAACTTTCATCCATATCCTGATTTGTGTATCATAAAGAGAAAAATCAAAGTATAGGCCATGGAAAAATAATTGATGGTTTCCCCTAACAAGACTGGGTCATATTTTAACCGCCGGGTCATTTAATTATTTTGTCAACAACAAAAAAATGATTAATGCATGTACCATAAAAATAAACATTACAGTTTAATTTAAATTATATAAAATCTACAAGAAATCCGTAAAAGCAGTTTGAAATAAGTGAGTCTTGAGTTGCAACCATTCAACCATTCCAAGTTGAAGGAGGGACGTGTGTTGGAGATGTTGTTAATTTTGGGCACAAGTTCATTGAATTTCAATGCACAGATAATGAGGTTGAACCATGCATTGAAAATGCATGTAGGGCTGCTAATACCCATGCAGTCAACGCCTTCCAGCTGTTAATGGCTGGTGGGAGGTGATTCCCTTTTTAAGACAAAACATAGTGCACTTTACTCATGTTATTTAAGATTCATCAGTGATGGAGATCAAAACATTTTTAAATCTCCCCCAAAAAAATGTGAAGTGCAGAAACAACTAAAAGTGTTGGAAATATGCTAACTGCGGACCCGTAGCTCTTAGGTCCTTATGTTATTTTTTTACTATTTGCGGACCATAGAGCAACGGATTTTTCCTATTTCAAAACATTCGGAATTGCGACCCAGGTTCAGGTCGCTTTATTTCCCAAAAATTTATCGTTTAAAATCCATGTAAAGCTTGTCAATATATATAGTTTGTTTCGTTAGATATTTTTTGTTTTTCGTGACGTCACACGAGATTCAATATGGATGAACAAAATAGGAGGAGAATGTATACAAATAAATATAATTGGATAATAGTGTTAAGGAAATGAATATTCAAGTATTAATAGGTACGTCATATCCTAGAAAAATATCTAACAAAATGAAATAGGAAAAATCTGTAGCTTTATGGTCCGCAAATAGTCAAAAAATAACATAAGGACCTAAGAGCTACAGTTCTGCAGCTAGAAATATGCATGATTATAGTTCCGCTATAGAAACAAAACATATAGATATAAAATTACACATGGTTACAAAAAAAAAAACCTGCCTGCCAGGTCTTTAAAATTTTCCCATGTTAGGGGAAACCAACAATTAATTTTCCATGGCCTTAAAGTATATATGAGGATGGTAACGGGGGTACCTTCATGACGAATAACAGTAAAAGTTCTTGCCAAACGACGTTAACAGTTATTTTTGGTGCATGACAATAAAATATACACTTTCTTTTAGACGATAAAAAAATCGAATGATTTATACAAATCACGTTAATTTTTTTCCAAAAATACTGGTAATGATAATTATTTGAGATCTCTGACGAATCACAATAATGATTTTTGCCAAATCACGGTAAAATCTTAATCAATTTGACGCTAACGGTAGCCAAAAATGGCCGTTTGACGCCTGACGTTAAAGGCATTACTACCCTCACATATAGATGTCATCTTAGTGGTAGTGGTGTGTATACACCAAGGAAGAAATAGACAATTTTATCAAGAATTTTGTTCATAAAATAAATTTATAGTGCCTGTCTAAATTGTGGCGACTTTATTTGGTAAGCTGAGTATGGATTTCTCTCTCGTTTCTCTCATAAGATGAGTTATCTATCTAATAACAAACAAAGGGATTTGATCATTTAAACTCAATTACCAGCAAATTTCCCTTTTCTTTTCGTCTTCACCACCACACCTGAAGCCATCATCAGCTCGATTGTCTGATTCCAGATTGAGGGTTGATTTCACGTGACTTCCGGTGGTGGTTGACACATTTTTTGGTGCAGGGAAAATTCAATGATTTTTGTGTTGTATAGTGTGCAATTGAACATATAAAAAAACATTTCTATGACATTTATGAAAAACTACAAAACAAGCCAATATATAAACACTTTTTATCTGAAATAGAAGCAGTTGAGACGAATATCACAAAACCCAATTTGACTTTCGCGGGGTCCGTGCACTTCCTGTCTGCGAACTTCAAAACAAACTTTTAAGATACTTCATACTTTGATTACAATACCATAAACAGAAACATATATATTCCATATCATATCTCAACATACATGTTAATTCAAAGAAAATTAACCAAATTTCTGCAAAGGAGCAGGCTTACCCCCCATGGGACAAAAAAATATACTCCCATTATAATCACTGACAGTAAGGGGTATAACCTAGAATCCCAAGCATCAACAACAACTGAGCGTGATATAACTTGGTTCTGTAGAAAAGGTGCTAGAATTAGAGAGTGTAGAGAGTGGCTGGAGAGCTCCATAGAAACCCTAATACAAGAAGAGGGCAACATATGGGTATATGTATGGGCTGGTACTTGTGACTTTACTATAAAAAACGGGCGATACATATCTTTAAGAACCCATGACGATTCAGTTGTAGATGATATAATAGCCGAAACTAATCTAATTACTCAATGCATCGAAGCACACCCAGGGTCTAAAGTGACGATACTAGAAATACCTTTATATTCCATTGTCAATTGGAATTGGGCTGCAGGAATAAGTAAAAATCAGATTCAAAGTTTTTATCAACACAACAAAGACTTAGAAGAACAAATAGTCAGTGTTAACAGAAAAATCAGAGAAGTTAACACAAGCAATATCTCCTACTCTCCAAAGTTTAGCTCTGATCTTACATTAATACAAAAGCACAGGAAAGGTGATCGCCACAGAGTGACAAGACGGGTGCAGCATAGGTTTGAACTGTACTTTGATGGTGTACACCCAAGACAGCTACTGTCGAAAGTTTGGCTAAGAAAAATTGAACAACAAATAATTAAGGACTGTTGGGAAACTTCTAATTGAACAACCTGCGTACCTACATTGTACAATACAGTAAGCGTGGGTTACGCCACACTATGCTGTATAATATATTTTAGATACAACCAATAAATACAACAATTAGTTAAGCTGTTTATTTATCTATAGCAAGCGTGGGTTACGCCACACTAAATTGGTACACGTTCAAAACTGAAATTAACATCTGCATCTACACTTGAATGATATTAGCGCTATATATATATATGTGTACATAGTTTTTAATCTACCAACAGGAGTTTGGCCAATAGATACTTTTGCTGTACATAGTTTTTAATTTACCAACAGGAGTTTGGCCAATAGATACTTTTGCTGTAAGCTATATGCAATGCTATGAATTACCTGGAATTATATTCCCTATTAACACTTTAGAGCAGTGAGCGTAGGTTTCACTACACTATACTGCAAAACAATAGAACTGGTGCAACAACAAAAAAAAACCAACAACAACAAAACAACAACATATAGTAAGCGTGGGTTACGCCACACTTAACTGAATCAAATTACTCTACTTTGAAATAAGTGAATTATCAGAATGGCCTTAGTTACAAATAGCAGTGAAAAAATAATTGTTGATCCAAAAACTATACAGGATAACGCAAAGGATAACAACCATGTCAATCAAGTACAAAATCAAACTAAAACTAAAACATACTCTCTTGATATAGATAAAGTACTACAAAATAAACTAGAATCAGCAAAGAGGACTGAAATCTCATATAAAATGACTAGTGGAGGGCTCACTGTTACATTAGATCTAGCAACATTTGAGTTATTTATTGCTGCAATATCCAGCTATTATCAATGTTATCCACTTTCAGCAGGTGAAATTACATTTCAATCTGAACATGATAGAAGAGGTGTATTAGTTCAAAAAACATTTAAGGTTCAACTAAAAAGCAGCCAATCCTATACCATAAATGCCTATACAACAAAAGCTACCTTACTGATTAATGGAAAATCTATAACTCATTTTATTGAAAATGAATTACCAACAATCCACGGCATGATATGCAATACCTATGTAAATAACCAACAAATGAATACTAGCACTATTAATAAATTGCTGGAAGAACAATTGCAATACATATTGGATAACAGATCAACCAATAACAACATGAAAGCTAGATGTAGAAAATGCAATAGAAATGTTATCTCAAGGGCTGTACAGTGCAACAGTTGCCAAATGTGGGTGCACTACAGGTGTGAAGGTCTTAGGCCGATTGATATTGACAAAATTGAAAGTAATAACAATACGTCATACACATGTTCATCCTGTCCAAATCCAACTAGCACTGCTATTGAAAACATTTGTTCAAGTACATCACCCCAAATCAACAGTCGTGAAATTGACAACATTAGCGCTAGCATGATAAATACAACACAAAAATGTCTAGCCTTGGTAAATACTCAAATGCCAACTAGTGCAGAGATACTGCTGAATGAAGAAAGATCCATGCAAATATGCTCTAATTGTGACAATGATATACAAGAATCTGATGAAACTGTTTGTGATAGCTGTAACAATGTTGTACACTTAACATGCATAGCTACAAACTGCACAACACAAAAATGTCAAGCATGCTTTGGCCTAGAAATACAAGATCAACAAGTTGAGAAAGCCTCAAGCTATGATACATCAAAAGAACTTGATAATGATCATGACGATACAATCATGAAAACACCATATGTTGTACAAACTGAAACTTCATCAATCTGTATTGACAATAAAATGACAGTAGAAAAAGAACAAGTAGAAAATATTTCAAGAACAAAAAAATCAAAAAAGAACTTAAATACAAACAGCAAACCTCAAGACGGCACAATTGTTGAACAAAGTACAAGATCTAATAACAAAACAGAAGATGTGTGTATAAACCAGAGCAAAACAACTGATGACGCACAAATAAAATTTAAAGATTTAAGACAACTTGAGTTAAAGCTGAAGAAACGAGAAGATGACATCCGATTGAAGGAAATGAGAAATTCAGAACTTAACGCTGAAAATATCCGCCTTCAATCCACCATGCTCATGCAAGAAACTAAAATAAAAGAATTGGAAAACTCAATAAGAATTCTTAACAGAAAAATAGTTGTACTAGAAGATACTGAGTCTGAATCCAAAAGAACAGATGCCAACTCACCAGTACAAAACTGCTGTCACCAGAAATGTGTCACTGAAACAGATGATTTGCTACTAGCTATGCGTGAAAGAATGACAAAGTTAATACTGCAGAAGGTGGATGCTCAAATAAACCAACTTGAAAGTGAACAAATACCTATACAGTCAACCGTATCAAACGATATGCTGCCAAAAGGTAATACAAATGAAACACTTGTAAAGGAACATGTGTATACCAACACAAGTACAGAACATAGAGGCACTGTTAGAAATTCTGAGGCTATTCCTCTGGCAATGAATGTCATACATCAGTCTCCACAGTATCATGTCTCTCATCCACCACCGACAATAAATGGCGCACATCAGCCTCCGCAGTATCATGTCTCTCATCCACCTCCAGCAATAAATGTTGTACATCAGCCTCCTCTGAGTCGTGTATCTCAACCATCGCAATATCAATATTACACAGCAAGTAATAAAGAAGGGAATGCAATGCAACAACATCCACCCTCTTTAATGAACAACTCGAATATGTTTACCTCGGGTATGATAAACTTGCAAGACAGAACGAAACTTGTTCATGGTTGTCCAATTTTATACACACCTACCGAGATGCCCAGGCCAGGATTAAACAATTATAGGGACCAAAATTTTTTTCATCAGGAAAGACTCTTACACAACGGAAGTTAACACCAGCAATAATGAGAAATGTAAATAGCGATTTTAAAGTTTACCACTTAAACATTTTATCTTTTAACTGTAAAAATATCAAAACCTGTGATCCATTATTCTCTGAAATTCTTTTTAACTATGATATTGTGTTGCTGCAAGAACACTGGCTATTCGACTGTCAGCTACCACTTTTAGATAATGTTCATATTGATTTTAATGGTATTGGAAAAGCAGTTGATTCTGATGATCCGCTACCACCTACCCACTTACCAAGAGGATACGGGGGGGTTTGTATATTATGGAAAAAGACCATCGATCACAAAATCACTAAGGTAGACTGTACTAATAACAGAATTCAATGTATTGAAATAACAAATACATGTGGTAAAGACATTCTGGTGATTTGCGTTTATATGCCATGCAAGGATAATAGAGTTGAAAAATTGATTGAATTTCTAGATTGTACTGAACAACTTCACTCGCTCTGCTCTCAATACAATAATACACATCATATTGTTATAGGTGGCGATATAAATGAAAATATAATTGATAAAAGTGAATCAAAACGCTACGAGGCAGTCAGAACATTAATGGATGACCACTGCTTATATACAAAAGATCTGGGCCGAACATTCATAAACTATAAGCATGAAGAAATATCCTCAATTGACTACATATTTCTAGATAAAGAGCTGTTTGAGAACAATTCCAGTTATCTTAAACTTGACTCCTGTAGTTCTTTAGTCTCTGATCATTATCCTATAACCTGCAGACTAAATGTCAAAATAGAACATAGGCAACAAAGTACAAAAATATTGCCTACTAATAGGAAAATTAAATGGAGTACTATTGACGTGAATCTATATGAGGAAAATGTTAACAAGTCACTAACAGCTATTTCAAGTGAGATTCAATCGGGTCAGGAGCTAACTAAAGTTATAACACAAGTTAATACCATTATGAAAAATGCAGCAATAGAATCAGCACCTAGAGCCAAGGTATACAACCGAAAGAAACAAAAACCTAAGATAAGATCCTTTAAAACAAATCAAGCGAGTAAAAGATGTAAAGAAGCTTTTGCAAAATGGAAAGCAAATGAAAGACCAACATCACCGAACAACAAAATATACTGTGATATGAAATTTGCGAAATACGAACTTCGAAAAACATGTAGAATAGAGATAGCGATAAAAGTACTCAACGATAGACAAGAAATTCTAGATGCTAGAACTAAACATGATCAAGTATTTTACAAGTTGCTTGGTAAAAAAAAAGGAAAGCTGAAGAATTGTATATCCGAACTTAATGTACAAGATAATATATATAAATCTGACAATGAAATCATAGTTGGATGGAAACAGCATTTCAATAAATTAGCTCAACCAGCAAATGATCCTGAATATGACGACGAATATTACAAACAGCTAGCATTAGATCTAGACAATATAATTGATATATGTAACAATCAAACTAATACCATCTCTGTAACTGAAAAAGATGTTCAAGATGCCATAAATGGGTTGAAAATAAACAAATCTCCAGACATTTACAGCATATCCTCTGAAAATATCAAATATGGTGGTGATAAGCTGCAAACAGTTATAAAAAATATGATAGTATCATCATTCAAATTAGGAGTAATACCTGAAATACTCAAAATGGGTCTCCTCACTCCTGTATTCAAGAACAAAGGAAGTAACAAGAACGCCACTAACTATAGAGGGATAACTATCATGCCAATACTGCTGAAACTAATTGAGTCTGTAGCAAAGGCTAAGGTCCAACCTAAAATATTGAATGAACAAAATAGACTACAAAGAGGATTTACTGTGAACTCAGCTCCAATGAACTGCTCCTTCTTTATAGAAGAATTTATCAGAGAGTGCAGGGATGCTGGTAAAATAATATATATAGCGCTTCTAGATGCTAAATCGGCATTTGATGTGGTAACGCATGAGAGTATCCTAAGAAAGCTATACATAGCAGGGGTAGAGGGGCTACTATGGAAACTTATACATAGTCTTCACATGGACTCTAGCAGTGTAGTCAAATTTAATGGTCTAATATCTGAACCATTCTCAATATGTCAAGGCGTAAAACAAGGTGGTATACTGAGCGCCGACCTATACAAGCTGTACATCAATAATCTCCTAACAGATATCGAGCACTCAGGATTGGGAGCAAAAATAGGATCCATTTGTTGCGCAGCTCCGACTTGTGCAGATGATGTGGCACTAATGAGCGACAACCCTGAGGAACTACAGGTACTTATTAACATGGCATACAACTACAGTCAAAGGGAGAGATATAAGCTTCAACCAGTGAAGAGTGTTATTCTGCCAGTCTATCCAAATCGTAGAAAACAACAAGAACCTTCCTTTCCATGGAGTATAGGTAACTCAATAATGCCAATAGTTAGCCAAACAACTCATATGGGGGTCTTACGCACATCAAAACCAGATGATCCTAATCCGTTGTATGAAAACGTGAAAAAAGCTAGACGAGCCATGTACAGTTTAATGCCAGCTGGTTTGCATGGGAAGAATGGACTGGACATACAATCCTTACTACATATATTTAACATCTATGTCATTCCTGTACTTCTGTACGGCCTGGAATTAGTAACTCCTACAGGAAAAAACTTGGATATTATTGACATATTCCACAAAAAATGCATTAAACAATTACTTTCTTTACCAACAAGTACAGCTACGCCCGCCATATATATTCTTTCTGGACAACTACCAATAGAGGGCCAAATACATAAAAAGATTTTATCATTATTTGGAAATATATCTAGACAACCACAAAATAGTTTAGAAAAACAAATTGCATATAGACAACTACTTATGAAAACAGATGATAGTAACAGCTGGTTTATTACTGTTAAAACGATTCTAGCGAAATACAACTTACCATCCGCCTTATATCTATTAGACAGTCAAATTCAAAAATTAAAATGGAAGACCATGGTAAATAAAGAAGTATCAAAGTATTGGAAACATTTTATAGAGGGTCATTGTAAGCTGTACCCCTCACTAAAGTATTTAAATAGTCAATATATACCAGGAAAGACACATGTATTAGTAAACCTATCTGCTAGTAATTCCATGCAAGAAGCTATGAGAATACCCGTAAAATTAAGAATAGCAACAGGAAGTTATATACTCATGGCTGACAGAACAAGGCATTCAAAAAACAAAGGACTATTGGCAACGTGTCCTTTGTGTCAAACATCAGATGAAACCTTGGAACATTTCTTACTACTCTGTCCTGCACTGTCGAACCAGAGAAAATCAATCTTAAGCAATATCCAACTGCTACATGAAAAGCTCAGTATTCAATTCAAACACAACGGTAGCGAAGTAGACCTTATCCAAGTGATAATTGATTCAAGCACAATTGGATTACTGGAACCCAGTTGTGACAATTCAATCCTAATGGACATAGAATTTCAATCAAGGAGACTATGCTTTCTACTACACACAAGCAGGTCGAGAATTCTCAATGATATCGATCCAACATCAAGTTAGCTTAAAAGACACCGTGAGCGTGGGTTACGCCACACTCTACGGACACATCGATAAAGGAATCTCGACATTAATACAAAATGAGCGTGGTCTTCGCCACACTTTTTAACTCAACCATAGCCTATAATGCCTTCTAAAGCGTGGATCTCGCCACACTTTACTGAAGATGCTAAATATATATCGTTAACAGAGAATAAGCGTGGATCTCGCCACACTTTAATGAAACTATAATACTACAACTCAGCCCAATAAAGTCCTATGAAGCAGTAAGCGTGGGTACGTGGCCACACTACACTGTATACAGACACATCGATAAAGGAATCTCGACATTAATACAAAATGAGCGTGGTTTTCGCCACACTAGTTAACTCAACCATAGCCTATAATGCCTTCTAAAGCGTGGATCTCGCCACACTTTACTGAAGATGCTAAATATATATCGTTATCAGAGAATAAGCGTGGATCTCGCCACACTTTAATGAAACTATAACACTACAACTCAGCCCAATAAAGTCCTATGAAGCAGTAAGCGTGGGTACGTGGCCACACTACACTGTATACAGATAAAGGTTAACTATCCTAAATAAAATCAGCAAACACGCAGAAGAACGATTTATGCTGATCATATATATATATATACATGTAAATAAACTGTAAATATCGAGGAAGTATTTTAAATTTTAAATTTAATGACGTTGAACTAGCTCATATTTTTATGCCGATACATGTGTATATACAAAACATTTTAAACATTCCTTTTAATGATGATAGTTATCTACCTGTGTGACTTTTATATTTTAAAGATTAAGATATATGTACTTTTTGGTGGTGGAATACTCATTGATTGAGGTGCTCCTTTATTGGAGGAAGTTATGCAATACAAGTTACAAGTTACAAGTTGTGTAGTTTTAACCCATGGAGGACAAAATCACAATCAGGGAACCAGACTGTATACTATTTTAATGTGTTGATTTCATATTTTAGGGTAAACATTTAGTGAAAATAGGTAAAACTATGGTCCTTTGAAAAATTAATGTGGAGACAAAGCATGGATATTTGCGTTTAAAAAACTATGATATTTACATGTAAAGAGGATGATTTAAAGTATATTGTGATAAAAATTTATCAGCACGTTACGAAAGAAATTTGTTCTGGTTCCTTGTTTCTTTCTTAACTTTTTTAGTTTAAAACGAAGATAAGTATCCAGACAAGATAAGCAGACGAAAAGCAAAAGGACAAAGGACTAGTTGGGTGTCGGGTACCTATTCTTTTCACATTTGGTATTTTAACTATATGAGGCAGGTGTTACGTGTGA
This sequence comes from Mytilus edulis, assembly GCF_963676685.1. Classification (NCBI taxonomy): domain Eukaryota; kingdom Metazoa; phylum Mollusca; class Bivalvia; order Mytilida; family Mytilidae; genus Mytilus; species Mytilus edulis. The sequence continues at coordinate 38,518,675 of NC_092351.1, forward strand.
AAAAGAAAGAATAATATATATTTGAAATAGCATAGTTTATGCATATTTATGTTTGTAACAACCCACAGCCACAGGCCACTACTAACTTGTCAAAAAAAAATTCTTACTGTCAAACCATGGTCAAACTATGTAATTCGTACTGTCAAATTTCTTACTTTCAATCCAAACTTCTTACTTAAATATACATTTTCTAAGGCTCTGGCATAATAGTCTCTTCGGCATTGTTCGGTGCTATTTTACATGCTCTGGCAAAATAGCCTCCTTTGCGCTAATTTGCAGGCTCCGACAAAATAATGATTTATATAGAGTCATGCTATTTTGCGGTATCAAGTCCGTTCGCGCCCAATACACTTTCGCACCCTACACGTTCACACCTCGCATGTTCGCACTCTACACGTTCGCGCCCAATTTTAATTCAAATTCCAGTTGAATAATTGGAAAATCATGATTGTTGTTTTAAATTGCTTTAACTGAATGTATTTAGCTTGGTATGAGGATTTTTAATGAAAAACACAAAAGATAATTGTTTTTAACAGTTTGGTCCTTTTGACATGTTTGATCTGAAACAATGAAACAATAAAATATAGCAATACACTATTATAACCAAAACATGACATAAAAAATATCAACACACAAAAAAAACATAGTCAGAAATTCACTTTATTTTGAAACAAGTCAATGAAACAAAGTTATAGTAATACACTAAACAAAACATGATTAAGAGTTATTCAACACAAAATAAAACGTTGACAGAATCCCACTTTAGAAAGGATAATTATTTTTTTTAACAATACACTATCCAAAACATGATAAAGATTTATTCAACACAAAAAAAAAATGCTGTCTCACTTTATTTTGAGACAATGACACCAATATTAATATACTTATAAGAATACACTTGCCAAAACTTGATTACAAAGTTATTAAACACAAAACCAATTAAAATTGGGCGCAAACATGTAGGGTGCGAAAGTGAAAGGGGGCGAACATGAGTGGGTGCGAACATGAATGGGCGCTAACGGACCCGGATTACTATTTTGCCCAGCAAGTCTTTTCACCACCGAACAGCACAGCACTCCACCGAATACCATTGAATACATTAAAATACCATGTAACACACCGAAATATATATTCTTTCATCTTTATCTAAAGGATTCTGAATATATGCTTAAAGTTATATACACAAATTAATAACAAAAGAACAGTCTTTCAGGACTGTTGTCAGAAAAGTACACATTCAGGTCCTTACATTTTTTTAAATATATATTATTCTTGTGATAATTTCACCTTAAATAAAATGTTTTACCTTATTTGAACAATTTATTTTGAATACTAGGGCTCTTCACGGTTAGTTCAGCCATATTGGATAGGGGGCAGATTTTCATAATAGAGGTAAAAATGGTGTGAAAAATACGGGAAAACATCATTAAAACAGAGCAGTTGCTTGGAAACATGCATAGGATTTCCCATACTTTCATACTATTTCCACCTCTCAAAAAAATCTTCCCCTTATCCAATATGACCCAACTAACCGTGAAGAGCCCTATTGAAAGTAAAGACCATAAGGCCAATAAATATATATTTCTGTTTACATTGTATGGTTACCCGACCGACCCTAATTTGAGTGCCGACCCTAAGCCATTTTATTTCCGTCGTAAAAAATTAATAGAACATGTGTCAAAAGTGAAATAAGGGTTGCCAATATTTTTAATCAATTCATTGGCGGATCCAGGGGGGGGGGGGGGGATTCCGGGGTTTGGAACCCCCCTTTTTTTTGGCCAATCAATGCATTTGAATGGGGACATATAGTTGGAACCCCCCCCCCTTTGTCCTGGGTCGGGAACCCCCTTTTTTAAAATGGCTGGATCCGCCCCTGCAATTGCCTGATATATCCCAATGTTCACCATCATGAATATGACAGCTGTTTTAAAGAAACTCACTACTCGTGTAATGAAATAAAAATTTTGCCGCCATTTTTTTCCAACCAATAACCAAGGGAAATAAACCAATCATTAAAAATACGGGTAAACCTAGCCCATGGACAACTCGGACCACGGCAAGACGAACCGCACAACTCAAAATCATGGCGCAAAAAAATAAAATGGAAAAAAATATTAAAATGGATATATACCGACCTACCTTCCCTATTTATTTTGATGATGTAACCTTAAACAGACTTATATTTTTTTTTTGCCTAATATAATATCGGATGTTCAGTAGATAATATCAATGAAATACAGACAATGTAAATCTGGAAAAAAGTATTGCTGGATCAGGAAGTGTTTTTTTTTTTTATAATTTTGATTCTCAACTGTATTACAAATGCACATAAAAATGTTAAAAACTTGAGAATAGGAATAAATTTTACGTAATTTAATCGATATTATTTGTTTATTGTGTAACATAACTGTAATTCTTAAGGGTTAGTGGTTAGTGGTCTTTTGGGGTTTTCGGTTGTGAAAAGACCGACCCCTACTTTGCCAGTCTTATTTCAGATTTTTCTTCAGACTATGTGAAATTAATTTTTTTAATGACACTTAAGTCAGCGTTTGATGACAGGCTGGTGATAGGGGATGAACTCAAAGAAACCCGCTCTGAAATGGTTTCATTTTCAAGACAAGATGATGAATTAAAAATGATTAAAGAAATACTGATATTGCCTGTTAATCTATTGTCAGCATTGATCGATCATGTCTATTCTATGAAAGTTGAATATAATGTTTATACATGTATCTGCAATTTTGTATAAGTGATATGTATGCTCAAAAAACATACCACATCTCCTTATTTTTATATAAATGTGCAGTTCATGTTTACATACATGTATATTTACAATTTTGTCTCCTAATAACCTTATGACTTCATTGAAGCAACAATCACTTTTTAATTGTGACATCAAATTATTAAATTGTGATATGTCAAAGTTTATATAGAAACCTATGTGATTTTACATAATGTCAGACAAATTTGAATACAAGTGTAAATACATCTATTGGCAGCATCTTCCTTCTGCATGCCTAAAGAATGTACCAAAAGGACAGTCAGGGTTATAACAGAAAACAACTTGCATACACATATTATTACAGATACTTTCATGAGTTGTCAACTCTTCAATCCTTAAATTTTCTAAATCTGTAATAACATATGTTTGTTATTTGTAAAGTCTAAGTAGCCACTGACTTTTTTAATATATATATTGAAAGACTTTGAGTATGAAAAACTTCATATAAAGCTACAGAAATACAGTACTGTACTCAGATGAAACACCATGAAACTGATACTCAGTTTGGGTAGTAGTTAGCCAGGCTCTTAGCTCCCTATACGCCGACATGTGTGTACATCTGCATGCTGAAATAAAGGTCCAAAATAAAATATGAAAACACTGTTTAAAATTTGAAGGGAAGGTTAATATCTTGTCGCTTTTTTAAATGATGAACTCAAGTTGTGTTTGATATCATCAAAAAATTGCTTCTTTGCAAAGTATCTACTTCCTGGTGTTGTAGGAAATATGACCAATGAACAAATCAAAAATTTGTTTGAGACATACGAGACTGACCTTGCATGTAATTTAGATGATTTTAATCGGGAGGTCACTTGATGTCGTACATGCTGGTGTATAACACCTCATGACTAACACCTCATTACCAGATGCTAACTTAGCTGTGTGAGACATTTAATTTGTAAAGCCCAGTGCTGTATCCTTCTGTTCACTGTTGATACTGTTTTGAGTATGATGATGACAAAGTATTAAATGGAGAAGTTTGTTTCTGCTCAGACCAGAAGAGCAGATTTTTAACAATTTTAAGTAAATTCGGTCTCACAAAATTGTGTTACTTATGTGTTCAACTTCAATTTACCATGATATTTCCTATTTGAAAGAATTCTGAATAGTTTGCATTCATGAATTGTCTATAAGTACTATGTAGCACTTCTTTTAATTCTACTATGACTGAAAACTGAAAAAATAATATTTTCTGCATTAAATGGTCCAATTTTTTTTTAAATTAGCATGCAAATCATTTAAGTCTAGCTATTTAAAATAAAAATTGAGAATTGTAATGGCCTGACCATTAAGTATAACCGACGATTGGGCTCAAGGAGAAAAGACTATCAGGTGCTGATACTTTAATTATGAACCAATCTGACATATGGTAAAAAGCTGAAAAACAAATAAAATACAATTTTACAATGTGTTCAATTAATGTTATTAAAACGAAATGTCAAAGGTAATAGATAGCACAGTCCGTTGAATCCAAGAAAATGTTGTACTTTCAAGAGCAGTTAATTTCCAGTGTTTCACGGAGAGAATGTTCAAATATGTATAGAGTAATTTGAAGGCTTCAGAAACAATGTTGTAAAGTTAACTCACTCTGTGGTTAGCCACGAATTGTGTCCTAGATGACGTTTGTCCTTTGAAAAGTTCTCCAGAACTGGTATGACCTTGCAATGTTCGGTTTGAGATCCGTGTGAGCAGGGGAAAGGTAGCGATGATACGATGTTTTAATGTTCTTATGAGGTTAAAGATGAATAATCCTCCTAGACTGGAACACATAAATAGATTAAGAATATAATCAAACGAACTGTATAAATTACGGAACGGTGTAACAGAATACTCCCCTTCTGATGTCTATCTGATATCACTATTCCATAAGTATTCCACATGTGAATGTCACTATATAAATCCAAAATATATACAAATAATTACACAGAGTTGTTCTCTACGAGAAGAATCATGTCCACGATAGGGCGTGTGTAGGTTGTGGCTTTCTCATTAACGATTACTCGCACTTCTGCTTTTCGGACATGTTCGTCTGAACTTTTAAATGAGTTCACTATGATTCCAACGGGCCATTGGGTACGGCAAATGTTTTTGTCCTTTAGAAGAATGACGTCTCCTTCGATGAGATCACGGCGATCTTCGGTCCATTTTCGTCGTTGTTGTAGTAACGGCAGGTACTCTTTCCTCCAACGGGACCAGAAAACACTGGCAAGAGCCTGTACTCGTCTCCATTCGGCAAGACATAGATCTCGTTTATCGAATTCTCCGAGATGATCTGAGGTGAATACGTAGTCGGTTTTCTGTGTCAATAACATAGCCGGAGTTAATATTAACGGATTTTCTGGATCTGTTGATACCGGTACCAGAGGTCTAGAGTTCACTATTGCTGAAACTTCTGCCATTAGTGTGTTGAGCACGTCATGCGTTAGGCTTCTTCCGGCTGTATTTAGAAGCATAGAATCAAGAATTCTCCTGGTGATACCAATCATTCTTTCCCAGGCTCCACCCATGTGGGACGAATGCGGTGGATTGAAGATCCAAGTTGTACCAGAATTGTACAGAAAGTTCTTGAAGGGTCCATCTTCAACGTTGATTGAGTCAATCTTTAGATCGTCGATTGCGCCAATAAAGTTTGTTCCACGGTCGGATCGGAAAATTTTAACTTGACCTCTTATAGCGGCGAATCTTCTGACGGCGTTTATGAAGGCTGAAGAGCTCATTTCCTCGATTAGTTCGATGTGAACAGCTCTAGTCACTAAGCATGTGAAAAGAATTGCCCAACGTTTTGAGTTTGCGTATCCACCACGTGTTTTACGTGAAACAATTGTCCAGGGTCCAAATGTGTCTATTCCAACGTTGGTAAACGGAGGTGACGGTTCAAGACGGAGGTTTAAGTCAGATTTAGCAATACGACCTCCTACTCGTAATAGTCCTCGTTCGTCCAAAAACGGATTTAAGTTAGCTATCGGGCTCCGCTTATGAATTTGTTCCCGACGTTTAATGCAATCTATTTCTTCTCCGTAAACTTCCAATTGAGCAGATATTAAGATGAAATTTTCGGCATTCGAAAATCCTTCCAGAGAATTCACTGGTGCTGCTTGTTTTGACCCGTGTAAACGGGAGAAACGTTCTAAAAAGGCTATCGCTCGCACAAGTGATGTCCAGTTTGAGAATCTGTTGAATCTTTCAGTTCCGATACCTTTATGTTCAAGTGTGGCAAATGTTTTTGCAACATTAACAGTTGCACGAATTTCTCCATCTTCCTCTGGATCTATTAGCTGATATATGTCCTCAGAATTCTTCTGTTCTGAGGAAAGAAGTTGTCTTTGTCCCAATAACCATTCACTGCTATGAATTTCGTGGGCTGGTACGGACCTTGTTCCCGAATCTGCTGGATTACGGTTAGTTGGTACGTAATTCCATTGACTTGGAGAGCTAAATTTCCTTATTTTCTCTACTCTATTGGCGACATAGATAAAGAACCTTCTTGTCTCATTACTGATGTAACCTAAGACAACTTTACTGTCTGTGTAGAATTTCACGGTGTCTATATGTAAATCTAAATTATCCACAATGGTTTGTGTAATCTCAACTGCTAATACAGCAGCAGATAATTCAAGTCGTGGAATAGTGTGACCACTCGTTGGTGCAACTTTAGCTTTCCCAAGAATGAACCCTATGTTAGGTTCACCACTACTGTCGGTCGTGCGTAGATATGCAACAGCTGCTATGGCTTTTTCTGATGCATCAGAGAAGACGTGCAACTCCTTTGTGGCTGTTTTGCTGAGATACGGTACGTAGGTACGTGGAATGCGTAATGTTTCGATAGCAATTAGAGTATCTCTCCAAGATTTCCACTCCGTTGCTGTTTCATCAGAGAGAGGTTGGTCCCAATCGACGGTTTCTGATACTATTTTCCTTAATAGTAGTTTCCCTTTTATAATCACAGGAGCCAAAAATCCAAGAGGATCGTAGAGACTGTTTATCGTCGATAAAATTCCTCTCCGAGTTATTGGTTTGTTTTCAGATGATAATTGAAATAAGAAATTGTCAGTGTTTACATCCCAACTGAGTCCAAGGCTACGTTGTAAGGGTTTACTGTCGCATTCTAAGTCTAGATCTTTAAGATTTGAAGCCAAATCACTGGCATGAAATGCAGACATAACTTCCGCACAATTAGAGGCAAACTTGTGAAGGCGTAAGTTTCCATATTTTGCTAATGCTTGCTGTGTGTCCTTCATGAGCTTAACAGCTTCCTCTTTGGTAGGACATGACGTAAGACCGTCGTCAACGTAGAAGTCTCTTGTAACAAAGCTAGTCACGTGACTGCCGAACTCTTGTTTTGATGCCTGAGCTGCTTTTCTGAGTCCAAGCGTAGCAACGGCAGGTGACGGACTATTTCCAAAAACATGAACTCTCATGCGGAACTCGACAAGGTTCTCTTGTAGGTCGTTGTTTTTATGCCATAAAAATCTCAGATAATTTCGGTGGTCTTTTCTCACTACAAAGCAGTGAAACATGTGTTGAACGTCTGCAGTTACTGCGACCATTTCTTTCCGGAAACGCAGCAGTACTCCCAAGAGATCATTGGTCAAGTCTGGACCTGTTAGCAGGACGCTGTTGAGTGAAACTCCATTACATTTGGCGGAAGAATCAAACACACCCCTAATCTGATCGGGTTTCTTCGGGTGATAAACACCAAACAATGGTAAATACCAGCACTCTTCATGTTCGCCCAACGGTGGTGCGAGCTCTGCATGATTATTATCTAAGATTTTACTCATAAACGTAAGAAAATGTTCCCGCTTTACTGGGTTTCTATTCAGACTGGCGTCTAACATGTTAGCACGATGAAGAGCCTGTGGTTTGTTGCTTGGTAATGGCTGTCTTGGCACTCGGAACGGTAACGGTGCTACCCAACTTCTTTCCGAGTCTCTGACAAATTCGTTGTCCATCTGTTTCATGAACATTTTGTCTTCATATGACATTCCAGGCTTATCATCGTCCATTGTTTTTTCAAAGAGTGGCGATTGTAAATCTTTCTTAACGGGGTCTGTGTAGTTTTCCCGAATGTCAAATTTGCTTGTACATGGTTGAAACTTTGAAGGTTGTCCTGTAGGTAAAATGTTAGTTATTTTGACATTTAACTCAAGAGGCACATGCTGCTTGTTAATGCAAGTTTCTCCTATCACTACCCAACCCAGTTTCAATTGTTGTGCATATGGAGTTCTGGGTGGTCCTATGCGCTGGTCAAGGACATGGTGTGCCTCTATAAGGTCTCTGCCAATTAAGAGAAGAATTTGACAATTTTCCTCTATTGGTGGAATGCTAGCCCTAAGTTCTCTTAAATGAGGGTGATGCATTGTAACTTCAGGAGTAGGTATTTCGTCCCTATTATTGGGAACATGATCACATTCAATCAGTACAGGAAGATCAAACTTGTCATTACCATTGATTGATTCCATGACGAAACCTCTTCCTCTTTTCCCGGAAGTGACTACTTTGCCGGAGCATGTTGATAGAGTATAGTTCTCCGGTTTATCTTTTACGTCGAAAAGATTGAAGAATTCAGGTGATGCTAGTGACCGGTTGCTTTGGTCATCAATGATGGCGTACATGCGAATAACTTTGTACTTGTTATCTTTGTGATAAACATTCACAGGAAGTATTTTAGCACACGATTTCCCGCTATATGTATCTTTGCAGATCTCAGTACAGATAGAGTTAACTGAGGTTGACTTAGTTTCAGCCGATTCTGTTGGCTCCCCGCCGTAGGCTTGCTTAGGTGAGCTAGACTGAGAACTTACAGGTTGCTGTGGTCTAGTGATGTGTAGTGCGGTAGTGTGTTGTTTACTTCCACATTCTTTACAACTTATGCGTGCATTGCACTCCCGGCTTCTGTGTTTGGTAGAATCACAACACTTGTAACAGACATTGTTTTCTTTCAAAAGACCTTTGCGTTCCTCTATTGATTTGGCTCGGAACGCTCGACATTCATTTAAGGAATGCTTTGTATTGTGCAGAATACAGAGACCTTGTTTGCTGGCGTCTCCGGATTGCTGCTCAACCGCTGTTTTATGAGTACCAACTTTAGTCTTGGGGTAAGACGTGAACCTTGGCGCAGCACCTTTTGTATTTGGTGTGACCTTTGAACCAAAGATGAATCCAGGATCGTTTTTAATTCTACTGATTTCACTGATGAAAGCAGATAACTCTGTAAAGGGAGGAAAGGCAACGCCGTGGTTAGATTTGTATCTAGACGCCCTTGTAATCCACTTTTCCTGAAGTCCATATGGTAGTTTTTCAATGACAGGGTTTATTCCGGTCGGTGAATCAAAATAAGCTAGCAGACATCCCAGCTTGGGATTTTCCTTGTGGTATTCTATTTCTGATAGAATGTCAGATAGTTCATAAAGACGTGCGTTGTCCTTATTCGTCAATGTTGGGAATTTGTCAAGTTTACTCCTGAGAGAGGCTTCCAACATTTCTGGAGCACCATACCGCTCGTCAAGCCTTTTCCATAATCTTTGTATACCTATTGTAGGATTATTGGCGTTCGACGCTCTTATGCTTATGGCATGTTTAGCAGACTCTGGACCGAGCCACTTGATCAATAAATCAATCTGTTCCGAGTCAGATACTTGTAACTCGTCTGTCACGTTTTTAAAGCTTGCTTTCCATGTATGGAAGGATTCTGCCCGATCGTTAAAGCTTGTTAATCGGGAGAAAAGCAGGTCCTTGCGCAAGAGAAATCTAGTAATCTCCGATGTTGAGTTGATTTGTTGCTGGTGTGCAACAGGGATCTCTTCTATTACGCCTTGTTTTTGGTGTGAAACAGGGATCTCTTCTATAACGTCTTGTTTTGTGCGTAAGACAGGGATCGCTTCTTTAACACCCTGTTTTTGGTGTTCAGCAGGGATCTCATCTGAAAGGCCTAGTTTCTGTATGCCGGTTACTAATCCCAGATCTGGGATAGAGGTCACTTCCGGTGACTTAGTATCGGAAGGCATGACAGCAGATGTCTGTGACAGTAAGTTCAGTGCCACGGATGGCACGAACGCTGGTGCTTCGTGACTCAGCTCGATCTTAACAGGAATTTGTTTTTTCTTTTGAGGTCCTGTTACTTCCTTTACAACAGTTGATACAGGAAGTTTATTGACGAAATCTTGCACACGCTGGAGCGGGTCTTCCTTTTCATCAGGAAGATCGCTAAATGCTTGGCTGCCGTCGTATTCTAGGACACGAGCCTCGGCTTCTGCGGCTGCAGCTTCTCTTTGTGCTTCTAGAATGTTCATAGCAGCTTTAATTTCGACCTTTCCCCTGCTCACACGGATCTCAAACCGAACATTGCAAGGTCATACCAGTTCTGGAGAACTTTTCAAAGGACAAACGTCATCTAGGACACAATTCGTGGCTAACCACAGACTTTTTACTGTAATGGCCTGACCATTAAGTATAACCGACGATTGGGCTCAAGGAGAAAAGACTATCAGGTGCTGATACTTTAATTATGAACCAATCTGACATATGGTAAAAAGCTGAAAAACAAATAAAATACAATTTTACAATGTGTTCAATTAATGTTATTAAAACGAAATGTCAAAGGTAATAGATAGCACAGTCCGTTGAATCCAAGAAAATGTTGTACTTTCAAGAGCAGTTAATTTCCAGTGTTTCACGGAGAGAATGTTCAAATATGTATAGAGTAATTTGAAGGCTTCAGAAACAATGTTGTAAAGTTAACTCACTCTGTGGTTAGCCACGAATTGTGTCCTAGATGACGTTTGTCCTTTGAAAAGTTCTCCAGAACTGGTATGACCTTGCAATGTTCGGTTTGAGATCCGTGTGAGCAGGGGAAAGGTAGCGATGATACGATGTTTTAATGTTCTTATGAGGTTAAAGATGAATAATCCTCCTAGACTGGAACACATAAATAGATTAAGAATATAATCAAACGAACTGTATAAATTACGGAACGGTGTAACAGAATAAGAATTGAAATGGGGAATGTGTCAAAGCAATAACAGCCGAAGGCCACCAATGGGTCTTCAATGTTGCGAGAAACTCTCGCATCCGAGGCATCCTTCAGCTGGCCCCTAAACAAATATGTATACTAACTCAGTGGTAATGGATATAATACTAAACTCTGAATTATACACTAGAAACTAAAATTAAAAATCATACAAGACTAACAAAGGCCAGAGGCTCCTGACTTGGGACAGGCGCATTAGCATTCCCCTTTAAGGTACCGGTAGACTCATTTAAATTTTGAATGATATATCAACACTGTTTTCATATTGCCAAGCGATAAATATCGGCCTGCTACAAGCACTTACTATGTTTAGTTAAGATCAAATTTAATAATGTTCATGTCTAGCAAAATATTCCTGAGTTTATACTTCCTTAAAATTGTGATGTTGAATGGGCCTACTTCTAGCATTATCTACAGTGAATGTAGTCAATACAGAGTTGTAGTTCGTCAAAATTAAATTTGAATGATATGATGTTTCTCATTTTAATGCCAAATAAGACATTAAGAGTTTTGCTGTACATTGAATAAGAAATAGTGTGAGTGGTGCATCAGTGTCCCAAGTCCAGGAGCCTGTATTTCAGTGGTTGTTGTTTTTCTTGTTTATGTGATACACACTTCACTTGTTTTTCATTCATTTTTGTCGAGCCTTTGACTTTAGTTGAAAAAGCGAGACTAAGCGATCCTACATTCCGTCGTCGTCAGCAGCGGCTTCCACAAATATTCACTCTGTGGTTAAAGTTTTTGAAATTTTAATAACTTTCTTAAACTATACTGAATTTCTACCAAACTTGGACAGAAGCTTGTTTATGATCATAAGAAAGTATCCAGAAGTAAATTTTGTAAAAATAAAATTCCATTTTTTCCGTATTTAACTTATAAATGGACTTAGTTTTTCTGCGAGGAAACATTACATTCACTCTGTGGTTAAAGTTTTTAAAATTTTAATAACTTTCATAAACTATCCTTGATTTGTACCAAACTTGGACAGAAGCTTGTTTATGATCATAAGATAGTATCAAGAAGAAAATTTTGTAAAAATAAATTTCCACTTTTCCGTATTTTTCTTATAAATTGACTTAGTTTTTTTGCCAGAAACTCTGTGGTTTAAGTTTTTAAAATTTTTATAATGTTCTTAAATTATCCTGGATTTCTACCAAACTTAGACAAAAGCTTGTTTCTGATCATAAGATATTATTCAGAAGTAAATTTTGTAAAAAAAAAATTCACTTTTTCCGTATTTTACTTATAAATGGACTTAGTTTTTCTTCCAGTTAACATTACATATAGTCTATCTGCAGTTAAAGTTTATAAAACATTTATTAGATTCATAAACTATCCTGGATTTTTTTACCAAACTTGGAAGCTTCTTTCAATCAAAAGACAGTATCGAGAGGGAAATTTTTATTGATGTTTTTTCTCATTTTTGTTGAGTCTACGATTAACAGCAAAAGTAGGCGAGACACTGGGTTCCGTGGAACCCTTACAAATTTTTTGTACATAAATAAGGCCGTTAGTTTTGTTGTTTGAACTGTTTTACATTGTCATTTCGGGGCCTTTTATAGCTGACTATGCGGGATGGGCTTTGCTCATTGTTGAAGGCCGTACGTTGACCTATAGTTGTTAATTTCTGTGTCATTTTGGTCTCTTGTGGAGAGTTGTCTCATTGGCAATAATACCACATCTTCTTTTTTTATATGCACACATTATTGTTTATGAATGTCAGAGCTACTCCACATCATGTAAAGATGACATAAGAACATAATCATTGAGAAGTTAAACTGTGTTTCTGTAAAGCATGTCATTGTTTATATTATCAAGATGAGGTATCTCATACATGTATACACAAAAATTTTGCTTAACAATGAAAATTGAAAATATGGGAGATAACTCTTGTTTACCTATAATATTTTACACTAAATGAACACTGCATATTTTGTTTTATTCATTCTTGGTTACATTATGAATTAGTTGGTTTATGTTAGACTGAACCACTTGTTTGAGTTTATTCTGCATTTCATACAGTTATCCATTGATGGATGCACACAGGTGTTTTGTACATGGTTTATATGCATTGTAGTATGATTTGTTTTGACATCAAAGAATTTTTATTACATATCATTACATTTATTTTCAGGTAATGAGGCAGGTAGTCAGACTGATGGCATGAAAAATGAGAAAAGCAGAAAGATATTTATTTGTGTTACAAAATAAGAATAAAGGCAAACAAAAATAGGTGTTTATTTCAAGATTAGCCAGGTAAGTGGTATTTGCACATTTAGTATTAATTGTCATATTGTTTTGAAAATTCTATCAGTATTATATACACTTATGATAATATACATAGAGACATATAAGTTCATGTGTAAATATAAAAACTGTAGATGAAAAAAACACTTGATAAATAATGTGCCTCAGAAGTGCTTTCTACATCAGGAATTCTCAAACTCCTGCATATAACCCAAGGAAGTGTAAATATTTGAATTATTGAGAAGCTATATAATTGATGTGGAACTTGATGCGGGGTTCACACATTGCCGATTATTGCTCCCGTTTGAGATCAGACAGCGATACGACACGAAAAGTGAAAAAGTCGGATTAGTATCCTCAGTTATCTGGAATGTCCTATTATTGTCTGAACGCAGTCGTTTTAGTTCGTAACAGATTCCTACTGGTCGGGAAGGGTCCGAATAGTTCGGCAAAGCACCCCGACAGTTAGGTGCGTCCCGTAACATTCGGGGAAATTCAGCAGATTTTGTCTAGTCGGATTACAATCGTGCCTATGTCGTGACAGATTCTGCTGTATCGGATCGAATTCCTAACAATGTTCTGTGTATTCGGGACGGTGTCCTGTGGAACGGGAATGATCTGGAGAAGTCCCGACAATAACAGAATACAATACATCTGAGACCAGACAAAGCCGTTTGCAATGCGATAGAGCGGACCGTGATAGGATTACGTTCCGACAGTACCTGATCATCCCGAGTATGCCGACAGTTTTCGAACAGATATCTTCCGTCAGCGTCGGTTCACTGTCTTGTCACTATCTGATCTCTGTCGGATTACATTCGGTAGAATCGGGACGCAGTAGTGACAGACTCAGTCGAATTTTACCTGGCGAAAGATACAAATCGGATTTCCATCCACGATTCACAGGATCTTGATCAGACTTTTGACAAATTTTAATCGGGAATGGTCCTGTCAAGGACGGCAGTAAAAATCGTGAATGTATGACCCCAGCTTAAGAGAAAAAACAAATTCCTCTTAATTTAACTTTGCTTTTTTTTCTTAATCGATGCTAATGTAAAGAGTAATATTTTTGTCAGATATAACTTTTGAGATTTTAAGGTCCAAACCTTGTAACATTTTTTATCCTTCGCAATCAACTAAAGACAAGTATACATTTGTGGTTTTATCTTGGTTGCTGAGACAGCAAAATTTCCCAGTTCAATGGAGCTGGATTTATAAGCAGTCTCATATTAGTGCAAACCTTGTGGTTGTTCATAAAACACTAACAAAGACTTTGAGACTTGTGTCACCAGGGGCCAGCGCATGTCATGAATGGGGACTATTGAACATGCACCAACTCATGGGACAGAGGGTCAATCTTTCAAAAGACTTAAGCGATTGCAGGCATAACTATAAAGCAAGCAGAAAATTTAACAGTTTTATATAATAACAGATCCAAATGATGATAATAATTCCAAAACAATAAACAAATATTTAAAAATCTAAATGTTCTATATATCTATAAAGTCACTAATCCATAGTTAAAGTTGAAAGTTTTAAATGTCCAAAGTTAAAGTTCAATTAAAATAATTCCACCTAATGTTTCGCTATCACCATAAGTCCAAAGATTGGTTGAATGTTGAGTTTGAGTCTCTTGAACTGATAATTCTCCTGAATAACTGAACTGGATTGGTAGAGTTCGTCTCCTATTCTCTGGATGGGTTTGGTAGCAGTCCAATACTTGATCACAACTGACTTTACAAAAGAGGCGTTAAGTGTGACCCTTGACAATATGTCTTCTGTCGGACCTTCTGAAGTTCTGTCCCATTTAGTTTCTACAATCTAAATTAAGTTTGCCTCATGCAAATTTTATGAAACTCATACACAATGGTAAGATTCTAAATTCACAGACAGAGTTTGAATTAGGGAAGTAATTGCTTATTACTATGCCCCATTATAACTTGGAAAATTGGAATTTTGTACATTTGTGCACTCTAACTTAAGTTTCACTCATCCACATTTTTAGAAATAGGTACACAATGCTACAAGCAAAACTCACAGAGTTGGAACTAAGGTAGTGAGTTGCTTAAGGTTCTACAATTATGCCCCCTTTATAACTTGGAAAATTTCAAAATCTGAGCAGGGGCAATTGTGTCCTCAAACACATTCATTTTTTTATTTGGAGATAACTTGTAAATACCAGTTTTATTGGGGAATAATTTTAACATGAGTACAAAGTTTTTAAGAATTATTTTTAACTGATAAATTTATCAATCAAACATGATAGATCGCATTACACTGTTAACCATTTTTTGTAAACTGAGAAACTGAATTAGGACTTCCTGAAATTTGGTATGAAGCTTCATATGAGCATGTTATACCATCTGATGTATTTTCATATCAATCATTTATCAACTTCCTTATTAATAAATATGAGTAGTGGGGGTTTCATTAATGACCAATAAATATAGCTTACAGTTATGTTCTATATAAAGCTGAAGCAAATGTAAATTTAGCAAAAAAACACCAAAAAATACACTCAACTGCAATTGGTTGACAAGGAACTTTGCTAGCCTGAATATTTTACAAGTGAACTATACGTGCATATAGATTTACACTGAGGATTGATTTTTTTTTTTGCCAGAAAAATTTTCTATATCCAGGGTATGTAATTTTGTGGTTTACTCGTTTAGTTTATACAGTATTTTTTTAATGAAAAATTACAAGATAAAATATTAGACTGTTACATGAAGTTCAAATATGGGATTTGGAAACAAATTTGGAAAAACTTATATAAATCCATCTCCCTGACGTTTACTCGTTTGCTTCTATCGAAGTAGTCTTTATTAAATTATTTTTATATTCTCTCAAGTATCAAGTTTCATGGTTTTCCCAAAATCTGTGAAAAATTAGTAACTTGGTATTAATAAATCCATAGTACCTGTACAAAGGGGTCTAAAAATAGAGCTCGTTTTTGTAAAGGACCATGAAGAAAAATTGAAACTTGTGATTCCTTCTAGATTTTGTATGTTACTGAAACAGTATTACTGTAAATTCAGAAATTATTGATTGCCTTTATTTTTGTGAATGTTTAGAATGGACTTAAATGGGAGATTGATTATTGTGAATTCAGGAAAATCTGCATACAGTTATATGTATCAGATATAAGTATGCAAGTTATTATTGCAATACTGATTTAGTCACATTATTCGCATTAATAAAAACCTCGCCATAATTTCTGAATTTACAGTAAATAAAACTCAGAAGTACATGTATACAGGTTATTTCAGTGTCAGTGATATAAATGATAAGTGAGTGTTGGCATCTTTCATTTTAATAGTCTACAGGTTGGAGAATTTGGTACATGTATGTAATATATTATTCAGTATAGACATGTTTTGTCTAGATTGTCAGTTATTTACATTACCACCAGCTCAGTTAGATATATTCTCATTGCCAAATACTTAAACTTTTACATGGTTTACCGAGGGTTTACAAAGTTCAGCAATGTATTGTCAAGGCCATACCATTACATTTCATTATTCTCTGTGATTACAACATAACACATGTATGTTTTACATGTGAATGCATTATGAATTGAACTTGTTAGTGTTATTGTACTTGAAACATCATTCCAATTCATGATTTGACAGTGAAAATATGTATATCAATAGCTAAATAGTAAGGGATTTTAAATATGTTTTAAAAATGTTAAAAAACACTGTAGTGACTGACAGAAAAAGGAACATCAATTTTTTAAATATTGTCTAAAGGATTGTAATTTTTTTTAAACAAAAGTATTTAGGATAACAACTATTTAACTGATAGCATTAGCCAGTTGCTTGAACTTAAAGTTGATCAATAAACTTTTGAATCCACAAGCCTGAACCTCAATTTATAAAAATGTTAGTTGGATTCTGTTGGCTGGTATAGAGAAGACTTTTACATGCCTGGACTGGTGGTCTTGTTAAGCCTGAAAACTGCTCCCTTTATTAGTTGGCATATACACCAGTACTCCAAGTAGCGTCCATAATTTCTGTAATATTAATCAGCTTCTGTATTAAGAAATGATTTGATATGTATTCTGAAAACTTCATAATGTAGAGTGTTAGTGATTTTCAGAACTGTTTGACATTATTTTTATGCCCCACCTACGATAGTAGAGGGGCATTATGTTTTCTGGTCTGTGCCTCCGTTCGACTGTCCGTCCGTCCATCCGTCCGTCTGTGCCTCCGTTCGTCCATCTGGTTAAAGTTTTTGGTCGAGGTAGTTTTTGATGAAGCTGAAGTCCAATCAACTTGAAACTTAATACACATGTTCCCCATGATATGATCTTTCTAATTTTAGTGACAAATTATAGTTTTGACCCCATTTTCATGTCCACTGAACATAGAAAATGATAGTGCAAAGTTCAGGTTCAAGTTTTTGGTCAAGGTAGTTTTTGATGAAGTTAAAGTTACATCAACTTGAAACTTAGTACACATGTTCCCTATGATATGATCTTTTTAATTTTAATTCCAAATTAAAGTTTTGACCCCAATTTCACGGTCCACTGAACATAGAAAATGATAGTGGGAGTGGGGCATCCGTGTACTATGGACACATTCTTGTTACCAATCGTGTATACTTTGTACAACCTGTAACTGTTTACAATTTCCCACCATAAGTAGGTTTGTTAGATAATAGCAAAATATAAACACCAAAAACAACATAATTTTGTTCAGTCTTGGGTAATTAGTGCAAATAAATTTAAAAATATATAATCCCAGTAGATGTTATGTTTAGGTGTAGTAAGTCAAAATTACTGATCATACATAATACATAGGCGGATCCAGGGGGGCCCTGGGGGGCCCGGGCCCCCTTTTGTGAGAAAAATTTGGTTGATTATATTGGGAATCATTGAAGCATGACTGGAGCGGCCCCCTCTTAGGAAAAGTTCTGGATCCGCCACTGTAATAACATGGTCATATTTACAGTCATACATAATGCTTACATGACGAGCTTTTAACAAATTAACATTTTAACAAAAATTCAGTGTTTCTCAGGAGCAAACTCCTATAAATGTATTTAACAGCTGGGTGTATAGTTGCACCTTCTTATACTTTGATTTAAAAGTGATCTAAAAGTTAGATGGCTATTAAAAAAGCTTTGATGTTAATGATACACAGCTCATCATTGTTAAAGTAAAATGATGTAATAGAGGCTCCTGAAACTGGGTGTCAGATAGTTGCATTAACTGAATGCTCTATCCGCTTGATTTACGGTAGTCTTATTAATAATTTATCAACATTATTTGTATGACATCTTGAAAATGCATCATTTTGCATTCAATGTTTTTAGCTTTTTCATTAAGCATTAGGTTAATGCATAAAAGACATTTGGCTGTTTAAAATACATCTGCTTTCTATTTTAGACTTCATTCACTAAAACTTATTGTGGTATAAATACATACATTTGTACATGATGAATGCAAATTGAATGATATGACCTACATTTCTTGGTTCAGTGATCATTAATTAACCTGTAGTTATTAGTTGGAGGTGGTTTTATACATGTATATATGTGTAAACATCCTACTGATTCATAAATAAAAATAATTCAAGGGTAAAAGGTGAAAGTTTACACTGTTGAGGATGTGCAGAAAAGAATACAATGTTAAACATGTAAAAGGACAGATAAGTATAGATTATCAGGTTTTCTACTCAGTGTTTTAATAAAAATATCAGCTGCAAGCCACAATGTGAACCTTTTTGGTGCGATATTTTATGATATCTATTCTAAGAAATCCTTATCTGTTTATTGTTCTATTACTGGTCTTTTACCACAGGCACTTGTTTCTATCCATTGGAAGACCCACTATCAACGTATATTTACGTAAACATAAATATACGTTGATAGTGGGTCTTCCAATGGATAGAAACAAGTGCCTGTGTCTTTTACACTTGACGAAAGCATGCTTGATAATGTCTCTTCTCAAATTGTGACATCACTGATAACTTCTCCTCAGACCTTGTGACGTCGCTGATAATGCCTGCTCACATCTCAAAGCTGTGATATGAGAGAAATACAGAGCGACTGAGCAGGGGGATATAGGTGAAGGGAAAGCCAATAATCAAAAACACTGGCTTCAATATTACGATATGTGGTAAACTCACTTTGTTTTTCGCTCAATTTTTGTACATAAATTAGGCTGTAAGTTTTCTTGTTTGAATTTTTTTACATCGGCTTTTATAGCTGACTATGCAGCATGGGCTTTGCTCATTATTGAAGGCCATACAGTGACCTATAGTTGTTAATGTCTGTGTCATTTGGTCTCTTGTGGGGAGTTGTCTCAATGGCAATCATACCACATCTTTTTTATATGAACTCCTCAAATACAGCTAGGCAGATGTTTAAACTTTACACAGTTGGAGAACCATAAGTTTTTTGCAACATATACCTTAGGGTATTTGGTATACATGGTACATGCTCCATATAGAACCTTAAGAAATATTGAAAAGATAAACAATTTAATAATAAAACAACAGTTGATTTTATAATTATACACCAATATCATGGGGATAGATAATCTTCTTTCCAATGACTAATTCACCCCAGGATATTGATGATAAACAGCTGTAGATATTTTTTACCTTGTACTATAACCAGCTGAGATGTTTTCATGGTTAATTATAAACAATGCTGAGTCAATATATAAGAAAATAAGATAATATTTAACATTCATCATTGAATGGTAGTACAACGAAAAAGAGAAAAATGAAGGTTCACTTTCTTAAAAAGATAAATGTTCAAGATGCATATCCAGAAAATTTTCAAAAATATTTTTAAAAGGGGAATCCAGGAGTGTTTAATAAAATCATTCCAGAAAAGCACTCACTCACTCACTCACTCAGAACTCATGACATACATTTACTTCAGGGGACCAAGTTCTTCATGCTAATAATTATGGTTTCATATAGGCATGATAGGGTTAAGGTAAGGTCACTTAGGAGACCTAATACTTTACTTATGATAGATTATGGTTAAACTATAACTATAAACTATTATCTTATTGTATGTAATATTAACCTCAATATCCATGCTTCTTTGTTGATTGTTTACAATATGGTAAAATATATGATAAACAGATCAATACATTGCAAAATCTGTATCACATGCTGTATCAGTACCACTGGACTTAGATCAGCCCTCGGGACCTTTCGCCCTCAGGACTGATATTGGTTTCTAGTGGTGATACAGCATGTGATACGGAATTTGCAATGTATTATTCTATATATATATATATATATATATAAATGCCAGAATTAAGAATAAAATTATTACATTCTTATATATTGATTTTAGTCAGTCCCCTTCAGTAATTTTATGAATCAGGATGAATAAATTTGCATTTGAAAATACATAATTACTTGGCTATATGTCTGTCAAAGTTAAGATTTCGTAGGCTGACACTGTTTATCTCTGGGCACATTAAACCCTCACAATACATGATAGAAGATTTACAGTTAGCTTTATTGCACAATCAATACAATACAAGATGTTTGATTTTCTCTGAGGTATAAATTCTAAAACTTCATCTTTGAATAATCAGACATTTGTTGAGCAATTATTATCTGATTCCTGTTTTCAAGATTAAATCAGATATTTCAATTAGTTGCATAATAGAACTATTATTACTTGTAGACTATATGACTACCAGTCTTTCATAATACAATGTTTGACATTTGCAGGGAAATTATTTTGTACTACAATTCAGTAACCTTTAATTTCAATGTTATATTTATTGAATGATTTGATTGTCCTACCTAAAATTTAGATTCAGTATTTTTCATGGCTTACCTGATGAAGATAGATCTGACTGCTCAGATATTATTAAATACTGTAAATTCAAAAATTGTTGCAATGCTTTAATTATTGCATAAAAATCGACTGGGTTTAATAATAATAATAATAATCACCCAAAATTTCAACTTGCATTTAAATTTTTTGAAATTTTAATTAAACAGAATTACTCAATATCACATCTTGCTTTTGGTGTAAATGACAAAATGGCAATAATAAATGCTCGTAATCATTTCTGAATTTACATGCAGTTATAGAAAAACTGTAGGCATCGGAAATTTAAAGTATTGTACCATAATTTTAACTGCAGATATACTAGTTCAGACAAAATTTAGTATTTAGGGCAGTTTTATTGATTTTTCCTTTTGAATGTTGGATGTTAGAAGATAACAATATATTGATAAGAAATAGTTGTTGATTTCCTAAGAAACAAAAATTCCAGTTGTTTTTATAAATATGCTTTCAAGATAGTTTTTAAGATAAGACTATCTATACAGATTTGTGAGTAATGAGAAAATTACAGAATTAACTAATGATAGCTTGTCTTTGGAATGTTCTATTGATAAGAATACTGATTAACTGTCCAAAAATATGCCAACTTGAAAAGTAATATAGGATATTAATTTACAAATTAAACAAAAACTGACCATGGCATTGCTTTGATATGCCAAATTCTGTTTACATAGAGTTTGTCAGAAAACTATACAAGGCTCCACCATAGGTGGATCCAGGGGGGGGGGGGGGGGGGGGCTTTAGTGGGAAAAATTTGGTTGATTATAAAGGGAATCACTGAAGCATGACTGTAGCGGGCCCCCCTTAGGTCAGTCAGCGGGCCCCCCCCCCTTTAGGCAAAGTTCTGGATCCGCCACTGTCCACTCTATGGTGCCTCATGAGATAAGAAACATATTGTAAACAGTTAATAAGGTCAATTTATGCCTATAGAAATGAATGAAAATAAACAACCAGACATATATTTCCAGAAATTCATTGACAACAATATTTTTGGAAGGGCATTCACCTTTGTTAAATAATGAAAATTGTAAAACTAGAACCTAATATTACAATACCCATTTTTTTTAGTTTCAACACTTTGATTAATTATTCTGCTAATTGGACAATTAGTAAGACCATGAAATAGATTTAGTTCCAGATAATTGATTTCATAATGGACACAAAGGAATGCCAACTGACACAGGATTAATAGCAGAAATCTATGATAAATATTGATGAGGCTACCAATTAACTTGGGCACTAAATACAAGTTGCAAGTCATTTTCATATATACTTTTATGAATATTAGAGAGGGAGGCTATTATTAGATGAGTGTTACATGCAACAAGTGCCAGATGTAAACGTCAGTTTTATAAACTGATGCTAAATGTTTGGATAATTTATTTGATGGAAGAGACTTAGAGGATTGTTTTAATATCAATTTTTATTTTTACTGAACACGTTTCAATAACGTTTTAGAGTTTTGAACAGTTTTATGGATTTAAGTGGCATAACTTGTTAACTTTTTAACAAGTTGATAGATTTCTCCATTAGAAAAGTGCAAATAACAAAGTACCGGTAGTTTTTGATTTATTTGAAAAATTAATTAAGACGAAAGATTAAATTTCAACATTCTGTAATTATTACATCATCTTATAAAGCCATAGTGAAAAGGTGAATTTGAAATTCATAGCTCTGACCAACACCTGCCACTGTCAGAACAGCCGCATGCAGAGGTGTTTAGAGGTGTTGTAGTACAAGGAGCATGTGATCTGGAATCAGATAATTGGTGAACAGTACATCAACCTTTCTATACATGTGTGGTGTGTGCATATCTCCAAATTGACTTGTCATTGATTAATATATATTTGTGGAGAAATGCTACACTTATGTAGAAGGAAAACAAACAATGATTGATGTATCAGGCTCCTGTTAGAACCTGATTACACAAAAATTTCTCAACATTGTGGAATTTTTTCATCAGATCTGATATAGTGATAAGTTAGATGGTATCACATGTAATTTTTTCTTTGTCTGACATCTTCAGATATGGTGTGATCATGTTTTATATTTAGATATTTATTGTGATATTATTTTGTGAAAACTGAGAGATTGAAGGAAGTTTTAAAAACGTTGATTTTGTGGTGTTTGTTTTTTTGTTGACTGTGAGAAGTTTAACACTTCCTGTGTTTGAAAATATGTTCATTTAACTTATCTACTATGAAAAAGTGATTTGAAAACAAACAAAAACTTGGAAGTACTTTAAAGTGAAAAAAGTTTTACAAAGGATACTGGAACCCTTCGGAATCATGGGAGATTACAAGAGGATGTGGGAAGACCCTGTGGGCACTGTAAAAGTACCACTGTATAACAGAATGAACTTTGCTACTGTACCTAGAAAGTCAGTCAATAAAAAAGCATGGTAAGTTTTGATATCTTAAAGCTGTGTTGCTTGTGGATGCTTGATGCTTGCAACAAAAAAAAATGTTATTGTATCTGTTAATTTTGATTTTTGTTTTAAAAGGTAATGATCTTGTTTCCAATAAAGAAAAAACTTGACATGAATAAAGCTTTTTCCTGTCCAGTACTAAATTAAAATTTTCTCACACCATGTCAATACATACAAGGAAATAGCCATCATGATAGAAGTATACCAATCAACTCCCCCCTTTTTCCTGTTTACAAACTTGAATAACCTTGTCAACTCAATTTTTTTTTTAAATATTTCATAAAGACACCAAATTAAAAAAAGAGTGGAACTTTGAAACACAAATAAGATATCTATTTATGACCCAGAAAACAAATTCTTCAATAATATGCAGGGTTTAACATTCTTAACAACAGTCAAATGTTAGGGAAAATATTTGTTTACCCTTTTTTAACATCAAACTAGATTTGATGTACTATGTTTTGATGGTATATAATGCCTGGTACAAAATTTTCTCAATTTGACGAAAAGATATATATATTGAAATCAACATACATAAAGGAGTAGGTCCGGTAAGGACTGATTTTGGCCTCAAATTTCAGGTTCATCTGACGAAAGATGTTGACCACTTTTTAAACACTCAAGTGTCTATTTCATTTGATTTAATTAATTGATGTGAAAGATTTTAACCAATTTAGTCATTAAAAGCGCACCGATTCAAGCTCAAATATGAAAAATCTACCAAGTATGCCAAAAAATGTCACTTTTAAGATGGTTTTTGTCAAAAATGAAAGTGGCCGCATCCTTGTTCATCCTCAACCTTTATATATGTTATGTATTATCATTAAATACAACTTACATTTCAATATTTTGGATGAACACGAATGCGGCCACTTTCGTTTTACACGGAAACCATCTAAAATTTAACCAAAATGCAAGAATTGTGAAGATTTCAGTAATTTAGCATGACTTAATGGTGCTTGTACCCGGTATATGTATATCGTATTGTCAAAAACGGCCCATATTTATGTAGCAGAAGCATTCTACTGTCCAATAAATAACTAAAAGTATATATTTTAACAATTTTGTAAAACTGCTATATTTTGGGGCCAAAAAGTGGTCTTACTGGACCTACTCCTTTTCGTTTAAAAAGGGTTTTCGTTCGGGCTTTAACCTATCTCAGAAGTCTTTGTACTGGTTGCTTTCTATGAAGTATCCTGGATTTCACTTATGTAAGACGGTTGCTTTAGTTTTATCAAAATGTTCTTTAAACCTTAAAGTAAAAAAGTTGTTAACAAGGTTAACTTACAATCATTTAGATGTAGCTATAATTGTATTCTAATTTCAACTATAATCATAATAATTTAGAAAGTTTTTATATAGAACTGCTAAGTAGTTCAGGTCATGATGAATGCATTGAAAACTGCCTCAGTCTGTTGGCACCAAAACAATCTCTAAAACACAAACATGAAACTTTGGAAACAATGTCTGCATCATTTGACATATTTGATTCTTATAAAGTTCATTAAATGCAGATTAGGTGGGAATTATAGTCCAATGCAATTTGGTTCAATGAGTTTGTACTAAAGTTTTAAGTTGACTTTTTCATTTTTGAGTCTTTAGGAAAATACATATTGTTCATCGTTGTTGATCATGTTCATTTAGGAAAACATTAATACTGTCATATTAATATTTATCGTACTTTATTTGACCTTTTTAACTTTTTTGGATTCAAGCGTCACTGATGAGTCTTTTGTAGACGAAACGAGCGTCTGGCGTATATACAAAATTTATTTTTTTGTGCTGACATGAATTATCATTGATATGGTTATATTCCGGAGCATATGAGTATTTGGACCATACACGTTTGGTCATGACCATATGCGTATGGTCCGACTGTACGCGTATGGTCGGGGTAATTAACATTCTGTTTCAGTTTACTTTTGATACTTCTAAACTCTTCGTATGGTACAACCATTCATTAAAAAGACCTATCATATATGTAATTTTATTATTATATTGTAATAAAAAAAGTTTAGCTAAATAAAAATTAGAAGTTTTTACCGATTTGTTATTACGAGTGAATGGCAATATTTCGACTTAAAAAATAAATTCCAAAAATTTCTAAATCATGTTAATGAACTGTTACACAAGAAGTCATTGGAAAGTAACATAGTTAATTCAAGTTGCCATGTGAATATGGGGTATTGCAATCATTTTATGATATTTTAGATCTAGAGCTTCTTAAAAACACTGTAGAAATATCGGAATGGCCCAAGACCTCGGTATCACTGTACACAGCTACAAAAAGGCTTTTCAGTCGCAAACAAAAAGTGTTAATCATGTTAATGAAAAGAATCGTGCATAACCAAGACTTGCAAATGCAAAAAAATTATGATACCATATGGAAGTAAATGTCACCCCAAGCCTACATGCAACAATGTAATAAGCGATTAAAACTAGCTATGGCATCAATATTTAATTTTTAACCGGATTTTTGTGACAAAAATGTCGGTTATTGATTTGGGGATGTACGGCGGGCGGCCGGGCGGCAATCAAATGTTGTCCGTGCATTAACTCATGAACCTTTCAACCAAAGCTTTTAAAATTTTAATATGTTGTTACTGACAACTAAATGAAGGTCAAGTTCAATAATGGCGATTTTGACTTTTACCGTTCAGGAGTTATGGTTCTTGAAAGATTGAAAAATGGAGTTTCCAATTGTGTCCATGCATTTACGCATGAACTGTTCTACCAAAGCTTCCCAAATTTTAATATTAATATGTTGTTACCGATGACAAAATGAAGGTCAAGTTCAATAATGACGATTTTGACTTTTATGGTTCAAGAGTTATGGTTCTTGAAAGATCGAAAAATGGTGTTTCCAGTCGTGTCCGTGCATTTTCTCATAAACCATTCAACCAAAGCTTTTCAAATTTTTATATGTTGTTACTGATGACAAAATAGAGGTCAAGTTCAATAATGACGATTTTGACTTTTACCGTTCAGGAGTTATGGTTCTTGAAAGATCGTAAAATGGCGTTTCCATTCACGTTGTTGCATTTACTAATGAACCATTCAATCTAAGCTTTTCAAATTTTAATATGTTGATACTGACTACAAAATGGAGGTCAAATTTGATATTGACGATTTTCACTTTCAGCATTCATCAGTTATGGTTCTTGTGATATTGCCAGGACACAAATAAATGTTAATAAATCCGGTTTGCTGTCGTTGTGACAGCCTCTTGTTACGAATTATTTGAATTATAAAAATAATACATTGTCATGTAACCATCATTGCTTTTTAGATAAAGTTTTGATATTATTGAAACTTTCATAATGTAATTTAAAAAAAAATACGTATATGGTCCAAATACTCATATAGTCCAGCCCGTTAATGACCAAATGAGTATTATACTCATATGGTCCGACCATATGAGTATACGCATATGGTCATGACCATACGCGTATGGTCCAAATACTCATATGGTCCGGAACAGTTATATTTATAAATTACCTGTTTACAAAATTTAGAATTTTTGAAATACTATTAGCTTTTCTACCTCAGACATAGATTACCTCAGCTTTATTTCGCAAAAGTTTTAGGAACTTTAGTCCTTAATGCTCTTTAACTTCATCCTTTATTTGACCTTTTTAACTTTTTGGATTCAAGCGTCACTGATGAGTCTTTTATATACGAAACGCGCGTCTGGCGTATATACAAAATTTAGTCCTGGTATCTATGATGAGTTTACCCACATAAATAAATGTATTGTACTGG
Source organism: Mytilus edulis (assembly GCF_963676685.1). Taxonomy (NCBI): domain Eukaryota; kingdom Metazoa; phylum Mollusca; class Bivalvia; order Mytilida; family Mytilidae; genus Mytilus; species Mytilus edulis. The sequence goes on from NC_092351.1 coordinate 38,545,756, forward strand.
AACTTAAGAATTGTAAACTTTGATTTCTGTGTAAGACTATTTGTTTTGAAAGTAGAACCTAATGTTACTGTATTAAACCCTGAAGCAGGGTTTATGAATGTCTTACCAGGTTTAAGAGTAGGTTTTTGGACAAAAGATTTTGGGAAAGTCGGAGGATCGTATATGTTACAAATATTGGTCCAGTTATTTCTACAGCAGAAGTACCTAATAAAATTTGCAAATATTAGTCCAGGAATTGAATGTTGATGTCTATCAAGTTTTGTTTCAAAACTTGCATTTCTTAGTTGTTAGCCATGGTTAGCAGTAACTATTAAATTAGAGCCAAAATTTCTGTCAAATAATGGAAACAAACACCTTTGATTAACAAATAAGAGACTGGATAATGAGGGTGGTTTACTGGATTGATGCCCAGTATAGGTGTGAACTGAGTGTAACCTGTAGCTAATGAAAAACACCTTAGAACTATCTACCTGGCTGTACTCTGTAATTGGATTAATTATCCTGTTATTAAGTGAGGTCAGTTGCATAGAATAGCAGTATTTATGTCAGGGTCATTGGTTTCTAACAGAAATAGTTAAGGGCAAAGGTGTCACTGACACAGTGGCCTATTGAAAAAAATAGTAACTTACAAAGGACCAACACTGTATTTCAGAGATGTTAGTATCAAGGCAAAAGACTGACATTTTGATTGAATAAGAAGATTGACAATAAGAATATTCGTTGAATCCAATTAAAGCCAAATTGAATTGTAGCCATTGTTCACAATGTGGTAAATGTTTTACACATTGTCAATGTGTAGACAATGTGGTAAATGTTTGACACATTGTACATTGCAAACAATTTGATAAATGTCAATATAATACTTCCATGGTTTGACACATTGTACATTGTAAACAATGTGGTAAATGTTTGACACACTGTTCATTGTAAATAATGTTGTAAATGTTTTACACATTGTAAACAATGTGGGAAATGTTTTACACATTGTAAACAATGTGGGAAATGTTTGACACATTGTACATTGTAAATAATGTGGTAAATGTTTGACACATTGTACATTGTAAACAATGTGGTAAATGTTTGACACACTGTTCATTGTAAACAATGTGGGAAATGTTTGACACATTGTACATTGTAAATAATGTGGTAAATGTTTGACACATTGTACATTGTGAATAATGTGGTAAATGTTTGACACATTGTACATTATAAACAATGTAATAAATGTTTGACACATTGTAAATTGTAAACAATGTGGGAAATTTTTGACATATTACATTATACATAGTCAGTAACATGGCAAATGATCAAACCAAATTTTAAATTCCCCACTTTGATTGTGAAAAAGGTGAATATCTTGTCTAACTTCTTGTGTTCAGATGTCAGTGAGTAGAGTCTTCAATAATACTCATACTGGTTTTAAAAAAGTCTTTTATATTGTCTTTTAATCTTCCCAGCTGGCATCATGTTGATGTGTACCATCATAGCAATTCATGTAATAGCATAATAAATTCTTCATAGGAATCTAACACATTAAGGATATTTTGACCTGCCGAAATTTTCCAACACTCACTTCAAAAAGATTGCTCTATCTGGTCAGGATGGTCTTAGATAAGATAGATAGCTATAAACTATCACTAAAACTCATTATTACAGTCAAATAACTTATAAACTATTTATGTAAGAAACTAATGTATGAGTAATAATGACTATCAGTTGGAGGTTCATCAAAACATACTAAATCTTTTACTTGATCAATATAAGATTGTAAGATGTATAGTGACTCACACATTTAATGTATACTGGTGATTTTTAGGCTCTAACCTTCAGTCGCTTATCTTATTTATATCCCAATGATTATAAATTCTGAGAGTGAACTATATCAGTATTTTTTGTTTGGCATCAGAAAACTCAGTTTGTCTGTGAATCTCAAGACTTGAAGTGGGATTATTTCACTAATTGGAGAGAATAGTGTCTCTTCTGTTAATGAATTTGGGCATGTGGTTATTTCATAATTTTTTTGCATCAATAATGAATATTTCAGTATTTACAACCTTGTTCTCAAAAATTTGTTTCAAGATTGATTTCCCAGTCCATTACCTTTTTTGATATATAGAAATATCATCTCAAGACAATGAGTCATTTACCATTGGGCTTAACATTTAACATTGAATTTTTAAAAAGATATTTTTATGGCACTGGCAACTGATAAAGAAATTTCTTTAATTTTCTTTGAATTAAATTAACTGAAATGTATTCTTCTGTCATTTTTGTCTGTAAGAACATTGTACTTTGTTCTCGTTTAGATTTTTTAAGTTGCATTCTGCAATCCAATGTTGCATTATTTTTCAAGATGTTTATTTATGACTTACAATTTCTTTCATCTACTTCATTTCAACATCAATGGCTAGTTGTTTCATTGGCTATCATACTGCATCTCCTCATTTATATATAGATAAACATAGGTTATGTCATTAAAAAAAATTGCTAGTACCGGTATATTAAAAGTCAGAATATTAATTTTTGGAATTTTTAAAAGGCAGTTTTCTTTGTGTTTCTAAAGATATGCTAACAGCTTGAAATACTTTTGAAAAACAATGTGTGTTTATTTTAATTTTTTTAAATAAAAATAATTTGGGCTCACATTACTCAAAAGTTGCTTATTCTGTCATAATAACTTCCAGCAAGGAATGATATGCAGCCAAATGTCATTGGTGTAATGATTAATATACTTGAGTTAGCTCCCCTTGAACATAACAATAACATAACCTCATGAATATCCTTGGTTTTGACAATACTATAACTGTTATACTATTTGAGTTCTTGCACTTATAGTGTTTGGTTTTGTTTGTTTTTTTATAATTATCTCCCTTTACTGTCCATCTACTTTTTTCAATAAATATTATGCATTAGACTTGCTACATTAGTTTTTTTTTTTCAATCCCATGTTTTATTCCATTAGGCAGACCCATAATTTTCGCACTAAAATCTGGAAAATGTATGTAAAATAATACAGCTATTAAGAGTGAGGCTTGAACTTGTTGGATCTGCCCCTGATTTCCTTAAACTATTGTGATCCAATGAGATAAGAAGTTTTAAGAATAATGATACTTTGCAACTGGAGAAGAATTTAAGGGAAAGCATATGATTCACATTACAAGAATAGCTTGGAAACTGTGCAAAATAATTTAGCTACTAATTAAAGTGCAGTACACTCAGTTGAAGTAGTAAGACATGGAAGTACTTGATATATAATGTCACTAACATAATGATAATAGTCATATAACAATTAGGATATATTTTGTTAGGAGACAATGGGTTATGTTTATGTAAATAATTCACTCTATTCTATTTAACCATCTTATTTCTTTTGAATCTATTGGATGACCATTTTGATTTTTGTTTTAATTTTAGAATTTTGAAATTTAGAAAATTAGTTTTTCAGTTTTGCATGAGACTATAAGTGCATTATTAAAGTTGCCTTTCTTTGGACCCCTAACATACATACACAATATCATGTCATTGTCAAGGTTTGCCCTGATAGAATTGTGACCCAACATTTTATCACAGATGTCAATGTACATGTTATAGTATACATGTATTACAAGAATAAGGTTGGGATTATTTATTCTAAGTTCATATAATCTGTAACAGGTATGTGTTATAAGAATACTATAGTTTGTTTACAGTAATTTACTAAATAGAATAAGAGTATTTGATATGATTGTTGATGAAAAAGATCATGCTCAAGAGAATAGATGTAATTAATATTATTTTAAACAGAAACTTCAACAATGATCAGCAATAAGACCCACACTTAATAGTGTTCTGTTTTGATATTTTAGATTATCGCTATTTTTTGCATTTTTCCTTTGATCTTTTTTTGTGATAATTTTCATATCATGCTACTCGCTTGAGATGGAAAAATTATCACTAGAAACTAAGGAGGCCACGTGGCGTTGCTAACAAAATTGACATGAAATTGACAACTTCGTCATAGGTAAAATAGCGATAAACAGATTATCATTGGTCATCTCAACTCGATTGCTTTTCTCACTTTCGCTGTACCATAATTATATGTTAGAATATGAAACATTACATAGATTTTTTTATGCCCCTGCTTTTGCAGATGGAGCATTTAGTTTAACCCTTGTCTGTCAATACATGTGTTACTGTAAGTTTAGGTGGCATCAGTATTTTACCATTCTAGAGTTATGCCTCTTTACAAATAAAATTTCTGAATTTATCATTTCCAATCTCTATATTTTTAGTTTGCCTTAAACAAATGTTATGAAACTTATGTGCAATGCTTATTACCACAAAACACAGATCAAGTTAGAAATTTTGTGTCCTTACTTTTACTTTTTAGAGTTATGAAGCTTAATTTCATAAAACTCAAATCAAGTACAAATTTGGGTAGTGTCACTTTTACCATTCTAACGTTATTTAATATGCAAGCAGGGGTATCATCTGTGTCACATGCATGGACACATTCCCCATTCATTTATTACATTTTCAGACAAAAAAAAATTTAAAAAAAAGAGTGGTTCATAAGGAAATTTTTACGCGACAGATTTATAGCTCAGTATGTTTACACTTATTACACAAATTTTAAGAATTGAATGAACCTTTGAAGTGCTTTTATATGAAGAAATGAACTGATCAATACATTTCACTAGTTAAGGGCATTGAAGTTTCAATCATAAATGTTCAAGGCTAACTAAGATGAGGTTCCTCACTTATTTAGAAGGAACAATGAGATGTTCCATCAAAGGTATTAAAATATAGCCTTCCTTGTACAAGACCAGCATGCTGAGCTTGGTTTTCTACATTTGTAAATGTCTGGCTGCACACAAAGAAAGTTTCCTTGGCAAAAGACATAAATCTGATTCTGAGCCAACCAGTTTTTACTTGTACTCTATCTAATCATGGTTTAATGAAAAACAATGAATCTTTTGTTTTCTTTGGCAAATGTCATATGTACCCTACAATCTTCAGGACAAAAGCTACTAAAGGACCACCCATGTGCTACTCAAGATCTAGAGGAAAATTGTTTTTTGTTTATCTGTTTTAATCCTTGCAACTTCTCTAAATCATGAACTTAACAATTTCATGTAAACTCCAAAATAAAAATTAAAAATAAAAATTTCTAAAAGCCCTGGGAATCACCAAAATTGTGAAATACTTGTTGATCTTTAGACTGTGACACAATTAGAACCAAGTTGATATTAACCTTTCATTTGGATAGGCTAATGATTGTCTTTGGCTTGATCAACTTGAGGTGGAACAAATAACAACTCAAAATGAGCATTTATCTCATTTAACTCTTCAGTAAAAGAGTATTTGCAACAACTATTTAGGGGTCTCAAGTTATCCTTTCTGGCTTTTCTCAGTGAATCCTATTTTCCAGTTGCATTCAAATCTCCATCACCTATCAATGCTGAATATCTACATTTTCATAACCTAGTTTATTGATTTATTATTTATTATTTTTTATTCCCTGTCTTGAAATAATTAGCAATGGACATAAAGTAAATAACAATCAATCATTTCCCTTCTATTCATTCTCTACTTTACATTCTATTTTTTCTCCCATCTTTATCTCTAGATGTTTCCGATAATAGTAACATGTCGACATGCATTACATGATATAACAGTTTTTGTCATGATAACTGATAAGATTCCTTGAATCAATTCTCGTCTGGTGAAAAAATAATAGCTTGGTATGTGTTAAAAATAAGCTTGAGTTACCTCCCTTAAATTGGCTGGACATAAGGAATTTTTTCTGGCATTCTCTGTAATTTATATGTAGGTCAAGGTACGTGTACTTCTGATGAAAGCTAATTACCCATCCAACACCTGTGATTCTGTTGATAGAGTCCTACGGTAAACTTCTGAATCGCTACATTTATCTTTTGGCAACAGTTTGCATTTTATCATGTTTTTGTGAGTTTTTGTGAGCAGTACATCTTGATGGATGTGTTAACCTTGTATTGGTACTAAAAACTGGTCTTTAAAAATAATTTTAATCAGGATGCTTGTTGAAGTAGGTAAGTTTTAGCTTCAAAATGTGTTTTTTTTCTTTGGGTCATTGGAATTATCAAAATTAACATTGCTTTGATGCTGTATGTAAATATTTAAAGTAGATTATATTGTTTTGATAGCTTTTTCATAAATTCAAAAAGTAGCTCTATGCTGCATGGATCAGTATATCTAATATATATATATATTACGGATTACAAATGTGTCGAGGTTTGTGATTGGATAACAACACAGAGATGTCAGTATATATTCAGGAAACTGCCGGGGTATATACGACGTTTTTATCCCCAATTGGAACCTCAAAAACGTCATCATAACACCGGTTACTATGTGACGTAGTCAAAAACTATCAGACTGTCAGAAGCTCACAGAGGGAAAATAATGACGTGCTTCAGTCAATAATACATTTTTGATACAAAATCACGCATTTTACACTTTTGATACTTAAATTTAATGTTAAAAGTGTTATTATAAATTATTACATACACGATAAAATTATGTTCACAGCAAATTAGAAAATCCTTCACGTATGCCGAACATATCAGGTTGGGTTTTTCAATATATATGTGTTGTCAACAAATACCTGCACTGGAAAATAACATTAAGTCAGGGGTAATCCGTAATATATGTGTAATTCAGGTCTCAGACAGGGTATATACTGTGACATTCCCGGCTTAGGGCTTATATCCCCTTCGCCTTCGGCTCAGGGGATATAAACTCTAAGCCGGGAATGTCACAGTATATACCCTGTCTGAGACCTGAATAACATATAATGTTCCTGCTCTATGACAGCCTGTTAATAAATGCATTTTGATATTGCATTATATACATACTTAAAAACTAATAGCTAATGAACCGTGCTGTAATTTAACAGAGTTCTTTAATTTAGATTCGTACAAGAATTTAGTCTTATGGGACATTTGAATATTTCAAATTTTTATATCAGTCAAATTTTCTAGCCTGACACTTTTCAATAAATTATTGCTAAATTTTGTTCAACACCAAGTTTTGTGTGGCGGTCATGTAGTATGTTGGGGGTTTTTTTCATCTTTTTTTTATACGACCGCAAAAATTGAAAATTTTTTGGTCGTATATTGGTATGACGTTGGCATTGTAATCGTCGTCGTCGTCGTCGTCCGAAGTCATTTGGTTTTCGCACTATAACTTTAGTATTATAAGTAAATAGAAATCTATGAAATTTAAACACAAGGTTTAGGACCATAAAAGGAAGGTTGGGATTGATTTTGGGAGTTTTGGTCCCAACAGTTTAGGAATTAGGGGCCAAAAAGGGTCCAAATAAGCATTTTTCTTGGTTACACACAAGAACTTTAGTATAAGTAAACAGAAATCTATGAAATTTTAACATTTATGTTTTTGACCTCAAAAGGAAGGATGGGATTGATTTTGCGAGTTTTGGTCTCAACAGTTTAGGAATAACAGGCCAAAATAGGGCTCAACACAAGCATTTTTCTTGTTTTCGCACAATAACTTTAGTATAAGTAAACAGAAATCTATGAAATTATAACACAAGGTTTATGACCACAAAAGAAAGGTTGGGATTGATTTTGGGAGTTTTGGTCCGAACAGTTTAGGAATTAGGGGCCAAAAGGGTCCAAAATTAAACTTTGTTTGATTTCATCAAAAAATGAATTATTGGGATTCTTTGATATGCAAAATCTAACCGTGTATTTAGGTTCTTAATTTTTGGTCCTGTTTTCAAATTGGTCTACATTAAGGTCAAAAGGGTCCAAAATTAAACTTAGTTTTATTTTAACAAAAATTGAATTCTTGGGGTTCTTTGATATGCTGAATCTAAACATGTACGTAGATGTTTTATTATTGGCCCAGTTTTCAAGTTGGTCCAAATTGGGGTCCAAAATTAAACTTTGTTTGATTTCAACAAAAATTGAATACCGGTATATGGGGTTCTTCAATATGCTGAATCTGACCATGGCATGTATTTAGATTTTTAATATTGGGGCCTGGTTATCAAAGTGGTCCACATTGAGGTCTAAAGGGTCTAAAATTGAACATTATTTGATTTCATCAAAAATTGAATTCTTGGGGTTCTATGATATGCTGAATCCAACCATGTATTTAGATTTTGGATTTTGGACCATAATAGGTAAATGTCCAATTTAAATTTTTTTACGTTTTTAAGTTTTTAGACCACATTCATTCTGTGTCAGAAACCTATGTTGTGTCAACTATTTAATCACAATCCAAATTCAGAGATGTTACATAATCAAGCTTAAATGTTGTGTCCATACTTGCCCGAACTGTTTAGGGTTCGACCTTTGCGGTCATATAAAGCTGCACCCTGCGGAGCATCTGCTTTTATTTTGCCATTGTGTTGTGTGTTTTCAACTTATGATTTTATTTTTGATTGTCGCTTCCATTATCACTGTACTATTATGCATATTTTAGGGGCCAGCTGAAGGACACCTACGGGTGCGGGAATTCTCGCTACATTGAAGACCCATTGGTTGCCTTCGGCTGTTGTTTGCTCTATGGTCGGGTGGTTGTCGCTTTGACATATTCACCATTTCCTTTCTCAATTTTATTCAACAGTGTCTTTTGTCTCTCTGTTGTTAGCTCATATACATGTGCCTGATTAAAAGATGAAGATATGAGCTACCTTTTGGACATGGCTGTTGTTAATTCTATATAATATATTATTCAATATCTATACAAGTTAAGAAATACAATTTTGAATTTTGACTGTTTTATAAATTTCTGAATAAAAATGACTGTTCCAGGGCAACAGTCTTATGACTGCTAGTTAAGCAGAATATCTGACTGCCTTCTCGTGTTTGATTGGGATATTATTAATTCAACATAGATTTACAAATGCTTTTTCTTTTCTCAAAACAAAATGATACAGCAAAACAATAGTAGACTTATATTTGACCATCAAATGTAAACAGTGACCCTGATCAACATTTGGCAAGGGGTAGCAGTTTAGTCTTAGAGTCAAATAAAAATTAAAAGGCTATTAATTAACTTGAACCCAGTCAATAACTTGATAATGATGGAGTTTAAAATTAAGGGTAGGACAATAGACTAAGTGGCAATGAAAAAAAAAACTTTAACATGTGGTCATTATGTAAATCTGCACCATGTACATGATGTATATACTCACAATCTATTGGGAAAATATTTTGTTATAAATGATTGAAAAAAACAAATATCTAAGAAATTTTAAAAGGAAAAAATTAAATGGGTTTACATGATTCTTGTTAAATCATTTTTGCCAAAAAGATCAGGCTCACAGTTTACATTTGGTCATAATTTACACGATTAATATGAAAATTTTTAAGACTCATGCATAGCATGTTAAACCGATATAAGATGATTGATACAATGTTTATGTTCAAAGAAGATTTTTTGAAAAATAACCTATTTTGTGTTTTCATGACTGTCTTCCTTTTTTATAGATCATAATCTGGCAGTATAAATGAGCCTTGAAGAGCTAAAAATAATTGTTTGCAAAGATATGTAAAGTTTACTTTGTAAATTGACATCTTTCCAGAACTGGTTCCACCTAAACATTCTTAATATTTTAATATCCCATTAAGCTACCAGTCATTTTGTGTTTAGATAACAAATCAAAACTTCCTTCAAAATAAACAGGATAGAATGAATGCTGGATTTTATCCAAATCCTTGATGAGATTGTATATATTGACCTAATTGTACCAAATGTCAACTGACCAGCCAGCTAAAATAAACAAATAAAACTACTATCAGCTGTAAATTTTATAATGATTTTGTGATCTTGATCATAAGATATGTTAGAAAATTATTTCCCTGCTGAGATAGACATATACATGGCTGCTCATAGATAAGCTGTAATGTCCTTGAAGAAACTCATTTTTATTTAATTTTCAATGATGTGTGCCTTGTTGGATATCAGCTAATGAAAACACACCCATCTTGCTGTGTGCTTTGCAAATATTGTAAAAGTTTGTTATCTCTTTTTACCCGTAGCGCCAGAGGGTCAGTTTAAAAAAAATTTGCATAAATTCAGACTTATTTATTTAAGTAGAATCTGAGTATCCTGAACAATCTAAAAAAAATGTAAGAACTAAGGATGAATTTTATGTATGAGCAATTGTCAGTTTCATTTAACATATATATGGTGAAATAGTTATGTCTGTTATGGTTACTTAATGCTATATGGTTTCTGTCTTATTTAACCGTTAACCGGTGATCTCCTTTTTATCCCTTTAACCATGTTTCATTCCATATTTTAGGATTATAATCAATCTACCAAGAATGATTTTAATTATTTTAAAGCGGCAATTCATAATGCTTATTTCAAATTCAAGTTTACTGCAACTGACATCTATTTTAGCACGATTGTTAATTCAAGCTTAAATTGCCTTACTGTACTTTCCATTTTCCAGTTTTCCTAACATATAGAAACAGAAGTCTGGGACTTGTGGTATTTTGTGTAAAGCATTTCTACATAAGTTGTTCCTAATGCTTCTATGAAATGATAGCTAAGCCTCATTTACCCATAGAGACACAGGCACTACTGTCATGACTTAAAACTATGATTCTTTAGGTCTCAAAAATGTTTTTGAGTTACCTCCCTTTTACCATATTTTCTATTTTATAAATTATCTAAGGAAAATAAGTCAGGTGCTTGACCAATCCTAATACAATTGTACAGAGTCAGAATTGTATTATAATGCTACAATCCTACAATTCCCATACCAAATCAGCACCAATTAGTACGTCTTTAACATATTGAACTTTTGGAAAATCAATTCTTGGACAGTTATAAGGATACTACAGAGAAATGGGCAATGTTCATTAAATCTTATAGTGTTGCTTAGCAGATGCTTTTCATTATTCACTATGTCACTTTGTGTTATAGGCAAATAATGATTATTTCAATCTGACTTAATTGATTTGGGTCTTCCAAACAGAAAAGGAAATGTTCTTCAGTAAATAACTTGGAGTTCCATAGGGCAGGACAAGAAAAGGACAGAGAGGTGCCATAAGGGAAATTAAGTTTCTTTGGACACTACATAAAGGTTAATTCTGAATAAGTCATAGGCTACAATTTTTATCAGTTATATATTGTATACATTGATACCTTTTTTTATGCAGATAGATGAAATTAGCAATTAATTACCTTTGTGCATCTGAATCACATAAAATGTACAACAAATTAAAGATTTATTATCAGGTACAATTTTTTTCGTCATTGAACAACAACATAAAATTTTCTGTTAATCACTGCATTGAAGTATTCCAAAATACAATAAATCTGATTAAAACTAGAGAAAGAATTTTGAAATATGTAGTACACTCATTCCATGGTAAGGGACTTGTAAATTATGAAAACAGCAGGGTTTGAATTTGTAAAAAGGCCATTTACATTGTGAAGCCTGAGGTAAGCTACAAGTTCAGCTGAGGAATAAAGTGTAAAATTTTGAAGGAAAAAAAAATTCTTAAAAAAAGTTTTTATAAGGAAAATTATTGACATATATATATAATTCTTAAAATTCAAATGCATATACGATGTATAAATCTTTTTAAAAATCATTTTTTTTATTTCTATAAATTATTGGTGTATTGAATTATAAGTGATCTGTTGATAGGATTTTTATTATCAACAATCAGTTATCAATACAAGTTATCTCATTGTGTCTTCAGGGCAGTAGACATTATTGATTATTGATAAGTTGTCTCCCCTTTCAAGGTGAGATAATACAGTTTGTGTATTACATAGTAAGATCAATAAACTTGCAGGTGCAAAAGTATTTACCTATACCTCAAGGCAATTTATTGTTATGTCTGATCATGTGACTAAACTGTCGTGACCCAATATTAAAGGTGAAAATCGTTCAAGTATGCGACCAGTTTCTTAATATGGGAAGTAAACTAGTAAAAACAATGGTGGACCTATTTTAACTTTAGAATTTGTTTGAGTTCTTGAAATCATATAGAAAGTTTTTAACAAAATGGGAGATGATTTAAATATTCCTTCATCTCACAGAATTCGTTTGATGAGATTGTCAAGATCAGTAAGCCATGATATGAACAACAGGTAAAAATTGTTTGTTTACATGTTTATGTATTGTTTTATCTGTTTGTGTATGATAAACTTTCAAAGGTATTTTGATATGTATATATACCTTTGTATGTGTATTAGATTTACTTTGTCTTTGTTCTCATTTAAATACGATTTAAATAAAATTTATTTATAAATGCAACACACTACTTAGTATCTGGTCCTCTATTGTTAATGTGAAGGACTTATAAATCTAGTGAAAAGTGTAAACAAATTGGTGAGTTATAGTAATACTAATAGGTCAACTTTCTACTTATCAATATTGAAATTGTGTATGATTATCAGCCTAAATAGTGTATTTTGGTAATATGGACTAAGGCAATATATGTTAGATGCATTCTTATACTGTATCAATGCAGAGAAAATACCTGAAAATGATAGATTCTAACGAAAATTACCAGGGTCTTAAAAAATGTAATATAAATAAGACATGAAATAAATTTTATTTATCATTTGATCTTGGATGTTCATTATGTACAAGTATTCTTACTTTCTATGAAGGGGCAGTTGCTTTAAGGGTAGCAGTTTTTTAGGGGGATTTTTTTTTGCATAGTTTTAAACTACAAATGTGTTTTCCCAGAATTTTTTATTGGGTTTAAATGATTTTTAACTTATTAACATTTCATTGTTGCATCAAGTATAAAGTACTGATTCCAAATAAAATAATACCTGGAAAACTTCCCTAATTTGGGAAATTATTACCCATTTAATTTGCTGGTTTTTGCACAACCTTACAATATCAAGGCTACTGGGTCCCGACCTTAAGGATTTCCATGTTTTTATCATACATGGTATCAATACTAGTATATTTCATACTGTAATAATATAAATATTGTAGTATTTTAAGTGAGTAAACTGATGACACTTGATTTTCTTGAAGAAGTTTGTCGGGAGTGTTAGTCACCATTAAGCTCAGACAAGGATATTGTCAACACCCTTGTAATCAATTAACAATAGTACTTAGAGGGTACAAATAAGTGTGTCAACACCCATTGTTATAACTATTACTAGAGCTGTCATTTTTAATTTACATTATAAATCAGTGTGGATAAGAAACTTCCTATACTTATAAACCATATTGATTGTCTACTTCGAACAGTAAGAATCTTATTTATAAATTATATAAAGAAATATTTGTGCATTATAATCGTGGCAAAAATTCATATAACTTCCAATTTTATACATATTGTGCATTTAGTCATGATAGATACACTGATATTGAGAGTGTCATGAAATTGTTAATTTTTTTTAACATCTTATATTTTATGGTCACAATTCTAGAAAAGGGTCAAAGGCTGAAAACATTAGCCTTGATTGATAAGGAAATATCTTTATATTGTTTTCTTCTGATAAACTAAAAACCAAAGCAAATGCTATCTTAAACCTCTTTAGATACATGAAAATAGTACTAATACTTTATATGTTGTAATACAAACAAAATTAAGGTTACAAAAAATTGTCCTCTAACTCATACTTTATTTGGTGTATTTATCTTTTTTGAATCAATTGTTACTGATAAGTCTTTTGTAGACGAATAATCATGTCTGGCATACAAAATTGTATTGTTGTATCTTATATATATGGAAGTGTTTGACGACCTCGACTGGCTTTTCAGCCCTCGCACGGTCAGGTTGTATCTTAGTGATGAGTTCAGTTCTAATAAAGAGCCAATAAGGTAATTTTCTGAGGGAAGTTCATTTGATATGTTAGTCATAAAACCTCTGAAGTGTCTACAAATGTTAGCTTTTCAATACAGTAGGTATTTGTGACAAAAGTGGTTATTTTCTTCCTCCAAAAAATATTTCAAATGTTTGTTATATGATTTAAACTTGTGGTAAAGAGGTTTTTGTTAGAGTAATGGGGAGATAACTCTTGATCATCATCAATTTTTGTGACAATAGTCCTTATTTTAGTTGGTTATTTGTTGTTGGATTTTTTTGCAAATACTGTCTTTCAAACATGATTTTTTTAGAATATTCCATAATAAGATTTTTATTTGATTTTTACAGTAAGATTAGTGTAAATTGTATTTTCAAGAACACTTAATTCTGAAAATAACCTATTTATGGTCTCAGTGTCACAAGTCTTTGTCACAAATGTGACATTTCCCAGATGGAAACCAATATATAAAAGACAAAAATATCTTAAACTTGTTCTTTAATAGTAATCGCAACAAAGCTGTCTAGTTTGCTTCCCTCATTAGCCACTTGAGAAGACTTACTACTGTATTATGACTTCTCTTGTCTTATTATAATTAAATTTTGGACTGCAGAAGTAGCTTAATTGTATAATAGGTTTATAAGTGTCTCTAAAAGGTTTCTTTAGAAGTCTAATGAGAATTTGATGATTTTTAACCTATAAACAGACTTCTGAAGGAGGCCTTTTGAAGTGCACTCCAATTTGGATGAAAATTTTGATGGGTGTCAGTAAAAATGAGAAGATTTATTTGAAAATTATTTCTCAAATGTTGAAACAGTTTGAAATATTGTGGCCCAGTTTGAAATTTTATACTAATTAAGCTTTTTGTATCAATGCCAGCACTTCAAGAACCACAAGTTGTATTAAAACTTCAGAATTTATAGATACATTTAGTACAATGCATTTAATATTTCTGAACCAATTGATTTTGCAAATTTTTAATATTGTTTAGTGTGTTTGAATGTATGTACTAAAATAAATTAAGGATTGAAATTGCTATTTGATGTAATACTAGTAAATTATTCCTAGTTTTATGTCTAAGAATAAAATTAGGAATAAATAGACAAGCTTAAAAAGGTAAATAAGTACAGATTATCAGGTTGTCTGCATATTGATATTGTAAAATATCAGCTACAAGTCAAGATCTGGTATTTTCTTTTGGTGAATGGGCACTGCAAACAATTTGAAAATAAAGGCTTCATTTTTTGTCCAGCTGTCTTTGGGCTGAGAAGTGAAAAGTTTTTCGAAATGACCTTTCTGAGAGCATTTTATTAGTGAATTAATGCACAGACAAATTCAAGGAGGCAATTGAAAATCATTATAAAAGAGTTAAAATAATACTTATATAAAATAAGTTGTCTTTGAAGTCCCTTTAATCTAAAGTCAATTTGTGCAAAGGATTTTTGTTACGACTTCAAAAATTTACAAAAAGAAACTTATAAATCTTGTCAGCACCAAATCACTGACTAATTGAGCTGATGCACTTGGGGGATGAAATTACAAAGTCAATCAAACCTAATGCAAAAAAATGAAGAGATAATGCTTTAAAAAAAAATTTAAGTGTGTCTGAATTCTGAAACCCTTTTTTGAATATCATAACCCACATTAGGAATCCTCAAACCCAAAACGTTGAATGCCAATGATGTATAATGCCTGAATACTTAAGGAGCTAGTCATTACCAGAATGGGACCTGTAAAGAATAGCTTGTTCCTTTTAGTCTAAGGTCAACCTTCTATGATGAAGATGGTACATAAATTCAAAAGATTACAAGAAACAAGAATTGATTTAATGCATATAACATCAAAAAAATCCCTTTGACATGCATAAAAAAAGATATTTGGATTCAGACTAATGGCAAGTGCACTGTAGTACATGTATAAGTAGTTAATCAAAGGATATATCAACCTTATTTGTCACATAATGACAACAATGCCAAATAATTCAGAAAACAGAGGAGGTCTTGTGATCAAAAGGATCATGACATTACTTAAATCTTCAAAACATCTCAAAATCATCAAACATGGCTTTGATTATATAAATGTGTTTAAAATATATATACAAGATTCAGTTCTTTTGGCACCACTGAAGTTTTGAGTTGAGACATAGATGGTTGTAATACTGACAGACTTGTTTGAAGGTTTCTTTGTACTGACAGTCATTCTGTATTCTGTACCTATCAGTTTACCTTCCCAGTATATATACCGGCTGTGATAAAATGTTGTTTACTCCGAGAATGATGTAACTTTTGGTCTTGGTTCATTTCCGATTATTTGCCCACTTTACTTCAAATAAATAAATTCCTGTGTGGGAAAATGATTTACTTCACATGGTTACAATTTGATCATTGATAAGAAAAAGAGAATTTCTTACACTCTGTACTGTTAAATGGTTTGTTTTTTAATTTTTTTCTAAATTTTTTAAATGATTTTTATACTGATAGTGTATCCTTATCAGGAACCTTGCTGAGAATAGGTGTAACTTTTGTGAAAGTTTAGATGTCACAGAGTTTGAATATTACAAAAAGACATTTATTGTGTGAAACCATTGAAGACTGAATGTTCTTGTACAATGGAAATTGTCTGAATCATATTGCTTGAACAGCAATGAATTAAAAATTTTCATGGGAAGTTCATTACAGCTGATTTATTGGTTTGTTTATTTGTAAGGTTTAAACTCTGAATTCTTTAGGGTTGATAGCTGGTCTGTTACAGAGCAACTTTTTTACCCTTTTAAACATACCCTCATTTTCAAGTGGTAACCCAAATGTCCCTTCCTTCTTTAATAGTTGTAAATGTGTTCTCATGATCTGGAAAAGACATTATTAGTAGTATTTGCCACTGTACATTGTAGCAAAAATCAATCAATCAATCAAAGGTATTTTTAGACATGGTGTATAAAATAAGTATCCATGATATAGTCTAATAATTTAATTTCTAGTCTCCTTAAGTTGGTGGTTTTTTACTGCCTCACAGAAGAAGATTAAGAAAAAGGTTATTGTCAAGTTTACAAGAGAACATGTTAAAAGGTCTCATATCAATAACTATACTTGGGACATATTCAGCCTACCTCTTGATTTGTCACTGACTAAAAATTTTAATTTAATATTTGTACTCATAAAAGAATTTTAATGTTTTTGGCATAATTTAAATTATACTGTAACAAAAATGTCTTAATGAGGTAAATTTAAGTTACATTTGGACGACCTTTCTCTCATCAACATTCAAACATAATTTTTAATTATAATTGATTTTTGAAATCAATCAATGTTCTATTATATTTTTTTTTTAATATCAACAGAATAGTTTTGAAAATTGATATTATGTAAAACATCTGCCATTATTGTATGGTACACCTGGTTGGTGATTGGATGCAGAAGTTGTCTCTTAAAGTGTGGATTCAATGTAATCAACAGTTGACAAATTAAGCAATAATGGCATAGAAGTGATAACATTAGTGTTTTGTCTGTGTCAGGAAATATAATTAGTTATAGTGGGATTTTAGTGAACACAAAATTGTGATGGAAAAATATATTTTCTCAAGAACTTCTAAAAATTACAGGTATGGCAGTTTCCATTTGATTAAAAGCAGTTTTAATTTCAATGTAACCTTTTTGATTTAATAAACTTGAAAAATTAGAGAAATGAAAGAGAGTAAAATAATTTTGTTTTGCTTTAACTATTTTGAAATCTATAGTACTTTTTCTTAATTTGTACAAATTAAGAACTGTTCCAGAGTTATTAATTAGTGCACAGCAGGATGAACCTTAAATACTAAAGCTACTGTTAAATGCTGTCAGAGTTTATGAAATGCAATTTTTACTTTTTGAAGGTAGATGTATAAACTATTTTTCAAGTTTAGAATCCTAAATATTACAAAATTGTAAAAATCCTTTATATTACAAAATTGTAAACAATTCCTTATATTACAAAATTGTAAACAATTCCTTAAATTACAAAATTGTATATTTTTTTTTAATAATAATCAATTTGAAAAAATAATATTTTAAGATATACAGTAAGATGCAAATATAGGTTATGGGAAAACAGGTTTCAGTATATTTTTCCATATTGCATATGATGTATTGCAAATCAATGCTATTTACCTACTTGAATTACTATTAGCACCAGCTGGTGTGTAAAGACTTCAATGTCAGTCTCTCTCCACCTGAGTGATGGGGCAAGTCATCCAGCTACACAGTCTGACTCTTGTGATGACATATTAGACAATCATAATGGCTTACACATAACATGCAGTGCACAATTGACAAAAATTATTGGATTTTATTTAAATAATGGATAAATATACCATTTCTAGATATTATCATAGGTAAGGTGGCTCTATTATTATTTGAATTATTACAAAATAAAATTGGCTTTATTGTGAATCTTTAAATGAATCATTTATGAAATTGACTAATTGGATAATTTGATATACATGCATTATGTGAAGATATTGAAAATATAATGATTTATTCATGTGTATTGAAGTATATCTCATATTTCTTTCTATGCATACCCAATATATACAGAATGCTTGTCATATTGAATGTGAAGAAAAAAGTGCTTTTCTAATGTACAGTAAAACTGTTTGCAAAATAATAAATTAATAAAAAAAAAAATTTGGAGGAGACAATGTCATTTATTTGGTGTTAAAAACCTTCAGAGTTGTGTGAATATAAAAATAGAGATATATGCCTATGATTGAATTATATTATAAACCTCATACATCATTTTTGTCATTATAACACAAAAATTATACAATTTTTTAATAATTTTATTTTGCAAATCTCATGGAATAATACTGTGTGCAATTTCTATTTGCTAATACGTAATAACAAAAGATAGTACAGTACAGTTTTATTGTAAAATATTTACAATTGAATTAGATATAAGGTGATGTCAATTTGAATGTTTATTGTATGTCTAATACTTGGGTAACAGCATGTGAAAATGGTTAAATTATTCAAGTCATGAAAAAACATTCTACAAATAAGATTCAACAGATGATCAATATAGCTGTGCCTGGTGACAGCGAAGAAAATAACCTGTTTATCTTCACAGCTCATGCAACAGCTTTTCCCGTAGAATGAATCATCTTTTTTCCAATTGTCACATTCTCCATAAGATCAATTCCAGAGATTTTCACCTGAAAAAGCACTTTAAGTTTAATCTGCTGTTATTAAATCGATGAAGAGTATCATTAGTTCTTTGATTGCAGTATCAGGTTTTGTCCTTTGACACAATATTAAGATAAGAAGGGAATAAAATGCTTGGGTAATAATGAAACCATAGTTTACAATATGTAATCAAGTATGTTACATTTAAATTCTTATCATGTTTTTCTGTGATCAGAGACTGTAGAAGTCAATAGGACAAGATTTAAAGCTAGAGTTTAAAGTAAGATTGTATCAGAGAATGAATTTACATTGCCTTTAGACAAATTTCTTTTTTTTTTTATTTTGAAAGCGACATGATTGCCTATATGTTATGTTGTTACTGCTTTTCATATTCAATCTTGGCTTAATTCATATTCTATCTTAAGAATGGAAACTTTTCTGTGGCAGAAAATAGATTTTAAGGGAGAAATCTGAACACCACCTTGAGCCTTTATCTTTCATTTACAACAAACAATTTTTCATCCAATGAGAAAATTTGACAGCAACAGGTTCCTTAGTGATCCATTGTCTTTATCTGATGTCACGCTTCACAATTCTAAGAAATTAAATCTAATAATATGGATTTATCTGACATGACCATCTATATGAAACCTGTTTTGTTGATGTATAGAAGGTGCTGAGAATGACAAGCATGGAGACTAATCCTCATCATGTACAGCATATAACAAGTAACATTATATTTAAACATCACAAGGGGTGTTGGGTTTATGTTAAATTGAATGACAATATGAAAATTGATTACATGAATCTGCCTGCTTTCATTTGCATCTTTTTTAGAAAAAAAATATGATTTCCCTGGAGGGTTTGTTCGGAAAAGCAGCTTAAAATATGTTACTTTTTGCTTCAAATTTCATTTGACAAAAAATACTTTGATCAATATTATGGTTGTTTTGCTAATTAGATTTTTATTGTTTCTGTGTTATCATTTACTACAGGTACTGTTGATTTGTCCTTACAAAGAATAATCATGTATGGGTGATCTGCTCAATGCTTACAATGGGCCATTGTGACTTAATGGTAATAATTGGGTCATTCTGGTCATGCAATTATAAGATGGGTCATTCTGGTTATTAGTTACCAAGGGTCATTATGGTTTATGATATTGATTGGGTCATTCTTCCATGGTTACAAAGGTCATTCTGGCTATTAATTACCAAGGGTCATTCTGCTTCTTGGTTACAAAGGATCATTCTGTTTCATGGTTACTAATGATATTTATCCTGTATAATGTTTACATTTCTTAATTAATAGAGGGTCATTTTGTATAAGTGTTACAATTTGCAATTTTGTTCAAATGTTGCTTTACAAGTTTAAAAATCGAAATTTTAGTGCTTAGGTTATTCAATGTTTAAGGAAACGTCATAAGCTTAATTCTTTGACTGTTTGGGCTACTGTTCAAATTTTACAAATTCTCTCTTTTATTAATGTATCCAAGCATTAGATAAAATTGGTATAATAAATATATGTTAATTAGTAATCTTCAGAACCTCAAGGCCTAGTAATTATCGAAAAATAGACTAAAGATAAATCTTTTTGTAAGATCCAACGCACATCAAATTAGAACCAAGTTTTCCTCTGAGATAAATAATTAATAATAAATCTGTAGAGTAATCAGTATCACCTTCACAAAAAACCTTTGTTGTTTGCTGGAGGGTAAGATTCAATAATTATTTACCGCTAATATCATTAATCATTTAGTGACTTTTTTACCCTGTTTAATCAGAAGGCATTTCTTCCACATGCCAAACTGACAGTCCACCAACAGTTGCGTTATGTAAGTTCACATAGACTTGAAAAGAAGTGGATGATTTCTTTAAGATTGTAATGATAACCTTTGCACAAAGGTACATAAACAGTGCAAATTAAGTTCAATACATGTATTTTTTTTTTTTTTTTTTTTGTGACTAAATGAACTTTTCAACTTTTAAACACTTGCTCATCTTAAGATTTACTGTGGATTCATTTATTTTTGTGGATTTCAATTTTGATGGATTGTTGAAATGCATTTTCCTTGATATTTGATTTTCATGGTTTTGCCAATCTCTGCATGCAAAGCCTATTGAAACTTTGTTATTGGTTGAACATTTGATTGTTTGGATCACCTGTACCTACGAAACCGACAAAAATTGGATACCAATAATGAATCCACAAGTGAGTATTAGAACTAAAATCATGGAGTGAATTTAGAAGTTCCATGTCTTATTGAATTTTTTTTGTGATTGCAGGTACCTAGTTCAGCAGACTTATGCCGCAACTCACCATCCTAATACCAGGATGGAAGACATCCCGGACCATTTCCTGTCTATGAATCATGCCGAGAGGATGATGAAGAAGATTGAAGGGTATGCTGGAAAAAGGCAGCTGTGCGATGTTGTCATCATTGCTGGAAATAAGAGAATCCCGGCTCACCGTTTAGTACTGAGTGCTGCTTCCGATTATTTTGCAGCGATGTTCACAAATGATGTGAGGGAAGCAAAGATGGAGGAAATTGTCATGAAGGATGTAGATCCAGAATCTTTGGCAGCTATTGTTAATTATTCTTATACAGGTAACTATAGCTAGTTATTGAGTTTATTGAAGATCATGAAAATTTTACCACAGAAAATTCAGAAATTTATTGTGAAAAATGCCACGGAATTATAATTGCAAAAATTTTCATTTTGAAATTTTATGAATTAAACATGATTTTTCTAAATATCGCAAAAATTAAAGTCACATTTGACTCTCAAATGACAATGACAAAATTGCAATCATTTCTGAATTAACAGCATGTTGACAGTATGATTTTGACCACAAAATTGTATATATCAATGCAGTGTAAAACAAAAAATAGCAACAGAGCTAAGATAAAGTTGTCCCTACAAAGGTCTAAATTTAAAATGAAAAGTGATGCGAAAATAACCGGATATATAATATTATGGAATCAATGTCTAATAATGATTTTCTTTTTTACCACTATTCTTGGGGTGGTTTTTTTCGCAAAGAGAAGATGAATTTCAGTTTAGAAATATCTTCCTTTTGAAATATCCAAAGATAAATGCATGTAATAGTTACAGAGCCAAGCTTAAAGTGATCCTGTTTTAAATGAACAAAAGTTTTGAATGATATTTCTTACATTACTAGTCATCAATAACAAAGAAAAGAGTTCAGCTTAGTTCAAGGAAGTTAAAGCATTTTGAACCCATTAACAGTGCTAACTTCAAAAACTTTTTGCAAAATATTTTCCCATAATTTTATGAATTAGAGTTGTATTCAATGGTTTTATCAATTATTGCCGAAAATTTTCAAGATGTTTTGGTCATGCAATATAACTCTGGAGGCTGTTTAGTAGGACAGATGTTATATCTTTATGAATGACTTAATTGAAGTAAAAATAAGGTTTATATTAGAAAGATGTTTGTGGATAAAGGAAATCAACGGTAAAAAAAACCTTTCAAAAGTTCTTCGACCTTGTAATTATTTCAAGACTGACAGAGATGAGACTTCTCATTACAAGAAACAAATATCAAAATATGTTTTTCTATTTACATTATGGTCCACTTCTTCTCTTTGGAAACTAATTAATTCCGTTTTTTATGCATGTGTTGAAGAAAACATAAAATTTTTGCACAGGAAACATTAATTTCAAGTTCATTTTATGGATTTGTGTATTCTTAATGAGTGCTTTTATCATAAAAAATGATGAATTGGTTGAGAAGAAAAAAACAGTTTGCTTCAAATTAAATATAATACTACTAATTTGATGATGTATCTGACACAATATTTACTGATTTGGAATTTTTCTGTAGATTACAAATTTTTCTCAAGAATTGATATTTTTGCTGATTGAGAAAAAAAAACATGGAAAAAGTCCCTTGAATACTTTTGTTTTTCGGTTTGATAATATATAGAATCAGATACAAGAAAAATGTGTGAAATAAAATCCTGTAACATGGGTTTTGCACTAGTACTAGAAACAGCAATATTTCAAGTCCTCTAAAATAAAGCTCTTTACAGTATTTCATACTTGTTTGTATTTAAGACTGCAGACCGTTTATAAAACTTTGTAAGAATAGTTATACTATTATCTTACTCAGACTTGGAATTAAACCTATAGAAATACAGGATTTGGTGTTTCAAGCATAAAGGAGTAGGTTCAGTAAGACCCCTTTTTGGCCCCAAAATATAGCAGTTTTACAAAATTGTTAAAATGTAAACCTTTAGTTATTTATTGGACAGTAGAATGCTTCTGCTACATAAATATGGGCTGTTTTTGACCATACAATGCACATATATCGGTACTAGCACTATTAAGTCATGCTAAATTACTGAAATCCTCATAATTCTAGCATTTTAGTTAAATTTTAGACGGTTTTCGTGTAAAACGAAAGTGGCCGCATTTGTGTTCATCCTTAATATTGAAATGTAAAAAGTAAAATCACAAAAATACTGAACTCAGAGGAAAATCAATTCGGAAAGTCCATAATCACATGGCAAAATCAAATAACAAAACGCATCAAAAATGAATGGACAAGAACTGTAAGTTGTATTTTATGATAATACATATGTCACCAGGCTAGTTTGGACTTAATTTTGATTTTATCATTTATTTAGAAATTGGACTTTTAGAAAATATATTGTTTTACAAATTTAAATGTTTACATGTATAGACAAATAATGTGTTAATGTTAATTAGTGACATATGATTTTCAAATATTTGAGACAGATTTATTGAGTTACAGAAATTAATATGAAAGACATTAATTCATACTAAAGGTGTGAAAATTATTGAAAGAATGAGATTATATGAGTATTATAAATTATAATTATCTTTTGTATTAATTAATGTGAATGCTGTCACTTATAGCTTAAAGTTTTGAAATGTCATTTTTAATTTGAGTATTGTCATGTTAATTGAGTATTGTCTATTTTTGATATCTAGTATAAATACTTATTGTAAACTTTGTAAATTTAGTTGAGAACGAGAGAAATAGTAAGATCCATTAGATACAGTAGGAGTCACATTATATTGACGTTATCCTTTGTATATGTTATACTAGTATTTGGCTTGGAATTAAATGTTATAACTTGAATGTGTTGGATTTTCGTGAACTGCAGCAACTAGTTCCTGAGATATTGGTGACTGTCATAGTGTAATTGTTTTTCTAATGATTTTACAAATAAAATCATGACCCCGTAACCACACCCCTTCGGTTACATAAATGGCTCCTCCTCAACAAAAAAACACGTCCTCGTGTTTCTTAAAGTTAATAAAAACGTCCTCTATTGTTCCTACTGTTATAATTAGAATTAAAAGATTGTCTTTGATTGTAAACATTCTGTGGTTGATTCCACATCTGCTGTTGCGGTTGTTGTTGGTTTTGTTGTTGTTGTTGAAATTGTCTTATCTGCATTTCAAGCTGTACTATCTTTATTTCATATTTTTCTCTTTCTTCTTTTCTGCCCATTGTTGAATCTTTAAATAAATCTAATGTTTTTTGTAGTTGATCATAATCTAGTTGAAGTTCTAAATATATCGGATGTCTTTTCACTATTTCATTGTACTCTATATCAATTTTGCTTTTCTCTAAATGTTGTTGTTTCTTAAAATCATTACTCACTGTAATTATCCTTAAATTTTCAGTCCTTAAGAATTCATTTTGCCAATAAAGATCATTAATATTTAGGTTGTCTGGTGTTGATTTAAATTTATCCAATTCTTCTCGAAATTCCTCATTTTGTTTAACATAAAGTTGAGCTCTTTCCCACATTGTATGCAATTGTTCTTTTAGGTTGCTTATTTCCTCATCTTTCATATTATGTTGATCCTTAATTTTTTCACCATTGATATTTTTCTCCTTTAATTTTTCTTTTACTCTTTTTAGTTCCACTTTAACTGAATGATTTGTTTGTAAAACACTTACGAAGGCTGCATTTCTGATATTAGAAAATGGCAATTCAAACATTGGCTGTTTTCTGTCCATATGTTGAATCCATCTTGATCTATCCCGTTCTGTTCTTCTTTTACTTTTCACTTTGGTTTTCTTTATTGTTGTTTGTTGTTCTTTTGCTTTCACTGATGGTATACGAGCAAAACACATTCTTGCATAATGTCCCTTTCTTCCACATTCCAAACTAGCCTGGTGACACATAACATATATAAAGGTTGAGGATGAACACGGATGCGGCCAATTTCATTTTTACCAAAAACCATCTGAAAAGTGACATTTTTCGGCAAATTAGGTATATTTTTCATATTTGAGCTTGAATCGGATCGTTTT
Organism: Mytilus edulis; assembly: GCF_963676685.1. Lineage (NCBI taxonomy): Eukaryota > Metazoa > Mollusca > Bivalvia > Mytilida > Mytilidae > Mytilus > Mytilus edulis. Next base: position 38,571,020 of record NC_092351.1, read on the forward strand.
TAATGACTAAATCTGTTAAAATCTTTCACATAAACTTATTAATTCAAATAAAATAGACACTTAAGTGCTTAAAAAGTGGTCAAAATCTTTCGTTAGATGAACCTGAAATTTGAGGCCAAAATCGGTCCTTACTGGACCTACTCCTTTTGTACTCTACATCAGCTGAGAACTGTGTAAAGTTTTATGACCAAGAGCCCTGTACTTCAGTATCTTTATTGCCATTTTATTCATCATTACATTATCAAATGGTCATTGTATAGACACAATAACTTGATAGATAGTCTACAACAGTAAATTAAATATCTTTACAGCTAAATAGAAAAGCAATAAGATAAATAAAAACAATTCCCAGGATAACATTTTGGGATATTTTTCAGTAAGTTATATACTGTACATAGTAAAATTTCAAGCTTGAAAACTCATTAAAAGTATGTAATTTGAAATTATTTCCCTGGTGTTACATTTATTGTAGACATGAAAAAAGTTAATGTTCTAATATTACAATAATTATTTTGAAACCAATTGAATTTAGGATATTGATCAACGATATCAATTTCTATCAAAGCCCTCACGAGTTTGCTACATTGTTAATTCATCTCAAATTGCACAGAAATTACTCGGATTGCATAATTCAAGAAAATAACGGAAATTGTTCCTTCAATAATTAAATGTCTGTTGCACATCTGTAGTCATCCTCCCGTCACGGGGGTACAATTTAATAGTTTGATTGATGACGTAACGCTCATTTATCATTCAAATACAGAATTGGACTCTCATTTTGCAAAAAAAAATAACGTCAACAAAAGTGAGTCAATCTGTTGATTGTGAAATAAGATGCTTAGTCATTACCAATACTCTGGAATGATATATGAAAGTTTGAATGCTTGTTAGGGATAGTCTTGATAGATTGCTTGTTGCTTTTACAATGTCCAGTGGCAATTATTTATAATAGTCATGAAAAAAAAAGGTGCAAATATATATCGTTTGTGTGTCCCTTTGATAAGTGATTTGATTTGATCATTTTACTACTAATTTGATTAAAATTTCAACAAACAAGCAGTAAAGCCTTTGGATATTTAATGTACAGTGATTAATTTAAAAAAAGGTGTGATTGCCAATGAGACTACTCTTCATAAGAGACCAAATGACACAGAAATTAACAACTAAAGGTATAGATCACCATACAGCCTTCGTCGATGAGCAAAGCCCGTACCACATAGTGGGCTATAAATGGTCTGGAAATGTCAAAGGTAAGACAATTCAAAACAGAAAACTAACTGACTAATTTATGTACAAAAAAATGAACTAAAAAAACAAATATGTAATACAGAAAAAAAAGAAAACTACCGAATTACAGGCTGCTGTAACTTAGGACAGGTCCATACATCCAGTATTTGGAAAATAAAAAATGTTAACTGGATTCCAACCCTCCCTCTAACCTGGGAGAGTGGTGTAACAGTACAACATAAAATGAACAATATCAGTTGAAAAAGGCTTAACTCATCAGATTCATACAAAAGATTCAAAAACACAGAGTTGATGCAGCCGGGGAACTTGTACAGCCCAACAACAAAAATGACACAGAGTACAGATCTGAGTGCTTCCGTTTAAATTTCAACATTTGCATTATGATATCCAAATAACACACATGCAAGACATTTGTCTGTGTCAGCAGAATATCTTTGTGTATATTCTGTACATGTATTTGAAATTTTGCATTGAAATTCTCTGTTGTTGAATTGTTCATTGAAGCTGAAACTCAACAGAATCATTAAAGAAAAGCTTCAATTAGCAAATTACTGTTTAAACATCAAAGCTTCCAGAACAAACAACCTTTTGATACATTGTCAGGTAAAAGATTGTCATCAAGAATTAATGAAAATGACGTAGATTGCATCAGTGTTGTATTGAGACAGTAGAAAAATCTAATATTCTGTCTGGTGATTTCAGATAAATACTTTGATATAATGTATGATCTGACAGAAACTATTGTTTTATAATGGTTCCGAAACTCATTATTAAAACATGATTCATATTTCAAATTTTCCATCTTTAAAAAGTTTTAATGTGAAGTGGAAGCATTTAAATGCAGTTGTTTGCTTTTGAGGTGTGCAATTTCAATGATGAATGCACATTTCTGATCAATAATATTGAATTCTTGGAGAAAATACATTGGAACAGCAAATTTTATATTCGGAAAATTAGAGATCGTCATTAGAACTTCTACATATGACTGCACACTGTAACACCTACATGATTAAACAAAAAAATAGTGGAAATTCCAGTCTTCGTAAATATTGAAATTAAAAAGAGAAAATTCCATAAATAGCAGTATTATTTTTTTGGAGCTCTATAAATATTGATAGCTTTCATCATGATAATTAATTAGGTTCCAGAAGCACATGGGATGCAATGCCTTAAAAAGTCTACATTTAGATAGCAGGCTTAAAATGAATCAAAAAATCTTGTTGTGAGACACATTGTCACAATTTGCAATCGCAGATGCAAATCTAGACTTTCTAGTAATTTATATCTAAAGCATCAAGACAAACAGCAAACAAAAAATGTAATTAGTTTAAGCATGTAATAAATAATGTGACTTATTTTACAACTACAGAACTCATTCATATACATTTTCTTGGAACAATTTAAAATCAGATCATTCATCAAGTGTCCACTGCTCAGAACAATTCTAATAACTTGGAGCAATTTCCTCCGTCATTTATCCTCTCTAAGAACATTCATTTTCAATATAAAGCCATCTACAGTAGTTTTCAATTGGTAGAAAACAATTTCTGTGTCCTTTTATTCTTTATCACAGGGTATTATCTTGTCTGTATTAGTATATTACTGCTGATTTCCATTTAGAAAAACAATAATGTCCGAGACAATTCCGGAAGATCTGCAAATACTTTTCTGTCAATGACCACATGATAAATATTTTTTTTCAGAATCTTTTAGATTAAAAGATTTGGTGGTAATAACTTTTTACTTTTTATAGACTTTGGTTGTTGTATGCACTTATTGGCCATATATATTGTTATAGAGACTTTTTTTGTTTGTAAATTTATGGACAATATTATATCTTTTATCTTTTTAAGGCCATATAAGTGGCTGAGGATAGATGAGAATAGTAAGATACCAAATGTATTTACTTCAACATAACTTTTAATGTTATGTGGTCCATTCAACTTTTCATAATATGAGGTGTGAGTAATTTTTGTTTTCTTAATACATTAAAATAAAATTGATGTTATGTCATTGGTTGGTTATTTAATGTTTATAATGCAGTGGCGGATCCAGCCATTTTAAAAAGGGGGGGATTCCCAACCCAGAGTAAAGGGGGGGTTCCAACTATATGCTCCCATTCAAATGCATTGATCAGCCAAAAAAAAGGGGGGGTGTTCCAACCAATGTAATGTCAGTTTTCCTGGGGAAAGTTGGTCAGTTTCTCTCAGGGTACTTCAGCTTCATCTGCCAATAAAAACTGACCAACACAAAATAGCCAATTGTCCTGAAAGTGGTGTTAAACATGAACGAATCAGTCATTGTTAAGGACATATTAACCAGTCACATTTAGTAGGTTAATTGTACTAGCTTTTGAGAATATTTTCAAGAATGCATTAGATTCTGAAACAGTGAATTATGATAGATTCCTTACATGTTCCTTAACATAAATGAGTATAAATGAATTATGAAAAAATGTCTTTTGAATACAAAAGATAAAATATACAAAAGATCAGTCCAAATTTAGTAACAGAGGGTGTTGGTTAACTCAAATATACTTTATACCGTATACGGCCGTGTATTGTCCGCATTTGTGTATAGTCCGCACCCCCTCTTCATCCCCAAATATCGAGGAAAAAGTCTAGTTCGCTTGTATAGTCCGCGGCAACTTTTGACAAGATCGGGACCTAGTCAGACCCAGGGCAAAAGAGTAAACTAGACTAAACGATATCAAATATTTTCTTTCCTTTCAACCTGAATGCAATTGCTTCAAGATTTTTGGCCAGTTAGTACTTGGATTTTCAAATTGGATCAAGTGAGTCATCAGACATGGAGATTCCCCAAATTTGTCATGAATTACAATTTTATAACAGTATGTAAGCGCAGTATTGCAATGATTGTTACTATTAGATTTAAGGGGTCTTTTAATTTCTTTACTTCTAAGATTTCTTGTTCTATATTTTCTAACAAAATATTTTTTTAACTTGTGATTGTTGATCACTGGTATTCCCTGTTGATTGCTAATTTTTTTCACTCCAGATTTCTATCATGTAACCAAGTTTGTTTTAATGAAGATGGTTTTTAGAGATTCTGAGAATAGTTCACATGGGAATAGGAAGTCATTCACTTCTCTGTCAAAGTCATTCTTGTCAGAGAAGAATTATGATTGTTTGGTGTTAAAAGACAGGAAAATATAACTGTTTTATGGGAATAATATTATGTCATTTGGAAATTTTGATTGAGTAGAAGGAAGCAATTTGAAAATTTTGTCTGTAGGTTTCTTAGAGATTGTTAACCATTATTACTCTTAGAAAATGAAAAAGAAAATAAGTGAGGCCTGTCTAGATGTAACAAAATATCAACAAGCTACAAGATTGTGATTCATATATTTCAATATAAAGTACATAAAAACTGTCAATTTATTGATTTGAATTTTCAATTTTAAATTACATTTGAAGGATTTTGGATTTTTAAAATGACAAGCTTTCATTAAAGGTATTGTTTAAAACCTCATGATCAAATGTTATATATATTGTATGGACATTATCATTTTAGTTTCACATGAAGAGGTGATGCAAAAATGCATAGTTAGCTTAGTGAAAGCACATTTACTTGTGAAGCCAAGAATAATGATACCTAGAGACAGATATAGAAATTTAATCCTTTCGACTCAAAAATTAACTGAAACCCCCCTTTCTTGAACCCTCATAAAGAATTATTTTACCAGTCAAGAATCATGATTTTCCCTAATGATTTATGAAAGTTTTATTTAATAATACTTTTGTCTTTCTTGTGATCATACATGTATCAGAAATAACACGCAAAACAGAGTATAATCAAGTCAGACTTGTGGAAGTAGAATATATTTTTTTTTATAATTGTCCATGAATATTTGATTGGTCAATCGTCTTACCAAATCAATAGTTCTGTCTCTTACTAAGATTCAAACTCTGTACTTAAATTTCAAAGCGAAATTCATCTTTTAAGATTGAATCAAAAGTTTACTTATTATTCACAGCCCTTAATGATAGCCATGTATTTGTTTACATGCATGAAATTACAGTTAACAATGGTTAAGGTACAGTAGATTAAAGAAATTTTGTTTATTACCATCCATATAATTCACAAAACTGGCAGTTTAAAAAAAAAACCTGCTATTTATGACATATTTTTCTGGGTATGTAAGAACTTGACAGAGGGAAATCCAAGGTTTGATGGAAATAGGGTGTCTGTTATGGGAAATTGTGAGGAGAATAGTCTAGCAAACCAAATTCCTCAATTTTATGCAAAACATTTTTTTTTCAACCAATGGGGTAGGGAACGAATCGCCCCAACTTTGATCCTCCACTGTTTTGTTAGTAACTAATAGTTGCAAATGATAAAACAAACATGACAGACTTACATGTAGTTTGAATTTGAATAACATGAAAGCCATGAGACAAGAATCTCAAAAGAACATTTTGTATGTCACCAAAACATATTAAAATGACAAAAGAAAACAATAGAACATGGAAAAAATATACAAAATTATAGATAAGAAAAATTTGTGAACAAGTTTTAATTGAAAAATGTGCATGTTGATGTCAAAATTTACATGAGCATTTGATAGAAAACAACAAAACATGACATAATTGACAAAAATTATAAGTTATATAGTAAAGATGTGCAGTGCAAAAGATTTTTAGTTTAAAAAAAATGAAGAATAAATCCACACTGATGGGATGGTTCTATAAGGGCATCAGAAATCTATAAGTGCACAATATATCTACTTTTATTAGTAGAACCATTCTAAGCTTGTTTTTACATGAAGCCTAATATTGCCAAGTTTATATCGGTCAGCTCATCAAGACTGTAGATTGAATGATTTCAGCAACAGTCACAGAGTGTGAAAATTATTTTAGGATTGTATGGGCTGGCTATGAAACAAATTGACTGATTACAAGGACCAAGATGGGAATTATGTTCATTAGGACAAGTTTTCATTAGATGAAGGGGAAGAAAATTACTTTTAAGAATATATTTGTTATGAAGAAAAGTGGGTGGGTTCAACCAAAGACATAAATGATTCTGGAACATTTGGAGTACAATTATAAGAAGTACAATTTAAGAGCTGCAACTCCTCTGGAACCATACAAAGTAGGAAATATTTGTAATATAATTGATGTAAGAATAAAGTGTTTTGTACTTCCTAAAGTTGTCGATCTTTGAAACAATCTTTTTTCCACAGAAAACCTTAATTTTGAGAAAATATCCAAATTTAGAGACGGTTATGGATCCATGTCTTTTAAATTTTCATGCTTGCTCTGTAAGTCCACGTACTGCTAGCAAAATTTAAATTTCTTTTTGTTTCTACACTTGCCCAATTGTACCACGATTTTGTTGGCATCTTCTAGTAGAGTGACTTAAACAGAGGGAAAGTTTATTTACATTTAATATGAATACAGAGTTGGAAAAAAAGAAGAAATAAGACTAACTTATGATAGAGACGAATACTCTTTCTCAAAGTTTCAAAACCGCAAGGCAAGAAGTTTAGTTTGAAAATGTTATTTTGAAGTTATAATTTCCAAGAATATTATTCATCTTAGAAGCACTAGAGTTTTCTAGGAAGTTTACAAAATTATATTTCATAATATATCACTACATTGTCAAACCTATCAATAATGTATGATATTTTATGGAATTTTGATTGATTTAGTTTTTCTCTGGCTGTCAGTATGTTATTAGAGAGAATCTGAGAAAACATGAAATTGTAGATAATTTGTTATATTAATATAAATCATATTACATTGGTCAATAAGCTAATTTCTGTTTTTCATAGATTTTTTCATCATTCCCTTTACTGTTTTGACATATTCGTAATTGATTAGTTTGGCATCAGTTTTGATGTTCTTTTTACCATAAAACACAGAAATATGTCTGGTTCATCAAATCGATATACAAAAATATTTTGTTTATAAATCTCTCTCTGTTGTTGTGGGTCAGGACCTAAGTGTCGCTTGTTTGTTTGGGATATTCATGTAGAATATATATTTCATAAAGTATATTTCATGCAGCATTTATGAGCATTCAAATTTATACTAGTAATGTGTTTATGTTATATATGTGTCCAAATACATGACCAACAAGAATGTGTCCTCAGTACACGAATGCCCCACTCGCACTATCCTTTTCTATGTTCAGTGGACTGTGAAATTGGGGTAAAATCTCTAATTTGGCATTAAAATTAGAAAGATCATATCATAGGGAACATGTGTACCAAGTTTGAAGTCGATTGGACTTCAACTTCATCAAAAACTACCTCGACCAAAAACTTTAACCTGAAGCGGGACAGACGGACAAATGGACGAACGAACGGACGGACGGACGCACAGACCAGAAAACATACTGCCCCTCTACTATCGTAGGTGGGGCATAAAAAACTAATTCTATAGTGGGGAAAATATGAAAGAGGTGATAATAAACTATGAGCCTTTTAGAAAATACATTTATATACGACTGCTATAATGAGTATGTCGTTGTAGTCCGTAGACACATTAAGTTTCTGGACAATAACTTTAGTTAAAGCAAATGGATCTCCATAAAATTTTACCAGAAGGTTAAATACCACGAAAGGAAGGTTGGGATTGATTTTTTGGGAGGAGGGTCAATTCGCAACAAAATATATGAATTCAAATTGTATTACCAATTCTAAGTTCTTTGACTACAGTTATTCTGTGTTAGAAACCTATTATGTGTCAAATATTTAATTACAATTCAAATTCATACATGTATCAAGCGCGAATATTGTGTCCATTTTTGCCCCAACTGTTCAGGGGTGGACCTCTGTGGTTGTATCTAGCTGTGCTCAGCAAAGCAATTCATTTTATACTGCAACTAGTTGTGTTTATTTCCTAAATATAGTAACACAGCTATATTTTGTGCAATGTCAATTTCATCATGGAACACTTTTTCCACAGTCAGGGGTTCATTAAGGGATGAAGATAAGTTTGAAATTTGTGTTTCAATTTAAATAGCTATCAATGTATTAATTTAAGTTGCAGTATAAAAACAATATTAGGTCAATGTCATAAAAATATAAACTTTTTTGTACTCGGCACAAAACTGGGGAAGGGCAAGGTACCTTCCCCAGTTTCTCAGCCTCATACAAAAAAGTTTATTTTTTTCTGACATTGACCTAATATTGTATATCAATCTAATATCAATGTGCAAAGAAGAAGGTGTCTACAAGCTAATTGATCAATCAATAAATGTGTTGTAATTTTATGTAACATTTTTTTTTTATATGAAAAGCACATTCTCATGTAAATGAAGCACTTACTTGCACAATGAAGAAGGCTAACTATGGAATTTAGTATTTTAAACTGGACATTTGTTGACTTGTATGTCATTTAGTCTCTGATGGAGAATTGTCTTATGGGCAATCATACATCTTTGTTTATACTAACTGTTTTCCATGATTGATCAGTTCTAGAAATGTTTAAAACTATTGCCCAATTTTAAAGCAAAACTATGTGGTGCCCTCGTTATTTTTGCAGTTGGGTGTTGCTGTCTATTTGATTTCTACAACAAATGGAAGTTTTTTACGACCTTGACTGGCTATACAGTCAAGGTCGGATTTGATGTCTACCCTACATTACCTTATATTTATATGTAAACTAGCTCAATATTTGTGTTTATGATATTGGGAGGGTCTCCATAAGTGACAAAGTTTGGCTGTCAGTGCATCAGAATGATTGAAAGGACCAAACAATTGTGACACAAGAGTGAGGTCAGCTGTCATCTGTCACCCAATAAATACAATGAGGATGGTCTAGATGGGGACTGGAATAGACTTATAGGGTATAAGGGGGTGCTATGGGGAATGGTGATTAATGGACAAGCAATTAAAAAGAAAAAAGAAAATGGCATTTATAAGAGCTATTAAAGAATGCATTAATCCTAACAGTCTGCACCATAAGCCACTAGTCTGATTCCCCAGACTAGTAAAGTTTTATTCGGACTAGCAAGTATTTACAAAACTATTTTAAGATATAAAAAATGGCAAAATATTGGTCTTGTAAAAGTTTTTGGTGCAGACTGGCCTGATCAAGACCCTCATAGTGTCATAGGTACTTTTTTGCTGACAACATATTTTACAGGGGTTTTTGTGTGTATAAAGGAGTTTTATATTCATTGCTACTCCATGTCATAATATTTTACATTAAAATGCCTAATCTACTTCATGTAAAAAATAAAGTACCCAAAAAATCCCAAGATGGTTTGTCAACCACAAGGACAAGAAAATCAAATTTTAAGTACATTATGTAATGATAACACTTAGTAACTGACTTAGACAGATTATCTGGCCAATTATCTGTAAGTGATGTTTTAAAGGTATAAGGATGGCAAATGATTACAAGACAAACACACACAGTCACAGATTACTGTCATGACTTGTGTAAATTCAGAAATTTTTGCAACAAGAAACGTTAGGCAAAAATCAAAAAACTTATTCATTAATTTTGAAATCATTTCCCTAAAATTGTAAATCACTCATTTAAATTTAAGTTCAATGCTCTTCAGACACAATAATGAAACATGCTGGTATGTCTAAATCTTCAGTACTCTTTGAGACAAAAGAGTGAACATAAGGATTTTGTTTTTGGGTGGCATTCTGATGTTCAGTAGTTGTCTTTTGTTTTAATGTGGTTCATAAGTGTTTCTCGTTTCTGGTTTTCCTGTTTGAATGGTTTTACACTGACTAGTAATTTTTGGGGCCCTTTATAGCTTGCTGTTCAGTGTGAGCCAAGAAGGCTCTGTGTTGAAGACCGTATTTTGACCAATAATGATTTACTTTTACAAATTGTGAATTGGATGGAGAGTTGTTTCATTGGCACTCATACCACATCATCTGATATCTGTTCATTATTTAGTTGCTGTCTTCCTTAATACATCTTTTTATCTTTTTGTCCTCCAGGAAAGATTGGTTTACAAGAAGACACAGTAGAAAGTCTATTGTCCACAGCCTGCCTGCTTCAGTTGTCAGAGGTAGTGGAAGCCTGTTGTAGCTTTCTGATGAAACAACTTCACCCATCCAACTGTATTGGTATCAGACAGTTTGCAGAAATTCAGGGATGTACAGACTTATACAAAGTAGCCAACAATTATGTCATGGTAAATATTTTATCGATTAATGATTCCTAGAATGGTTGATATTTCAACTTTTTTGTTTCCTAATTGATTTCAATTTGCATTAGTTAAAATTTAAGTGTGCTGTCAAAATTTCTTGTTTTTTGTCTTTTCCCTCTTTTGAGTATACATGTATATGACCATTCCATGAAGACACATCTCACATAAAAAAAAAGACCAGTTAAAAAAAGCGTAAAGAAAGTTTGCGTACAAAAATTATCACCTGAAACATGGGTAAACACTTGCAACCATTGTAAAAAAATATTTCTCCACTTACAACAGTGTGGGGATTGCCTTTTAGACAAAACTATTGTACTTCATTAATCAATTTACTAAGTGGCCGACCATAAGGTGCAATAACCAAAAATAAAAAGATGGCCTTCTCTATGTCATTTAAAAAATGTAATGTTGGTTATGATTAACATGCAATATATATATTTCTTGAACATAATTATTGTTATTACTGTGATATGAATATACATAAAATGTACTGCTTTGTACTAGTGCCAAATGCTCATTCCGTTTTATAACCTGCTTTCTCACAAGTTAACAGCCCCTTTTATTCTGTTTGATATAGAAGAACTTTGTGTCTGTAATTCAAAATACAAAAAGTCTTTGTCTTTATATCATTTGCTTTGTGACACATAAAGAAGTTTGTGTCTGAAACTGAAAGTACAGACAGTCTTTGTCTTTTTACTGTTTTCTTTGTGACACATACTAACCATATGGAACTACTACCGAACAAAAGACGTACTAGACTTGAGAATTATGTAATAAGGTATTTAACCTAGCATTGCTGACGTAGAAAAAAGCAACATTTGAAGGCCTTAATTGTTGACAGCCTAATGAACTTCATTATCTGTAAAAGCCAATGTCAGAAAAATGACATGAAAATATTCTGTGTATGAAACGTCAGTCAGGAAATTAAGCCATTATCTCATATTCCTATCTCGTATGTCATATTCATTTTATATGATGTGCATATTGCAAATTTTGCAATTTCATAACTCCACAAGATAGTGCCATTCCTAAGGATGTTTTGTGAATGGAGGTATTTCATTGAATTACACCATCGTGTGGTCTCACTAATTTCAAATCTGTTCATAAATTAAAAGAACATATACAACACTTATGCATGCATTATATTTTGACACTTCCCATATGCCAAAATCTGCAAGTTTTTGTGCACTTTTGTACGATTCATTTATAATTTTTGCTTTCTCTAACTAATTAGAAAAGAACAGATATGGCATTAGGCATATATCAGAGATCAAAATTTATTGAGGAAATAATAAAAAAGAAAAAAAATCATTAATTTCCTTCATTTTTGATAAACCAATATAAAATCAAATTATTATAAGGTTCATCAATCTGAGAACCAAAAAGATTTTGTGCATGGACCATCTCATTTCTTATGTTAATTTCTTTTTGTATCTTTCTAGTTGTTTTCTTGCTGATTCAAATTCATAAGTAACAAGTTTATATATACTGACTTTCCATACCTATAAAGCCCTTTATATTATCCTCAATGAAAAAAATATCAGAATTTCCCTATTTTTAAAGTATTGCCCACGTTGCTAGATCTATTTTAATAATTTTGAAATTCAGACTTGTGGTTACTCATCAATAGTGCATAATATCCCAATACGATTTCAATTACATACGCCCACTTTCTTTTCTCCTTGTCTTCATGTGAAGCAGTAGTAACATTGACATTTAATTTCTGTCATTTGTTACATACAGTTATATAATAAATTTTGCCCAATAAAATAGGTGATTTTCTGTATATATCATTAAAACATCCCCATGTTTTACAAGTACAGCAATGATTGTCTCTGGTGTTATATTGGTCTCATGTTGCTTTATTGGTGATTACATAACATCTAATAAATAAATCTTTATTGATTTTCTTCTTAAGTGACAGTTTAGCAATTTAATCTAGATTAATAGAGAATACTTAAAAGGTATTAAATGGTATACTGCAGAGAAACATGCATTTTTGTTGTTGGACTTTTTAAATTATAAAAAGGCACAATGTAAAAACTAGGGAAAACTAATTAATACCATATCAAGAAGTGACTTTTTTTTTTACCATTGAATAATTTGATCAATGTTTTTCATGGTGTATAAATTCTACTGTTTCCCTCCTTTTCCTCTTTACACAAAAGAAACGGGTATCCAAAAGAACTGAAACCTCTATAATTTAAAAAAAAATGATAATATTTTAAACATGTAATTTCAAAACAATAGGATTATTACAAAATAACCTAATATATAACAATACAAGCATGACAAAATATTGATGTATGAAATCATGCCTTCTTATAAATTTTATTATTAAAAAACATTTGGTTTGATGTATATAGTACGAAGGCATTCTATAATTTGATATTATACTGAAGCTGAAACACTTTTTATTGTCTTTAATCTGCCAAATATAAAAATAAAGGGATATTCTTTTGCATTTGACAAGAAACTGCTGAACAAAGGGCTTGTTAAATCTTGCCTTTCCACAGTTCCTCATTCGTAAAGTGATATTTTTCTGACATTGACCAAATTATATTCATATATGTATTCCATTCTTGTCTTGCTCAAAATGAATTTGTTTATTTCCAGGAAAACTTTGTACAAGTAATACAGAATCAGGAATATTTGTTGTTACCCTCTGACGAAGTTTGTCGTCTTCTTGCCAGTGATGACTTGAATGTCCCAGATGAGGAGACGATATTCCATGCTTTGATGATGTGGACCAAACATGACAATACAAACAGGAAAAAATACCTAGCTAAACTACTGTCACATATAAAACTACCTCTAATGTCTCCACAGGTATGCTTAGATCATAAAAGTTTTTTATTACTGTCTATTTTAAGGGTTTACTTCTTTTTAAGACTTAACAAATAGTTCACTACAGAAGGAAGACCACTCTGTAAATCATACAAGTCAAGGAAAAGTTTTTTTGATATTTTATCAATTGCCAAGACCCTCATGGGAAGTCAAGGTCGTAAAAAACTACCCTTGTCAAATATTTTTTCTTGTGATAATTTTAAGATTTCAATAGTGAAAGTGTTTATTGATCTAAATCAGCCATACCTGCCAACTTTCACGATTTAGGCGTGTACTACACGATTTTGACCCTTTGTCACGATTGCACGATCGTGTTCCTGAAAAACCCTCTAAAACACGATTTGGTGAAAATCTACACGAAAAATATTGTTGTTCCCGATTTTGAACTGTGTCCAATGGAGGAAATCGTGTTCAGCCAATCAAATTGTGTGTTTCTCATGATCAAATTAATCAGCCAATCAAAAACGTTTTCTCTCAAGATTGTTTTAACATGCTAGATATTGAACTTGTGTTGTATTCCTCTGTTTGTTGGTCAGAATTGTAAAAACGTGAACATGGCAAATGATTTTTCAACTGCAAGGAGGTTCTTACACAGAATAAGAATAAAAGCATGGCTGATTGACAAACTTCAATGATGCAGTACTACCATGAATATAATAAATAGTAGTTTATTCACTAATTTATTGACATTACATGTACACTTGCTGTAACATAATTTTATTTATGTATTCAATCATTTAAAGTATAATGTACTATTCATTATTTTTCACATGGACCCCCCACCCCCACCCACATCAACATGAGGAATCCTTTAAATGAGGGACTACCCTTAGTCAAGGGGTCACTCTTGTAAAAAATAAAATAGAAAAATGTAGATTTATTAACTTAAAAATGGGAAATTCTGACATTATATTTGGAACAGCTTTTCTAAATGAAGAGTCCTATTATTTTGAATAATAAAGAAGATATAAGGCCAAGAACATATCAAAGTTCTTGGACATGTGTTGACCATATAATACCAGATAGATCATAAGATGTATAGTTCTTTGGGAAAAGTTTCTTCAAATAATATGAATGTGTGCTCATTTGTACTTAAAAAGTGGTTTTTAATGTCCAAACATTGAGGGGTGATCCCTATGTGTTGTTCCCAACCTGATAAAGGTCCTTCTTTGTGTATAATTTTAAATTGGAAAAGTCAACAACTATTTAGTATCCTTACACATGAAAATAATTCCTGGTCTTACAGCTACATGTTCATATTTTCTGCTGATATAATAACTAGAATCATGCAAATAAACTTAAGAAAAAGGGATGTAAGTCCATCTTACAAATCATGCAAATATGACACTTTTTCTAGACTACAAAACAGCACGCGCAAAATAGTTGTCGCAAAGAATTTAAACCTTTGAAATTGTTGTGGCGTGCTAAAACCCCCATGGGCATTTTCAAAAGTTGGCAGGTATGAATCAGCATTCTGGTATGGTTTGTATGACTTCAACAAATTGCCTCCAACTGTAATGTAGGCAATTGAAAACAAAAACAATTTTAAAACGGTTGTGTTATTTCAAAATGAAAGATAATTAAATTGACAAGAAGTTTGACAATTGCAGTCAGTTTTATTTTACCACCTATCATTTTGCAAGTTAGATTGTGAATGTAAGCAGATGTGAAGTAAATGTCAATAAGACAGCAACACATAACATAAAAAACCAAAAAAAGCACATTAATGCATACAACTTTTTGTATTATAAACATGACAACTTTGTATTAACAGTTCATTGCTGATCATGTGGAGAGTAACTCTGTTCTCCATGAGGATAAAGAATGTCAAGCTTTGATCATGGAAGCATTAAAATACCATCTATTACCTGAACGTCGCTCATCATTCCAAAGTCCTAGAACTAAACCTAGAAAATCTACTGTCGGCATTATGTATGCTGTAGGTGGAATAGATTGTACAAAAGGTTGGTGAATTATTGATATCAAATATTCAGTGCACTATTAACTATATATATTCATATGCAGTATAAATATATGATTTATGGAGTAAAGATTGAATTCATGCATATCACTACTTTTGAGAAAAAAGTAACCATACTGTATTGATCACAACGTACTATGTATCCTATCCATGAAATTTATCAATGACATATATACTCAGATATTCAAGTTACAAAATAATATGTATGTGTATAACCATACTTGGCAATATAATTACATTACTCGTACATGGTGCAAGAATCAATCTGCTCTAGAAATATCAATATAAAATTGGAGTTATCTTCCTATGTCCATAATTGTAGTTTAGTTGATCCAACTTTCATGCTATGATGCTAAGTTTCAATTACCTTTCTAGATGACAACTGTTAAAACTTTTCATAATTATACATGTATGATTGATTACGATTTAGTTTCAGATTTTTTTGCACTCTTAATATTAATCTCTTCCAATGCCTTCTTTTCTCTGCTTAGTTATAAACAACCTTAAGCCAACTATTTCATTCTCAATGGTTTGACGATGTTTTGATGTTGTTATTTGTTTATTTTTCAGGTGCAACTACAATTGAAAAATATGATCTCAGAACCAATGCATGGACTCAGGTAGCCAATATGAATGGCAGAAGACTTCAGTTTGGTGTGGCTGTGATAGATGATAAATTGTACATAGTTGGAGGGAGGGATGGTCTCAAAACACTAAATACAGTCGAATGTTATAATCCTAAAAATAAATCCTGGTCACTGATGCCACCAATGTCAACTCACAGACATGGACTAGGTATGGACAAAAAATTTGATTTAATTTTAGTTTAACAAATCAATTTCAAGAGAACTGTTCTTTAATTTTAAATCAAGAAACAATGTGATATTGCCAGGAGGACATGTTGTCCCATTTCTCCACTCCCTAATCCAAGGAAGCCCTTTTCACCCTTTTTAATTCTCACAAATGGTCCCTATTTCTGTAGTGTTTGGCATCTACCCTCCTGATTCCCTATTCTCCCTCACCAATCCTTACCAATGTTCAATAATGTTATTTTTCGTTGCAAAATTTCAAAATCGAAAAAATGATAATAACATTCCAACTAAAATAACAGACAGTGGAATATTTAAATACCTTTGATTGATATATAATTTGGGATTTTTCTCACCATCATGAAATAATTCAAAAGTGAAAGCATGTACTATTGTTACAAATTTAACATTCCAACACTGATTGATGTTTTTCCAGGTGTAGGTGTACTAGAGGGACCAATGTATGCTGTAGGAGGTCATGATGGATGGTCCTACCTTAACACAGTAGAGAGATGGGATCCCCAGGCAAGACAATGGAGCTATGTAGCACCTATGTCTACATCCAGAAGTACTGTAGGAGTAGCTGTACTGTTTGGAAAGTAAGAAACAAATTGAAATCCAAATAAGTAGTGTTCGAAAATATGACATGTCATAAAACGTTGGGTCAGTTATCAACTGGGATAGATCCATGTGTGTAAAAACAACAATGCAGTTTTCCATACGAACTCCTTTTACACCTAAAACTAGCCCACTTGTACTCTAAAGTTTCATAAAAAAACACTAACTGGAATGGATAGTTCACATATACTAATTATCATTTATTTGTGTGCCTCCAAATCCTTAGAGTTTAAGCTTAATTTAAAGAAAAAAGTCTCTTCCTGAGTATATATTTTGACTGCTTTCCTACGATGTATACTAGTAATATTTCTCAGAAAAAAAGCATAGAGATTTTATCTTGAACCAGACAAAACATCTATGACTATCAACTTTCTCCCCAGAAGATGCACTCTTTGTGAAACAGCTGTATTTACAAAGTGAAACATGAAAAAATATTTTACATAAGGGAGATAATTGTTTTTTTACAAACAATAGGCATTTAAGTTGTCTCCCTTACATAATTTAGCCCAGGAATTAAATTAATATGTTTGGTTACTTTAAATGTAAATGAAAATACAAAATTGAACTAATATTCAATAGGAAGAATGTAGGTTGTATGACACGAAATGTTTTTCAACTTATTAATAAATTAGACCAGAAAATGCATTTCAATTTTGTCAATTTAAAGATAAAAAGTTAAAAAAAAAGTTTTGTATATAAGATACTGTAAATTCAGAAATTATTGCATGCATTTATTATTGCAATTTTGTTGTTTTAGACTAAAATGCAATTTTAAATTTTTGCGATATTGAGAAAAATCCTGTTTAATTCATATAAAAAAAATTCTAAATACGAGATTAAATTATTGATATTATAACAAATGTTATAATAAAAACATGGCAATAATTTCTGAATTTATAGTAGTGTTATTTTGATATTATTGGGTTCACCATAATTGGAAACATATTCTTTTCTTTTTCAGATTATATGCAGTAGGTGGTAGAGATGGCAGCTCTTGTCTAAAGACAGTTGAATGTTTTGATCCTCACACTAACAAATGGTTACCCTGTACATCTATGTCTAAGAGACGAGGTGGTGTGGGTGTGGCCACATGTGGTGGCTATCTGTATGCTGTAGGTGGACATGAAGCACCTGCCACCAACCCAACATGTAGTAGATTTGAATGTGCAGAAAGGTAATAGACAATACTACATCTTGATGCAATTTATTGCCTCTTTTTAGCTCACCTGGCCTAAAAGGCCATGTGAGCTTTTCTCATCACTTGGCGTCCGTCGTCGTCGTTAACAATTTTTCAAAAATCTTCTCCTCTGAAACTACTGAATGGATTTGAATGAAACTTAAAATGATTGTTCCTTAGATTATCCTGCACAAAGTGTGTGCTTCGATTTTTGATCCGTCGAAAAACATGGCCGCCGTTACTTAAAATAGAACATAGGGGTCAAATGCAGTTTTTGGCTTATATCTCAAAAACGGAAGCATTTAGAGCAAATCTGACATGGGGTAAATATGTTCATTAGGTCAAGATCTATCAGCCCAGAAATTTTCAGATGAATCAAACAAACCATTGTTGGGTTGCTGCCACTTAATTGGTAATTTTAAGGAAATTTTGCAGTTTTTGGTCATTATCTTGAATATTATTATAGATGAAGATAAACTGTAAACAGCAAAAATGATCAGCAAAGTAAGATCTACAAATAGGTTAATATGACCAAAATTGTCAATTGACCCCTTAAGGGGTATATGTCCTTTAATGACAATTTTTCACAATTTGTTCATCATATTTGCTAACTTTAAAAAATCTTCTCCTCTGAAATTACTGAATGGATTTGGATGAAACTTAGCATGATAGTTCCTTAGATTATCCTGCACAAAGTGTGTGCTTTGATTTTTGATCCGTCAAAAAACATGGCCGCCCTTACTTTAAATAGAACATAGGGGTCAAATGCAGTTTTTGGCTTATATCTCAAAAACGAAAGCATTTAGAGCAAATCTGACATGGGGTAAAAATGTTCATTAGGTCAAGATCTATCAGCTCTAAGATTTTCAGACGAATCAAACAAACCATTGTTGGGTTGCTGCCACTTAATTGGTAATTTTAAGGAAATTTTGCAGTTTTTGGTCATTATCTTGAATATCATTATAGATAAAGATAAACTGTAAACAGCAAAAATGATCAGCAAAGTAAGATCTACAAATAAGTTAAATATGACCAAAATTGTCAATTGACCCCTTAAGGGGTTATTGTCCTTTAATGACAATTTTTTCACAATTTGTTCATCATATTTGCTAACTTTAATTGGTGTATAGAATGGTGTATAGAATGATTGTAAGGTGTACATGTCTAGCTGACAGGTGTCATCTAACCTTGACCTTATTTTCATAATTCAGTGGTCAAAGTTAACTTTTTTAGTTTTGGTCTATTTTTTTAATACTTTATGCATTAGGTCAACTATATTTGGTGTATGAAAATATTTTATGATCTATATGTCGGTTACGCAGATTTTATTTGAACTTGACCTCATTTTCACAGTCCATTGCTAAGTTTTAAGTGTTTGTGTTTTGGTCTCATTTTCTTTATTTATAAACAGTAAGTCATATATATTTGTAATATTGAAGAATTGTTAGCTGTACATGTTTGCCTGGCATGGTTCAATATGTTCAATAAGGCATTGTTTACCAGGTGAGCGATTCAGGCTCTTGAGAGCCTCTTGTTAAGGTAATGATATTACTGAACAACAGATGATGTGCAATGAAATCCTTGAATAGCATTTTGTAAAAACAGCAGATTTTTAAATTCACAAACTTCTGTTGTGTGATTTGAGAATTTTTCTTGTAATACAATTGATTTTATTGTCATTATCAAATAAAATAAAAAAATACAGCACATAAAAATTTATAAGATCAATTTCAATTCATTTGTAGATATTCATATTGTATGCAATGAAAAAACAAACATGTCAACACACCATACAGCTTCTATTTTACTTTATACAAAAAAATAAGAAACTATTTGAGATTTTCAATCATTACCATGAAACAATATATACACTGTAAATACAGAAATTATTGCGATGTTTTAGTATTGCAAAAAAATGTGACAGGTTTATAAATCGCAATAATTTAAACTCATATTTTGAAATTGTTCATAATTGTCTGAATGTTATAAATTATTTTATATTTGAACAGATATGATCCCACATGTGACCAGTGGACAATGATATCCCCGATAAGTTCTCCACGAGATGCAGTAGGACTTTGTGTGCTAGGAGATAAGATATTTGCTGTTGGAGGTTACGATGGACAACAGTATTTACAGGATGTTGAATGTTATGACCCTGTCAATAACGAATGGGATAAGGTTAGATCAATGATTATTCTTTAAATAGATTTGTAAAGTATTATGTGACACATTATTTGCATTTAAGCCTTAGAAGTGGGACATCCACCATAAAATTTAGAATTCTTTATACATGTGATTTTTACTTGAATCCTGGACATCTAAAATAAAAAAAGAAATAAAACGATTATTGATTGAATATATACAAAATTCATATTATAAAAATAAATTAGAAGGTGTGGTATGATTGCCAATGAATCAGCTCCCCACCAGAAACCAAATATATATAGATATATTTGTAAGGCCTTGGTAAAGATCAGTGAATAACTTAATTTGACATCATACTAGTGCAGGTTAATTAATTACTTCTTTAAATAAAGTGCACTTTAAGATGAAAACCATTTAAAAATAAGTGTCAGGGAATTTTTTTTACTGTAGAACACATGAAAAGTTATCAAAAGCATAAAAATTCAAGATATACTCTCTTTTAATATTTCAACATTCAAATTAAGGACACAGAATTTGAATTAAATATATATTATTTTCTATTTTTCAGATGGCCCCACTATGTACAGGACGAGCAGGTGCTTGTGTTGTCCATGTCCCTCACAGATGACTAGAGCGGAAATGGTCATTATCTTCACTCAAGAAGTGGCCATCAGGATTTTTTAAAGGACGAAAACACAAATCTCATAACAGATTAAAAGAGACAGATGCTATATGAAGGAACTTGTCTTGGTATAAAACTGTCACCATGGTCAGTCTAAAGGTTACACATCCAAATAGACCAAGAAAACATTGTTTGTAAACATGGATGAAGACAGATCTGGCAAATTTACCTCCTGTTGTTTATTTACCAATTATTTTGCCAATTACGACTTACATATAGAAGGGCATTCTATTTATAGTCATTATAAATTACCAACACATATCCTCTTACTAAGTTTTAGTTTGGTATGATTGTTCAGTTACAAGTAGTAACAAATTATAAACTAGTAATTGATTTGGGACTAATGTACATTCTATGTTAATTAAATATAAAATACCAAACCTGATACACGTTTCTAGAGTTATCTCCCTTGGGGAAATGATAGAAACCTGAGATTTTTTTTCCAAGTGTTATTTGATATTAAATGCTATGTCAAACATTTGACTATATTTAGTTTTATACAAAACTTATTTTATCCTGTTTAAATCAGTTGTCCTTTTTACAACAAAAAATCATGAATAATACAGTATAACTTACAATTCTAGTAGTAAAAAGTTTCATGTAAAGGGTTACAATTAATTACTACCTTTAAAGGGCATGTTCTTACAGTATTATATTTCTAATGACATAGTTATTTTATGATTATAGTATCAATGCAAATGTTATTGTGCAATCTTTTTTTTATTATATAAGTGCTATATTTTGTTTAGTGTGTGTGATAGAAAGTAGTTGTTTTAAAGGTAATAATGAAATATAATCAAATAAGTTTTGGTGTTTTCACAGTGCCTTTTGAAATAATGGTGCCTTTCATAGAAATTTATACATTAGACAAGAGTTTAACTAACTCACAACATTGTCGGGACCAAAGTCTGATTTATTGTTATAAAAAGTTTTTTCATGGTAGAAACTTGACTTTTTGTATGTTTTGTTGTTGATATTCATGTTTTCATTATGTGTATTATGAACTAATTATAAGTTTCATCATCTTAGTTCAATAGTGGTTGTACATAGTCCAAGTCGGACATTTAAAGTTCCTCCAGTGAATATTTACTTGTAATATTGAAGTTACAGAAGATTAAGCTTACATTTTGATGCTGACTGAAATAATATTGATCGCAACTTATTTGAATTTTATTCGAAATTTATCACTTTAAAAATCAAGTCCTTGCTACCAAAATTATTTTCATCTTAATACTTAAAATTTAATAAGAGTAAAGAGAATTTTGTTTCAAAATTTTTAAAGTAATAAATAAATATGTTTATATTGGTGCTATTTGATATTTATCTTCCATTCGCTCAAATTCTATTTATCATATCATTCAACATCGAAGGTTTAAAAATATCCAGTTACCAAAACTGTGTGTATTTAGATAAATTAGCGTTAGATTTCTTTATATGAAGTAGTTTAATGATCATATAAAAATTATTTCCACAAATTGAAAGTAGTAGTTATAATTTGTTTTTTGGTATTTTTTGTAGGATATTTTTATTTGGTATACTTAGGATCCTGTTTTTGCCTAATTGTTTCTCCACAAAAAAATATAAATTTGCAATACCAGCTTATTAATTATATGATAATAACTTTTCTAGTAAAAAAAAATATATCAGTTTTAAGTAATTTTAGAGAAATTTTCAAAAATCATAAAAATGCTAATATGGTCAATACCAACAAAATTAAGGGTCATCACATTCTTGTTTTACAAACATGATTTAGTCAATAATTCTATTGGTCAGTATAAAGATATGACAATAGTATTATGATTAGGAAAGTTTGGGATCACTTTGTAAGACCGATAAAAAATGTAAAATCCTTTATTTGCATCAAATTTTTAACAATTTTCAAACAATTGTAAATTTGAATCAATCACAAAGTGAAACAACAATTCAAAGTTAACATATTCATAAATGTATGAACCTTTTACATTTATCAAATTCATTAAAATATTCAACCGAAAATATTTAAAAAATGAAAAATCTCAAAATAATTAGGCCACATATATAGGCATTTTATCCTTGGCATTTCAATCTACATTGATTTATTTTTATATGATTTTAATTTCATTTTGGAATGAATAGAATGTAGGTGCATTTGTAGTTAGAGTGTTAAGCTAATCCAAAAATCACTTCCATTATCAAATCGTCTTCCTCTACAATTACAAGTATGTAAAAAATGTAAATAAGGAATAAATTATTTTTATATCATAATCAATAAATATCATACTTAAGATAAATATTTTCAAATGCATGGTTAGGATAGATTTCATATGATAGTTAGTATAAGTGTTTGCTTATATAAAAGTGAAATCACAGTGCTAAAAGTGCTACATGTCAAAATTGTCTCATGTGTTCAACTCAGTCTCTGTCTTTCTGTTCAGATATTACAAGGGGAAGTAATCACATATTTTCATTCTAGTTGTACATTTTCATAAAATATCTGTTTTCCTATTGTTTTATCGGCTGTATATTCTTTTGTCAAATTTTTATTAAAAAAAATGGAAAATATTCCAATAAAGGTTTGATTCAATTGATTTTAAAAAATATTGATTTGTTGGGAAATTTTTCTAAAATATAATGGTTAAAAACAATTCTTAAAAATCCACTGAAATAAGTAAATTAAGCTAATATTGACAGAGATACACATTTTATGCTATTCAATTTTGATCTGATAGAGGTTTTTTTCAAAATACACAATTCTTTAAAACTTTCTTGAATTATATACAGTAAAATTATAAGGTAGACCAAATAAGTTCATTTTAAATTTCACTTATACCAAATAGAATTGCTCCTTAATTGATCAACATCAAAGATTTTTACCAATTTGATTAACTTTAAATTGTTTTTGTTGATGAAAATAAACCAAGAATTTGAATGTTTAATGATGTATAAGTTTTCTGTTTGTTTATATGTAAAATTTGGCAAAACCCTGGAATCAAATATCCATGAAAAATACGAGTTTTCCTCAATCATGGAAATAATTGAGTCTACAAAAGCTACTTGCATCAAGTAGCCTAACACCTATTGTGTTACCATATTATTGTTTAATCAATCCCTCCATAAATGTATGTACATATTATCTCATTCCTGTTTTGTACTTTATAATAAAAAGTCAAATAAAATTTTTAAACTTATCTAGTGTTGTAGTTTTTAGTTTGAAAGATTTTAAGTGCATTGAGAATGCATTTTGGAATTAAGAGGCATAATACGCCATGCATAATATTCCGAGTTCAATCACAGAATTAAAAACAGTTCACATGATTAAAATATATGGGGTTTATTGCAAACCAATTAATTTTTCATGGCGTTTTATATTGTGAGTAGAACAATAATACAAATATGTAAAACTGGATTTCTCACTTATAAAATATATCAAGAAATTAAGAAAATCACAAAAAATAAAGTCTTACAGAAAAGGCTCAAGCAAAAAGAACCTGCAAACAGAAGTTGGTTCACAATTATATATTAATTGGGTTTAAATCTTTTGTATATGTAACACTTACCTGACATACACAATTTTAATCCTGGTATCTATGTTGAGTATTTATCAAACCAAATACATGTAACAGGTCAAAATACAGTTCAACAATAGACACCACAAGTCTTACAAGATACAGACTACTGCCATCAATACCGATTTCATTAGAGGTTTCCTCCCTGAACAGTATCACCAGCCCAGTAGTCAGCACTTCTATATAAATTAACTGTTTATAAAACTGATAATTTTTTTTTTGAAATACTCAGGATTACCAATCCAAGTTATAGATTACGTTAGCTGTATTTTATATTTTAATTGGGGATTAAACAAATTTGATTTTATTTCATTTGATATGATTTTTTTTAGGCAAAACCTTTTGGAACTTTAGGTCCTCAATGCACTTGAAATTCAAGCTTTATTTGGCCTTTTAAACTTTTTATACGACAGCAAAAATTTGTGGTCATATTTTGGTATCAGGTCATCATGACGTCTGAAGACATTTGGTTTCCGGACAATAACTTAAGTAAATAGAAATCTATGAAATTTAAACACAAGGTTTATAACCACAAAAGGAAGGTTGGGGGTTTTGCTCTCAACAGTTTAGAAAAAGGGGGTCCAAATAAGCATTTTTCAAGTTTCTAGACAATAACTTGTGGAATGCTGTATGGATCTCTGAAATTATACCACAAGTTTCCATACCACAAAGGGATGGTTAGGATTAGCATTGGGGGTTATGACTCAAACTGGTTAGGAATTAGTTGCAAAAAGGGGTAAAAACAAGAGATTTCTGGTTAATGGACAATGACTTAAATACAATACATAATTTAAAAGCAGTGTATAAAGGAATGGTGTATTGTCTTGAGGTGATTAGCTGTCAATTTATTTTTAGAAATATGACTAATATGACAGAATACAGAGAACAATTAAATTAATAAAATAATGCAGAGATAACTTATACTAATACATACATGTGTTCAACATATTAAATGTTAATTTGGGATCTTAGTGACAATCTTAATTCATATCACTTAGAACATATATAGATTAATCTCTATTAGATTCCTCTATAGTAATTATGCAGCCTATCTTTCAGCTTTTGTCATGTAGTATTGATTTTAATTTTTTTTCTGTCTTGAAATTGGGTGCTACAACAGGGTGTTGGGTGTGCTATTTATAAAAGTAAACCATTATGGGTCAAGGTATGGCCTTTAACACAGAGCCTTGGCTCACATCGAACAGCAAGCTATAAAGGGACCCAAAAATTACTATTGTAAAACCATTCAAACGGGAAAACCAACGGTCTAATCTATATAAACGAGAAACACATATGAACTACATAAACAGACGACATCTACTTACATCAGACTAAGGACAGATCTATCACAAGCCAGGAACATGTTGTTCAGTGGTTGGCGTTGGTTCAAGTCTATCGTATTTGTTTTTTCGTAAATTGTTTTGTTATAAATTAGGCCATTATTTTTTTTCTATTATAATATTAGGTCCGACTTCTATAATCAACCATTCCGTATAGGTTTTAATTGCTGAAGACCGTGCAGTTGCCTATAATTGCTAGCATCCACTCATTCAAATTTGGTTGATAGTGGTTTCATTGGCAATCATACCAAATCTCCTTTTTTTATTGTTCACTCAAACTTCTTTTCTTATGCTCAAGGAAGTACGAATTCTCTGATTCATACGGAATAACAACAACAAAATACAACAGAGAGAGGAACACGAAGGGTACCTATAGCACTGGCTATTACTTTTAAGGGATACAACCGAACACAGTATAAACGTCCTTCAGAATTTCGAGCATATTATCAACTGTTCTCTGGTATAACAGTTTTTATGTTATATAAATATATCTTATCATCATGTTGTGTTAAATAAAACTACACTTTTTTTTTATCACGGATTGACCTTTTTTTGTCATTGAAACCATTTTTATACAACCGCAAAAATTGAAAATTTTTTGGTCGTATATTGGTATGACGTTGGCGTCGTCTTCTGCTTCTTCGTCGTCATCCAAATATTTTTAGTTTTCGCACTCTAACTTTAGTAAAAGTGAATAGAAATCTATGAAATTTTAACACAATGTTTATGACCAAAAAAGGAAGGTTGGGATTGATTTTGGGAGTTTTGGTCCCAACATTTTAGGAATTAGGGGCCAAAAAGGGCCCAAATAAGCATTTTCTTGGTTTTCGCACTATAACTTTAGTTTAAGTAAATAGAAATCTATGAAATTTTGACACAAGGTTTATGACCACAAAAGGAAGGTTGGGATTGATTTTGGGAGTTTTAGTTCAAACAGTTTAGGAATTAGGGACCAAAAAAGGGCCCAAATAAGCATTATTCTTGGTTTTCGCACAATAACTTTAGTATAAGTTAATAGAAATCAATGAAATTTAAACACAAGGTTTATGACCACAAAAGGAAGGTTGGGATTGATTTTGGGAGTTGAGGTCTGAACAGTTTAGGAATTAGGGGCCAAAAAGGGGCCCAAGTAAGCACTATTCTTGGTTTTCGCACCATAACTTTAGTATAAGTAAATTGAAATCTATGAAATTTAAACAGAAGGTTTATGACCATAAAAGGAAGGTTAGGTTTGATTTTGGGAGTTTTGGTCCCAACAGTTTAGGAATAAGGGGCCCAAAGGGTCCAAAATTAAACTTTGTTTGATTTCATCAAAAATTGAATAATTGGGGTTCTTTGATATGCCGAATCTAACTGTGTATGTAGATTCTTAATTTTTGGTCCCGTTTTCAAATTGCTCTACATTAAGGTCCAAAGGGTCCAAAATTAAACTTAGTTTGATTTTAAAGAAAATTGAATCCTTGGGGTTCTTTGATATGCTGAATCTAAAAATGTACTTAGATTTTTTATTATTGGCCCAGTTTTCAAGTTGGTCCAAATCAGGGTCCAAAATTAAACTTTGCTTGATTTCATCAAAAATTGAATAATTGGGGTTCTTTGATATGCCAAATCTAACTGTGTATGTAGATTCTTAATTTTTAGTCCCGTTTTCAAATTGGTCTACATTAAAGTCCAAAGGGTCCAAAATTAAACTAAGTTTGATTTTAACAAAAATTGAATTCTTGGGCTTTTTTGATATGCTGAATCTAAACATGTACTTAGATTTTTGATTATGGGCCCAGTTTTCAAGTTGGTTCAAATCAGGATCCAAAATTATTATATTAAGTATTGTGCAATAGCAAGAAATTTTCAATTGAACAGTATTGCGCAATAGCAAAAAATCTTCAATTGCACAGTATTGTGCAATAGCAAATATTTCAATTGCACAGTATTGCGCAATAGCAAGAAATATCTAATTGCACAATATTGTGCAGTAGCAAGAAATTTTCAATTGATTGGAGTTATCTTTCTTTGTCCAGAATAGTAGTTGAATCAACTTAAATCATTGTTTTATACAATATACAATGTATATTCACTTTACTACCAACTGATAAATTAAAACAATCTTTACCATTCAGTGATAACAAGCACCTTTTGTTACATTTTAATATTTTATGATGTATTTAAATGAGTAGTTATTGTTGCAAACTCCATTAGAAATTTGAATTGAGATCAGTTTTGGAAAAGGGAAAGGGGATGTGAAAAAAATGGGGGGGGGGGGGTTAAATTTTTCTCATTTCAGATTTCATAAATAAAGAAAATTTCTTCAAACATTTTTTTGAGAGGATTAATATTCAACAGCATAGTAAATTGCTCAAAGGCAAAAAAATATTTTAAGTTCATTAGACCACATTCATTCTGTGTCCGAAACCTATGCTGTGTCAACTATTTAATCACAATCCAAATTTAGAGCTGAAGCCAGCTTGAATGTTGTGTCCATACTTGCCCCAACCGTTCAGGGTTCAACCTCTGCGGTCGTATAAAGCTGTGCCCTGTGAAGCATCTGGTTGTCTTTATTGCTTGAATTGTAGAAGTCAAATAATTTCTCATCAATTTCTGCATTTCTTGTTTCCAGATAGCTACAAGGTGATTTTCAGAATCCTCCTACTTGAATATCAGTTACACAACATTTTTGTAGACATTTGGCAATGATAGATAATTTTGTTGATACAGTTTCATATTGGGTGGGTTCGCTTTAGTAAAGGCCTAGGGATCGACTATACTTTGTTATTCATAGCTGTTTCGTTGGTCATTAGAACAACTTTTGAAAAGACTGTTATAAATATATTTTGACTGTGACAACGCCGTAAACCACTGCAACAGTCCTCAAATGACTGTGGATTGCATTTTTGTTTGTTTTTCACAACCCTTAAAAGTGTTGGGACAGACATAAATTAACAGTTACAACCAAATAAGGAAACTGTCGCAACCCTTACAGTTATTATGAAATGAT
This sequence comes from Mytilus edulis, assembly GCF_963676685.1. NCBI lineage: Eukaryota > Metazoa > Mollusca > Bivalvia > Mytilida > Mytilidae > Mytilus > Mytilus edulis. Next base: position 38,599,554 of record NC_092351.1, read on the forward strand.
TTGACAGTCATTTTCAGTCTTCCACAGACTAAGACAGTCGTACGATGACTGTTACTGGTATGGATAGTTATCAACGGTACCAGGCTTTTAATATTTAAGCTAGACACGCGTTTCGTCTTCATAAGACCCACCAGTGACGCTCAGATCAAAATAGTTATACAGACAAACAAGTTCAAGGTTGAAGAGCATTGAGGACCCAAAATTACAAAATTACAAAACGGTTGTGTGTGCCAAATACTGCTAAGGTAATCTATTCCTTGCATAAGAAAATCCTTAGTATTTCGAAAAATTTATACTTTTGTAGACAGTTGGGTTTTCGTCACGTATTGAACACTCACGTAGATTAGAAATTAAATGAATTATGATTATCTAAGATTTACTAAATATCTTTAGCGGTTTATTCAGTTGTCGATCAGATTCCCTGAGTGTTCACTAGCATTTCACATCTGCCAAAATAGTTATGTACTAATGATGAAAGAAGTCACACATATAACAACATCTTCATCGTTGAATAAAAGTGACAAATTAATACATCGATTAAAGTTTGCTATATCACAGTGTGGGAACGGAACTGTACAGTTTTCTAATAATTTGGTCATTCGGGAGACTGTCAAGCGGTGCTCCGACATTCGCAAAAAAACAAGTTGCTTGATGGAAACTTTGACGAACTCTTATGTTACTATATAACGTTTCTGCTTCAAAATTTAATAGCTCAAACATTCTTTATGTAAATATGAACCAATAAAATAATTAGAAAGATATATGCATCAAAACGTTTTCCTTAGAATTGTGGAGCTCCGTGTAAAACGATCAAAATTGTCACACAACAGCGATCAAAAATGTCAAATAAACATCGAAAAATCAATGTTTGCTACCTGAATTTTCACATGTACCTTTTCTGATATATAGTCTTACCTGTCTGAAAGTTTCAAAGCCATTGTCTCAGTAGAAATCTTAATATATTCATTTTCTCCATGTCGGATATTTTTATTGACTGTACAATCGCTCGCAAGTTTACTGTAATATCACTCGGAGCCTTCCTGTACACTCACTCGGAGCTTTCCTGTAGAATTGCTTGGCCAAATTTATTAAATTCATTGTATATGCATTGCATTGGTTGTTTATTGCTGTCCTATTATATTCATATATGGTATTTGAAGTGAAAATAAGCATATAACCAGTTATTTTGACAATTAAGATTCTATCAAAGAACCCTTTTATTGTGACTATATCAGAGACAAAAATAAAATGTGTACAATAGATATAAAAATGAAGGTGTGGTTTGATTGCCAAAAAGGCAACTCTCTGCAAGAGACCAAAATGACACAGAAATTACCAACTATAGGTCACCGTACGGTCGTTAACAATGATCAAAGCCCATACCGCATAGTCAGCTATAAAATGTCCCGAAATAACAATGTAAAACTAGAAAACTAACGACTTTTTATGTACAAAAATGAACGAAAAACAAATATGTAACACATAAACAAACAACCACTGAATAAGTAATAATACAAGACAAAAATAAAAGGACAGTACAAAATATGTTAAGAATCTAATTTAAAATGAAAATGAAAAGAATCCTCGTACAAAATAAATATTTATGTATTCCGAAAAGGTGACTAGATTCTCTGGAAGGGTAATTATCATATTTTGAATTTTACTTAATATATTATTTACCAGCAATTTAAAAAAAAATTATAAATACATGTTAGAATTATACAACAAAAAGAATTTTTCATCACAGGATCGGGATATTGTAACAAGGAATTCGAATGTAGAAGGGTGGTAGCTAACCACTGATCCTAGAAAAGACACGTATATGTCAATTAACATGATATTAGAATAAGAAGATGTGGTATAATTTTAAATGAGATGTCTGTTTATTACAGGTTATAGCTACTGGTAGAAAAAGCTCCAGTAAAATTAAATTTTATCAAGGTTGAGAGAGGACTTGATATCTGAAAGACAGAGTAAACACAAAATCCTTCAACATATTTTTTTTATATCAATGTCACGATTAAGGAACTTTTCAATATTCCCAACTATAGCATCCGACAAATGAACGAAACAGTTGGTTTATCAAACCACATTTATATCTTCAATATTAAAATAAGGAGATGTGATATGATTGTCAAAGTTCAAAAAATAAATGGATTTAAGCAATTACAGTCGGCTATAAAAAGTCCCAACATGAAACATAAGAATCAATACTTTTCGAACTCAACTGACGGCCTAATTCATAATAAAACAATTTACCAAAAACATATTTGACAGACATGAAACAACGACTCTTGACTTGAAACAGGTACATAAAGAATTTGGCAGGGTTAAAAATGTCTGTGTGCGCTCATTTCTCTCCAAAACTAGCACAGCATAAGACCAAACTATAAAAAATCAGATGAATGATCGGATCATCATACTATCATTGACGATATCAGACCAAGTGCGGATCCCGCCTTTCTGCAAAAAAGACCAAACCACGGAACACCATGAAACGTCCACAATATAAAAAAATCGGAAAAATGGGGTTTCAACCACCAAAACTCCCTCTACCCGCATACCAGATCCGCTAATGCAGGCTGCATCCATTCAAATAAAACTGAGCGTCAAACATCATTAACACTTTTGAGTGTGTAATTTACTAGGTTTAAAAAAATTTGTAAGGGTTCCGCGGAACCCAGTGTCTCGCCTACTTTGGCTGTTAATTGCAGGCTCAACAAAAAAGAGGAAACAAATCAATGAAAATATTCCTCTTGATACTATCTTTTGATTGTAAATAAGAAGCTTCCGTCCAGGATAGTTAATGAATCTAATAAAGGTAAAAAAAACTTTAACTGCAGATTGTTATATAATGTTAACTGGAAGAAAAACTAAGTCCATTTATAAGTAAAATGTAGATACACAGGTACAAAGTTTTAACAAAATGTTCTTCTAGATACTAGCTTTTGATCATAAACAAGCATCTGTCTAAGTTTGGTACAAATCAAATACTAGTATAGTATAAGAAAGTTATTAAAATTTTAAAAACTTTAACCACAGAGTGAATGGGTTGTTTCCTGGCAGAAAATCTAAGTCCATTCAAAAGTAAAACACGAAAAAAATGGACTTAATTTTGTTTCAAGATTTACTTCTGGATACTATCTTATGATCAAAAACAAGCTTCTGTCCAAGTTTGGTACAAACCCAGGATAGTTTAAGAAAGTTATTAAAATTTGAAAAACTTTAACCACAGAGTGAATGTAATGTTTCCCGGCAGAAAAACTAAGTCCATTCATAGGAAACTTACGGAAAATATAGAATTTTATTTTTACAAAATTTACTTCATGATACTATTTAATGATCATAAACAAGCTTCTGTCCAAGTTTGGAAGAAATCCAGTACAGTTTAAGAAAGTTATTAAAATTTCAAAAACTTTAACCACAGAGTGAATATTTATGGACCCCGCCGACGACGACACCGACGGAATGTAGGATCGCTATGTCTCGCTTTTTCGACTAAAGTCGAAGGCTCGACAAAAATGATAACAATACCAATTAACTAACTGTTATTAAATCGTAACAGAAAAAGGAGAGAAAAATCATGCCAGACATATGTGGTATTAGGATTGCAGTAAGGCATCAACCATTTGATTTTCTTGGGGGGGGGGGGGGGCTATGGATTTTTTTTGGAGAAAAAAAGTTTGTTTATAGTTTTGGGAGAAAAAAATAATTTGTTTTTGATTCTGAGCTGCCACTCTATGTAATACTAAAATTGAAAGAAGGAATAATTTTCGACTTGTCGCGAAAATAATAGATTGTTTTACGACGCATTCGAAAAAATAGGTTTGCCAGAAAAAAAATCCATAGCCTCCCCCCCTTCCCCCCCCCCCCTAATACCTCAGACTAGCTTGCTTGCTAGCTGGACCGTAAAGTCATAACAAGGTAAAGTATGTTACTCTCCTTTCGGAGTAGCCTAATTGGCCAAACGATGAAAAGAATAGCTCCAAACGATTGTACAGGAAGGCTCCGAGTGATATTACAGTAAACTTGCGAGCGATTGTACAGTCAATAAAAATATCCGACATGGGGAAAATGAATATATTTGGATTTCTACTAGGACAATGACTTTGAAACTTTCAGACAGGTAAGACTATATATCAGAAAAGGTACATTTGAAAATTCAGGTAGCAAACATTGATTTTTCGATGTTTATTTGACATTTTTGATCGCTGTTGTGTGAAAATTTTGATCGTTTTACACGGAGCTCCACAATTCTAAGGAAAACGTTTTGATGCATATATCTTTCTAATTATTTTATTGGTTTATATTTACATAAAGAATGTTTTAGCTATCAAATTTTGAAGCAGAAACGTTATATAGTAACATAAGAGTTCGTCAAAGTTTCCATCAAGCAACTTGTTTTTTTGCGAATGTCGGAGCACCGCTTGACAGTCTCCCGAATGACCAAATTATTAGAAAACCGTACAGTTCCGTTCCCACACTGTGTATATAGAACAAATGTCCTGTTATATTCTCCAACATATTTCCTGATGATATCAATCATAGTTAAATTTAATAAAAAGGGGCTCCAAATAAGATTTACGCCAATCAGAATCAATTATTGTTCATTTGCTTTTAGTTTAGATCCTGAGTAATGTCATGACTAGCCGGTGATATTGGTGAATCAGGATACATGCACGAGTACTCGGAATTTTTAAGAAATCTATTTGGCAAAACTTTTAGGAATTTTGGTGTTCAATGCTCTTCAACTCCCTTCTTTATTTGGTCTTTTCAACTGATGAGTCTTTTGTAGACGAAAAGCGCGTCTGGCGTAAATACACAATTTAATCCTGGTAAATATGATGAGTTTATCTATATGTAGGGACATGTAAACTATGTCTCTGGTATATGTATCTGGATCATTATAAAATATTTTCGTCAATTATGTTATACCGTCAGATGACATTTCTGTCGGTTGAAAATACATTTTTTTGTCGTTCCAATAAGTGTTTTTAGTTTCCTGAATGAAAATAACTAAAACCGAAGGTTAATGAAAAAGGAAATATTCAAATATTTAGGATCCGGTATTTTAGCTATTAAAACTTTGGAAAAGCATGATAAATGAATAACAAATTATTAAATCATGGTGCATTAGTTCATATGCTAGTATCAAAGATTCTGTGACCAATTAGTTTTTATCTCATGACCTGTTAAACGTTATCATGTAATACATTCTTTCGTGGATGATATTTTTAGGTGAGTTCCTATATGCCTATAATATCTGATTGTCACCGTGCGAACACAGACATGATAACATAACATGCGTAAGTAGTAAGTTTCTAAACATATTAATCTGCAATCATGATATATATAGATAGAGTAAACTTTTTTGTTTTAGGTAAATATGTCATTATTTGTAAGTTGTACAATTTCATTAAGGAAAATCAAAGCTTACTATTGTCATGATTGTTTTCTATTTGTATTACTGTGCTTATCCAGTGACCTTTGGGGTATCACAATAGCAATGGCTCAAACTGTTCACCAAATTGCAGTTAGATTTCTTCTCCAACTAACTGGTCAACTGGTAAAAATATTTTAGCAGATTGCTCAAGTGAATTGTTGTTAGTATGAAGTGAGTGCTTTAAATTCAAAAGTAATACTTACCATCAAGATCCAGTTAGTTGACAAGGATTTTGACAAGGAAACTTCAATCATAAATAGATTTAATAAATAAATAGTTTAAAACATTGTTTTGTAAGTCTATAATTTATAGCTCCGTTTTCATACAACAGGTTAGTGCATAATTGTAATTTCGAATTTTTTTTCTAAAGCAATTACTTATCTGCTACCATTAAAGGGAAAACATTTACCTTACTGAAAATCAGCAAAATGTTGTCACAATTTTTGTCTGACAAATATCAACTTCCCTCATTTAATTTGTTTGTAACATTACTTTTATGATTATTAAACTTTTATCCTCTGTTTTGAACAGAACAATGACATTTATTTTTAAGATGATTAAAATTTTGAAATAAAAACTGTTAAAAACCTATTATTGAACACATTCAAAGTTCTATAAATCATACAAATTCCCCTGTAAATTAAGAAAGTATCACCAGTCCAGTAGTCAGTAATTTTATTTTGACATGAATTTTTATTGATATGGTAAAATTATAGATTAACAGCTGTTTTGCCAAACTTTGCATTGTTCAAAGTACTAAGGATTCTCTACCATGGCGCACAAGATAACTTATAAGCAGTATTTGGCAAAACCTTTGTAATTTGTGTCCTAAATGCCCTTCAACTTCCTCCTAATTTGGCAATTCATTTTTTTTTTATTCAAGTCGTATTGATGATTTTTTTGTAGGCAAAACCAGAAGCCTGGTATCATTGATTAATTTTTAGTGCACAATAACTCAATAAAAATTATTTCCCTTTAATGCCAGCAGATCAGTAATTTGTATAGAAAATATTATACGAATCATAATTACACAATAACTTTGTCTTAGAAGACAAAGCTATAAAACAATGGTTTGAACTATTTATTTATAAAATCTATTTATGATAGAAGTTTCCTTGTCAAAATTAGACCTTCTTATTCAGTGACTCATACTATAGCAAGTCATTTTTGTTTGTTTGAAAAGAATGACAAAGATATCAACTAACTGGATCTTGATGGTAAGTATTACTTTTGATTTTAAAGCACTCACTTCATACTAACAACATTTCAAGATTTTTCAAGATTTAATTGATAACGCTCAGACACATAAATGTGTAACATGAGGTCAAAGTATAATACATAAACAATTGAATGACGAAATGAGCATGCAGTACTATCTAAACACATAGAAATACAATTGTAGATATTTTAGAATAAACAAGCAATTTTCTTAATAAAAAATGACAATCGTTTGTAGACTTCTATATTACATATGGACAATAATCCTTCCATTTTAATATATTGCGGATAAATAGTATAATATTTAGGTAAGTATTTGTTTCTATAATTAACAATAGAATCATGTTGACATACAAATAAAACGTGAAATTCATCACCAATAAATTTATGACATAAAGTACATATTCTCTCTGGTCTAGGTATATTTTGCCAACGGCCTGTCTCGATTGGAATACGTAAGTTCGATGTCCACCCCCTATTCTGTTCAGATAGTCTGATCAGATATTTTTCTAATCCAAAGTCCTTTTTAAATGTCCCATACAATTGTCCCCGGGATGAATTTTCTATATCGCCAAACCATGAGGTAATAAACTGATCACTCAATATACGATCGAGATAATTTTTATCACAAAAGCAAATTTGGTTCATGAAAATATATCCTAGACCAGTGTTGTTAAATATTGATTCGACAGAATCAATCCATTTGAAAACATAATGACCATGATTCTTCAATGATAACATCAGCCTGTACAAAGAACTACTGAGTTTACTGCTATTGTTTACAACTTTACACCAATACGAAATCATTCTACATTTAACTCGAATGTGTAGAGGAAATCTTCCCAATTCTCCATACACCATAAAATTGGGTGTAGTATTTCGAACTTTTAAAATTCTTTTGCAAAATTCCAAATGCATCTGTTCAATAATTTTCAAATTCTCGAAACCCCAAACTTCAGAACCATATAAAAGAATGGGTTCTATCATGGAATCAAATAATTTCAGTTGCAAATCTATAGAAATGTTTTCGTTTTTAACAATTCTATGTATAAAATGCATCGATTTATGTGCTTGATCAATAAGTTTCTTTTTGGTATCTAAAAAAGTACCGTTATATTTCACTTGGGCAGTCTGCTAAAATATTTTACCAGTTGATCAGTTTGTGGGAGAAGAAATCAAACTGCAATTTGGTAAACTGTTTTAGCCATTGCTATTGTGATACACGAAAGGTCACTGGATAAGCACTGTAATAGTCTTTGAAGGCCTCGTGAAGATTAACATGTTATTCTCAAATATTTTTTCTTCGTTAAAAAAAGAATTTTATTTCTTATTATCATTATTCATTTATTTATTGATTCTCCTCTGTCCTTGTTATTTTCTCCATGAACAAATTAAACTGTATGCCTTTACATAATTAAAATTGTGTTTTTATCGTAATAAAAACTATTAAATATAAGTGCCTATAAATAACAACATATGCCAAACAAATATATTTGAATGTTGATTAATTAGTACAATTATTCACAAATAAAATTATTATGTTATACATAATGCATATTTTAAGTTTTTTCTTGTCGTAGAACACACCGAGGGGTGACAGGATTGATCAAATGAAAGACCGACCGTAGGGAGGTCTTTCTTTGAGCAATCCTGACACCCCGAGGTGTGTTCTGCGACAAGAAAAACTTTAAAATATGCATTATCTGACTTATATACCGTCAAAAAAATATTATTTTTGATGAAGATTTGCAAAATTTAATATTCTTTTTTACCGACAACACTAAAGTGGGATATTCCTTTCTAATGCGTTCAGGTTTTAATACGCCCTACGGCTCAGGTAGAATGTGAAATACAACTCTCTAATTAATCTAGATATAAAACTTTTAAAATTTATTATGCATACAAAATAGAAATATTACTCTAACTGCATGAAGTAAGACACAAATGTATTGTTACAATCTGATAACGGTGTATGACAAATACAAGACACATTGTAAGTAATTTATTGTACCACTTAGATTATGGAAAAAGGGGGAGGGCGTATGTTTTTAATGGTGTTTTTTTCTATTTGTAATGTCATTTCTATCGCGGAAAAGTGGTTATTTTTTCTAACAATTTTAATTGAATCGAATGAAAAATTCAGAAAGATTGTCTTTTGAATAGCAATACATTTTTATCAAAGTATGATTTCCTATTCAGTGTGTATCGTCCTGAACATGCTTGAAATATTTGCCACTAGACGTTAAGCAAGCAACCAAAAATCAATCAACCTATTCAGTGTGACTCAATAAGATTTTCAAAATCTTACACACGATTATGTTAAATCTGGCTTATTTTTATTAAAGTCTACATTAAAATTCATCTCACATATATGATAATGTTTCTTTATTGTGACGATAAATTAACAAAACTTCACGTTATTTGTTTCTAAAATTAAAATGCGGACAATGACGGTTTCTTTTACACCTATCATCGATTGAACTTTAAAAAATAAATTTCCAAATCGGCAACAAAAAACTATCAGACGAATAAAATTTTGAAGTAAATTATAGATTGCATTTTTATATAGGAAAATAATGACCTCACACAGGTCATTATTTTGTGCCTTGGAGCATATTTCATTGAAACATGGTATCGTCCTGGTTGATTCTGAAAAAGAATGACCTATCGTTCTGAAAGAAAATAACTCTATATAGGTATATAATTGCCAATAACATGTGTGTGAGCGTTCAACCACCCCTATGACCTAGGACAGTGGTGTATCAGCACAACATATAAGATTGAACTTTCAAATCAATGTTCCCTTTCTGATTCAAATACTTTCCAATATGTGCCCGATAATCACCCCTACCTACCTTTCCCCTTTTTGCCAAGCCTTTCACACTTTCTTCCAAAAACCTTTCTTTTTTTCTTTCATTTTATTGAACTGAATAGTCTTTAATAATGAACTACAAACATTTTTTTTTAGGTATAAAGAAATGTTTCTCCAGTGAGTATTCAACAAACAGCGGTGATATCTCATACAAATAACATAACAAAGAGGTATGGCTTCAGCTACAGTTCACGCTAATAGAAAAACAAATTATGCTAGAATCGGCCAAGCTGCTCAAAATGAACTTCCAAATATTTTACGCGAGCTTCTCCTTATCAAAGAACCTCCAAATTTATTGCAAAGCCACGTGATGCAAAACGATGATCTCAAAAGAAGATTAAGAGATGGAGATAAGTTGAAAATACAGCAGGTTGCCAATAATAATGGATATAACGGGTTTGATATACCTTTAATGTACACATTGATCCGAAATTTGAAATTAGTTCCTCAACCAACACAAGGATGGGACAAGAATGATCCTACTCCGGTTGAATTGACAGTTGGTGATGATGTAGAACGCATAAGACGATTACGAAATGAAATATTACATCGCGGAGATGCAGACGTACATAAAGACGTATTATCAGTTTATATGTGCAGATTTAAGGAAATAGCAGGTAGACTTGAGACATATCTCGGCAAACGGAAAGATGAGTTTGTATCACAGATAGAAAGTCTAGAGACTTGTTGTATGGATATTGAAACAGAACGAACGTACCTTGATAACTTGAAGGAATTAATTAGTAAAGAAGTTCAACTGAAAGGCGAAGTAGCTGATGTTCAGAGCGATATTCGCCATCTACGAAGAGATTTTGAAGTTGAAATATGTAAGTGTTCAGGACATTTCAGTTTTTTTGTTTTTTGTTTAATAATAAAATTGAAAATGGAAATGGGAAATATGCCAAAGAGACAACAACTCGACCAAAGAGTAGACAACATGTTTTGAGAATGTTACTCACGCTTCAGGACACCTTGAATGTAATCCTGTTCTATATGGATTTTAGATTTATCAAAATGTTCAAGCTTAAAGTCATTGCATTATGCCATCTCTCCCAAACTATGAAGTAAAAAGAGAAATGCAAAACTCTCAAGTCAAAATAATAAGACGAATTTTAATCATTGATAATTTAATAAAAAGAAACAAATATAAACACCAATACAATTTTAGTAGTATTGATAAGTGTGTATCATTTATTTATTTATGTATCATATTTGTTTGTTTGTCTGTTCATTTTAGTATTGATTTATTTAAAGTGGTGTAAACATATGGTCAAAACTCTGGTAATTGTTTAATTAAATACATAAAAAAACAAGGATATTTACGGGTTTCAATAGTTATCAAAAGTACCAGAATTATAATTCAGTACGCCATACGCGCGCTTCTTCTACACAAGACTCATCAGTGACGCTCAGAACAAAATAGTTGTAAAGCCAAAAAAGTACAAAGTTGAAGAGCATAGAGGACCAAAAAATCCAAAAGTTGTGCCACATACGCCTAAGGTAATCTATGCCTGGAATAAGAAAATCCTTAGATTTTCGAAAAAAAAAGTTTTTTTCAACAGGAAATTTATAAAAATGACCATAGAATTGATATTCACCGGCGTGCTGACAACTTGGCTGGTGCAATTAAGCTACCTATTTTAATAAAATCTTTTTTTTTATTTTTAACCATGCTGTATATACGTTGCTTTTGTTGTCCTTCATTTTGCCGATATTATTACAATATTACAGAACTATATACTAGTAACTACTCGCAAAAACATACCTTTAGATTATGCTGTTTTATTGTTTAAGATTGACACCAATGAATTGTTACCAGTACATGTTATAAGCTTGTTTTGTATCACTGTTCTTACATTAAGGATGCAAATTCAATTCGTCAATTGTTGTTTTAGTGGACAAAAAGAAACTAAAGAAGAAAAGTTACATACGAAGGGAAACAATTAAATGGAAACAAGGAAGCTTTTTTGGAATAGGAGGCGACAAATCTCAATGTTATCAACTATACAACTATGAAATGCACTCTGGAGAAATGATCCCAGTATATATTCAGGATGGTTATGATATCCCAGAGACTTTAAACATTGATGATGGCAAGCTTCAATTTGGCATTAACAAGGGGATCTTATTCATTGTTTATCATGACAAAAATTTGACACCTTACCAGCACAGGTTTATACAGAATGAGATTCAGAAAAAAACTTATGCTACAAACGAATCCTTAAAAGCTCTGACAAGCGGTAAAATAGATTTTTCCTGGATAGTAGGGGACTATTTGCGTGATTTCAAAAATTTCTTTATTTAATTACTCGTATTCGTTTGCACTGTTACTAAATTACACCTTATTAATTGACACCACCAGCTATGTTATAATTTAATAATGCTATATATTTGTTATGTATGTATAGTTGTTTTGTCTAAATCTATATCTGCATTTATGTTCCTCATATATGGTTACTTGTACAAATATAATCCCACAGAAAACAATCATTGTGACCTGTAATGAATGCTGTTAGTAAGGCATATACTAGTAATACAGATAAACGATGAGAAAAAAACACTTCCCAATTTAGTTCGACGCTCATCTAAGGAGAAATTTTATAAAAATGTATTGTTTCAAACACTTCCTTCATAATACTGCAGACAGTGCTACGTCTTTAAGAATTATGGTATCGTACTCTTATTGACTATGATCATGTATAGGTCTAAGAATATCCATGTATACTTCTTTCTTCTAAAATACGACACACAAAAAACTATTTATCCACCACATTTTAAATGTTCACTCATTAAATGTAATTCGTCAAGTGACTGATAATTTTTCATTTTCCCTTTAGGTTCTGAAATTTTTCCCGACGTTGCAAATTGGTGACATTGATCCATGTGTAAATCTCATGTTCTGTTGCTTTAAGTTAAGATCCTTTGTAGCATGTAAACAGTGAAATAGTGACACGGAATAAGGATACTTTGATTTGAAGTGATGTACAGGCATCAAATTCAATATAAAAAGGGTATCACATTTTCTATCAATTTTGTTATCAAGTATTATGTCATAAATAATTATGATAATGGTGTGATGTAAAAAAAAATTAATAATGATGAAATACTATTTATTTTTCCGGCTGAAAACAATTAAAAAGGAACTTTTTAAGGCAGTTTTCAAAAATTAATTTATTCGAAAATTTTCTAAATAAGAAAATGACAGTACCAAGTCAGGAATATGACAGTTGTTTTTCTAATTTTTCATTAGCCGTGTTTGACCTTATCACTTTTTCATTTGATAAAGGACTTTCCGTGGAGTTCAGCTTTATTGTCATTTATACTTTTAACATGTTTAAATGGTGTCAGTCAGAGGTAATCATTGGTAATTCTCGGGCTCTGTTGCATTTTGTTTACATCCAGTTTAATATTATAAACAGTGAGATATGGGCCTGAATTAAGGACATTTAAACGAGACACATGACATGTTAAGGGATGTATAAGCATCTAGATGAATTAAAAAAAATGGGTATTAATATTTTTTGTCAAGTATGTTATTAAGTACCATATACCATTTTTTTGTTTTTCCGGTGGAAAACAATTAAACAATTGAAATCGAACTTTTAAAGGAAGTTTTCATAAATTGTTTTAGATGTATAAACTGGTGTGCAATCATGAGAACGGTAATATGTGTGGTACTACATGACACCCATTAGATCATAAGTTTTATGCTTATTTGTAAAAAAAAAATGAGATACCCCGTTAAGACAGTAACCCAACGAAACAAATAAATTAAAAATCTGGATGGCGACATACAGTCTTTAACAAAAGACCGTTGACCATTTATACAGTAATCAAAGTCCTCATGATTTGTTGTAATTAAAAACTTATCCAAGAACTGCCATCAACCTCAATTTATCCAAATAAATAAACATCCGAACACATCATGTTATCACACAAGACAACCGCTGACTTGGTTCATTACAGGTCGTTGATATAAAGTACATTAAACTATTTTGTTTCATGTTTCAGCCCTGCTCATTTAATCAGTTCAGAAATAAAAGATACACCACGAACATACCATACATTTAGTACCAAAAAAAGAACTAAAACCTTGGAAAAAACACGATATAAATGAAAGCAAAATTACACACAAACATTCAAATAAATCAATCAAAGTCACCTACAATTTGAGTTGAATGATACATACCTCTTGTTAGCGTTTCTAGTTCTTCTATTTTGAGCTAAACTTCACTGAATATATGTGTGAAAATTGTACAGTCTATAATAAGGACTGTGATTTTATGTCTGTCTATAAAGGTATCTTTCCATTTGGTTATATAAGTTTTGATTGGCGTAAAAGTTTCTTTTCTTGTTGATAGTGCATTATTGAGGTACGGTGGTAGCACAATAAATACACTATTGCATATTGTTGCATAATTTAAATAATCTTCATGGAAATGAGATGTAAGAATGCTAATACAACTGCATACACAATGGTATTGTTGAGAATAGTTCGAAGTTATAACGTTACGTTTCCCGTATTTACGTTCACATGTTTGTGACGTTTCTTACACCTTGTATGGGCTTCGCCATTGTAAATAGTATACGCAAAGTAAACACAACGCAAAGTACATATACGACTTATTTAGTTTATTCCACACATTTATGGTGCCGTGACCATTGGATAAGATGGACAGCAAGCTAAAAGCAGTTAGAGCTGGTCACAAAAGTGCAGTAAAGAGACTTTTACGGAAAACGGAAGATGATTCAAACTTGGACAATGAAGAAAGTGCTGAACTTTTAGAAACATTAATTCAAAAACAGAAAATTATTAGTGCATTGGACGAAGATATTATGAATTCTTTAAAGGAGGAGGACATCGAGGAAGAAATTCTAAATGCAGATGAGTACAAATTCTTTTTGAACACCAAAATACGACATTTACGGAAAACATTCGCAAACAAATTATGTACTGATAATGATATCCCACCGCATGATCACGCATTACCTTCTCACACTTTTGAAAACATTAATCAACACAGTTCTGTTCCGTACACAACACAAATGTATTCCGTTCAGCAACCTTACAACCAAAATCACCATTTGCCGAAACTTACACTACCCATGTTTAACGCAGAAATTCTGACTTGGCAAACATTTTGGGACTCTTTTGAATCTTCCGTCCATTACAATGTAACACTCACAGACGTACAGAAATTTAGTTATTTAAAATCCCAGCTTGTTAATGATGCTGCAAGAACTATTGACGGGTTACCGCTCACAAACTCAAATTACATGGAAGCTATTAAACTTTTAAAGGAGCGTTTCGGACAATCGCATAAGATTACAAATGCTTATATGCAAGCTATGCTAGAACTTAGAGCACCACAAAACAACCTACTCAGTCTAAGGGGTTATTACGACAAGTTAGAGGCATACATAAGAGGTCTTGAATCGTTAGGCCGCTCCGGAGAATCGTATGGTGCATTACTTATTCCGATAATACTGAACAAGCTTCCGTCAGAAATACGACAACACTTAGCTCGTGAAAACGGTTCCGATAATTGGGAATTGATTGATTTGAGACGTGGAATTTTGAAAGAAATCACTATAATTGAAGCTGGACAACGTTCGTCGTCGTTTATGGATTCAATGCAGCCTACCACAATGACCGCATCGTTTTTGACATGCGCTAATAGAAAATGTGAACCGAGTAAAGTAGTTACATTCGATAACCGTGAGAGACAAACACAAAATATTCGACAAAAACCTTGCATATTCTGCCAGAATTTACATGACCCTGCAAAATGCCCAAATGTAACAGATCACGATACACGCCTATCAATCGTCAAAGAAAAGAAGTTATGTTTTAACTGTTTAGGATCACACCGTTCCGTAGATTGTAAATCGAAATTTCGCTGCCGCCAGTGCCATCAAAAGCACCACACAAGTCTTTGCCATGGAAATACATGTACTAATGATCAGCAAATGTCAGTTAATGCCGTAGTTGATGATAGCGAAAATACATTGATCGCCGCAAGTTTTCATTCGTCTGAAGAAAAATCCCGTTCGAACGTGCTTCTAAAAACTGCCGTTGCACCAGTTGGGGGAAATCGATATGTTGATACGCACATTTTGTTTGATGAAGGAGCACAGCGCTCTTTTGTTACCGAGGAGTTAGCGTCGAAAATAGATTTAGAAATACTAGGAACAGAAACCATACATTTATCGGCATTTGAAAGTACCGACAGCAAAGTCCGTCATTTGTCAAGAGCACGCGTATACGTAGAGTCGATAAATAGAACGAAAATTCCAGTTGAGGTTCTAGTAGTACCGAACATCGCCAGCCCGTTAAGCAATTACATCGGTAATGGTATACGAGAATTCAAGTACCTGAAAGGATTACGTTTAGCTCATCCGTTTACAGAAGACAACTCTTCTTTTGAAATCTCCTTGCTCATTGGAGCTGATTTCTATTGGGATTTCGTAGAGGATACAATATTAAGAGGAAATGGTCCAACCGCCGTAAAGTCAAAACTTGGTTATTTGTTGTCTGGTCCAATTCCGACGTCTTATCGTCAACAGAGTAATGTAGGTATGTACAACATATTGACATCGCACAAACCAGAGGAGTTGAATTTAGAAAGATTTTGGGAATTAGAGTCGTTAGGAGAAGATAGCAATACGACAGATGTTGAAACGGTAGACTATATGGAAACAAATCAAAAGTCAGCAATTGAATTCCGAGAAAACAAGTACATAGCAAAGTTGCCATGGAAACCAGATCACGAACCCTTGCCTACAAACTTCTTCGTTACGAAACGAAGAACAGAAAACGTCATTCGAAAATTAAGTCAAGATCCCGAAATGCTTAAGGTATATGGACAGATAATCAAGGATCAAGAACGCCGAGGATTTATTGAGAAGGTTAAGGATCCCGATATTAGTAAAGGTATTGTACATTATATCCCGCATCATCCCGTCAAGAAGAAATAAACGAAGTAACACCATTTGATGAATATGTGGAAGAACCAAACAACGAAGAAATACCGACAAGAACAATGCCCTTGCGGAAGGCATCAATTCGTGCAAAGGAAAGAATAAAATCATGGACTCGTTAAAGTTTAATTCAGATTCCTATTTTTGTGTTTTGAAGAGACAGTAATTCCTGCAAGTGTAAAATTAAATTTCTTTTCTTTATTGATGAACATTTAAAGTAATATTCTATTGTTTTGTACATAAATACACTTTGCGGGCCCCAGTATGTTGAGAATAGTTCGAAGTTATAACGTTACGTTTCCCGTATTTACGTTCACATGTTTGTGACGTTTCTTACACCTTGTATGGGCTTCGCCATTGTAAATAGTATACGCAAAGTAAACACAACGCAAAGTACATATACGACTTATTTAGTTTATTCCACACAAGTATAAACCTAAGACTAATGGTGACCTAATCAAAAGTAAATTTTTGTAACTTAGTAGATCTTAGTAAATGGTTCAAAATCAATAGACTACGATTTAGGGGAGGGGGCAAATAATCTCCAAGAAAAAGAAATGTTTCCATGCTAATACAACTGCATACCAAATAGCATTTACTTACAATAAGTGATTGCTTAATGAACTAATCACACCTTGGTACAGCTCTCTTACACAATTCAAAATATACAGACTTAATATTCTGGCTAAAAAATGATCTAAATATGTCGATTCACTTGTGAGATGATTTTTGTTCCCATGGAAAATAGATTTGAGATGGAGCCAATATCATCAATATATCTTTAAGATAAAAATATTATAAATAAAGGCAACAGTAGAATACCGCTAAAAATTACAAAATTCCTAAATTAGAATCAGAATTACTAGGTTTCAACCATTTTCTTCAAGCATCATTCAACATGTACAATAAAGACTTTTGGGGGTTCACTTTCATGCAAAAACTATGCTATATCTCAATATCAAGTTGGATTTTTTGGTGGTTTTTTTAAAGATTTGACAAAAAATTATGTTGTTAAAATGAAATGATATTGGTAACTTTAACTAATCCCTCTCTGGAAAAATAACACCCTTGCTGGTCAAGTTTATATGATTATCAAACTTATCCATGGTCTAAGTGAGTGAAAACCTTCAACAAAACTTGAAGAGGATAACATAATGTTGACATAATACAATTGTAATCACAGGTTTCATGGTAAAATCACACATGTGCCTCCTATGTTTTACTTAGTATTGGAATTTAAAGATAACTTTGATCACAAAGCTAAAGAAGAGCATCATATCAGATTTAAGGATGTTCGCTACTCCGTTTCAAAATAACAAGCTTTTTTAAAAGACTTTTATAAATTGATAGCATGTAAAAAAAAAGAAACTAAAAAAGCAGAAAAAAATGAAGGGTTCGTGTGCTTGTTTTCGAGATATAAGCCGTTGAAAATTTGGCGGGAAATGATTCTCTCTAGATTTTTCATGCATTTAACATTGGCACCTTTTTCCTTTCAAAAACATTGAAAAAATAACAAGGATTTTATATGATTTTCAAATATGACTTTTTAAACAATATGTAATAAAATTATGAAAAGAAAAGTAGGGGTTAGCGGGCAAATTTTTTTAATAGGAATATATAGATAAAACCAGAGGATTCCAAATATCTGGCAAAAAATCAAAAACAAGAGGAGCAAACATCCTTAATAGTAATCTTTGTTTGGTACTTTCTTCTGTTTATAAACTTAAAATTCAATCTGACATTGATTTGACATAAACTCCAAATTCAAATAAAATTGTTAAGCAAATTCAGTGACTTTCTGACATTGACACATTTACACATCATTTTATCTACTGAATACAATTACTTTTGCTTTCTGAAAAGTGATAATAATGAAATAATAATGATATATTATAGTGTTTAGTGGTTCATCATATCTCAATGGAAGACTAAATATATGTTTTACAATTTTCAGCACTGCTCTGCTATTACATGGTGGTCAGTTATCATTAGTAGAGGAAGCTGAAGCTGAAGTGCCCAGGGAGAACCACTGACCTTAGTCAATTAAGATTGGAGTCAAGTGCACCTGCCCCGTGTGGGATAAGAACTAACAACCTCAGTGTTGACTTGTTAGTGTAATCACGTTGACTAATGTCTTCACTTTAGTTTGTATAAATGTCAAACACATTTTTTTAAGTATTTATTTTATTGTATCATGTTTCAAACAAAATACCACATCATATAATATTTTAACAAGTATAAAAATAAATAATTTAACAGTACAATAAATTGAATATAAAACTTGTCACACTTTATTAGTTCCATATTACAAATATCACAGACAAAATAAATTGGACGGAAAAGTTTCAGCAGTATATTACAAATAATGAACCAATTTGTTCATAAAAAAAGATTTGATGCAAATATAAGAACTCATAAAATGTGTGTTGAATAATCAACATCTTTAAAATTAAATTAATATAGATAACCAGGTTTTCTGAAAAATATATTAAAATTAATTTAAGTTCTAGAGAGATGCAATATCAGTGACATGTATCGACTCAAAAATCACAAGAAAAAGTATCACATTGTTGGTCCCAGTTTCATTCGTTCCAACTTTTAACACATATTGTAATTCTTATCTAAAAAATGTATTCTAAGAAAATAAACAAAGATATAAAGGTGATCTTCTTTTAAATGGTGAAAAGAAACAAAAATACAACCTTATTTTCAATGCCTTCCCATTTTATTACCCAGGCAAAAAGTTGAAGAAAAAATTTTAATAAAACAGTCACCTAGATCTGTTCTAGATAGAAATATGAATTCAATTGAAAAATCTATCAATCAAATTATTGTAAAAGATTTGTTTAAGGAATTGGACAATAGGTACATTGACTTGTCATCAAACTTTAAACAACAACGAATAGTAATTTCAAAGCAGTTCATACACATTGATATATAGTCTATAACAGCATTATGTTTTAGATTCTTCCATTCTACTCTGAATTTCTATAGCATATCTATAGTCCTGTATGGCCTGTTTTTGATTGCCAAGTTTCCCCCTCACATCTGCTCTTCGTTTCAATACTAATGGATCATCTGGTTTTAAAGACAAAGCTGAAAATAGAAATTTTATAAGATTTGACTAATAACAAATAAAAATATAGCAGCATTTTTCAATATAATTGGATAAGTCTTTTTTGGGTTGGCTTCTGTTATAAAAGTATTGACAAAAACAAGTTTCATACCTAATATGTTATTATTTAAAGGACCTGTAGCCATGGATTCAGGTCAAATCCTTTTATTGCTGTTCTTCAGCTCAAAGTCAAAGTGTATTTAAGTAAGTAGGGAAGGGGGTAATAAAAACTAAAAATTGAGATGGAAAGTTCTTAAACTCATGACAAAAGGTCTTTTGTGGCTCCAAAATAAAACATGTATATATATATATATATATATACTTTTCATTCACTTCCCTTTGTGTTCATGTTGCTTAGTCTTTAGTTTTCTAACTTGTGTTTGTATGCTGTTGCTTGTCTTTTGGTCGATTTTGTTTTTGCCATGGCATCTTCGGTTTGTAAGTCATGTTTTTACACTCATATTGTTTTTTCTTACCTTTAGAATAGTCTGTCTCCGCCTTATCAAAATGACCCATAGAAGCATAAAGGTTTCCTCTGTTGAAGTATATATGTGCTGTATACGGGCTAAGTTTAATAGCTGCCTTAAAATCTTCTAAAGCACCTTGTGCATCTCTCATCATAACCTGTAAAATATTGAACCAATCCTTAAATGAATCCATGAAACATAATTTCTAAATTGATAATAGTTTGTTTTAGAATGATAGTTGGAATGAGAGGGGTGGATGAGGGGTATTTGAAACACAATGGTGAAACAGGTTTGACTTACTATTTTTCTTCAAATTCCTGTGCATATTTACATTTAGTCTACCTTCATAATAGTAGAAAAACATCCTTGCAATTAACAAATACCAGTACTTCTTGAAATATTTTGATTGTAGATGACATAGATTTCTTCAATTCAAAATCATAAATACTTACCCTAGTAATAGCTCTGTTTAGTAATGCTGACTCATCTTTTCTATTGTGATCTAATGCCTTACTATAATATTCATATGCCTGAAAAAATTAATAATACATTTGTTATCTGCTATATGGAATTCATTGTTCAGGAAATAGTTAATGCTAAATAAAAAGATAACATAGGTGTGTACATTTATTTTACCAAAAATATCATATCAAAATATGTAAATAAATCAAAAATGTGTTTGTGTAGAGATGGTTTAATCTTTTATTACTCATTATATCAAAATGCTACAAATTAAAGGCCTCATTGTGACTTTGATGAAGAACAGAAATAGTGCATTGTTCTTTTACTTTTTGTGCTTTTTGCTATGTATGTACTGATTTAGTGTCATGGGATTGATACTGTTTATTCTCTCTCTTCTATTATAGGTGATAACAATCCATATCAATTATTATACATATGACGAAGTTAAATTGTCTTTCATTTCGAAGTTTAACTCCTCCATGTACAACATATCAACATGGTAATCAGACTAAAAATCTTTCTCATAAATGAGTATTGATTAAAATATCACTGCATATGGGTATAAAAACCAAAATAAATCACTATGTACCTCTTTTGTGTTATCGTTGCATTAGTTTCGCACAATAATAATAGAAATCTTTAGGATAATTTCATACTTAATCGTCATATTCTTTACTAAAATCTTGTTACCTGTTTAAAATGCCTAGTATGGAAGTAAACATTAGCAGCATTGAAGTACGCTAGGGAGTATGATTTGTCTAACTTCAAAGCTTGTTGATAATCCCTCATAGCATTTACTGGATCCTGCATAAACTGAAATATAAAACATGTCACAGTAAATTTACATCTTAAAAAACACAACTTTTTTACTGTGCCTAACCGATCACCTTTGGGGTATTATAATACCTACAGTGTTACCTGGATAAAAAATTGTCAACACAATTTGTCCATTTAAACTGTACAATAGGTTTTGTGAGAGATTATCAATAGGTGGTCATTTAACTACCTGTAGATTTTACCTGGTTGTTTTTTGCCCTAAAATTTTTTTTCAGGTAGTTAAATTACCACCTATTGATAATCTCTCACAAAACCTATTGTACAGTTTAAATGGACAAATTGTGTTGACAATTTTTTATCCAGGTAACACTGTAGGTATTATAATACCCCAAAGGTGATCGGTTAGGCACAGTAATGCAATGTGAGATAAGCATCATGTAAACAATTTAATATTACTTCTCTGGCAAATCTACATCTAGAAATTTTTGCTAGAGGAAGATATCCAACTCTGCAGATTTAAAAAGTGACACCTGTGTAAAAATAGTTATGTCATGTAAATGGTAGAACTTATTGATTTAAAAAGTGACAAGCTAAGTCATATAAAAGATCAAACTCATTTTTATTTCAGATTTTCCAGTAATTTCATCATTCATGTGACTGACTTATAAAAATCAAATAATTTTATAATTTTTTAGAGCAGGATCAGATTCTAAAGATTTCAGAGTACAAGTCCATTTTAATTGAAAGATTCATTCCCATTTTGGGCAAATAAAGTGTTTTCTTAAACTTTTTACCTGGTTAATAACTCCTCTATTGGTCAGTAGTTCTGCAGTTGGGGATACATTAATAGCAGCATTGATGTCCTGGAAGGCTGCAAATGTATTACTCATCTGCAGGTTGACTATAGCTCTTCCTTCTAATGCTGGCTTAAATGCTACAAAAATGACAATAAAAGTAAGAAAATATGGCCTCTTGTTTGTTCCTTCTGCTATCCATAAGTACTGATAAAAATAATCTAAAATTAAACAGTTTCTTAAAAAAACAAAAATATCTGTACTAAAGTCTGAGGATTTTTTGTAAAAATATTGGCTGACTTTCAACAAGATCCCGATTTACTATAAAATGCAATGAAGCAATAAATATCATTGCTATGAGTATCAGTGCCCTTCGGTATATATACAAAATAACATGTCTCTAATATTAAGTATTTTTGCTGTTTTGATGTAATTGCATGCACCTTGAAAATTTCAAAATCCTCAAGCCTACAGAAGGAATCATAAAAATTGCTTGAAAATTGCTTGAAAATTTCCCAACCTACAGATCTTTATCTCATTATATCAACTCTAGGTAGTTTCTAACATTGACCTATACAGATTACTGCAGCCTTGAAATTCATGATTTAAGTATTGAGAATATTCCTTTATTACAGAAAAATGCGTTGAGTGTGTAGGTAAAGGTTATCTTGCTTGCTAGTTGAACTGGGGAGTAATTTTTAGGTTTTAGGTATACTACCCTCCTTTAAGAGACTAGTCCGACAGATAACCAATCTAACTAATCTATCTGTTTTTAGGAATAGACTACTCTGAAAAAGGGTAGTATAGTTATCCATGTACAATTTCACAGTTCAACTAACAAGCTAGAGAGTCAAAGATATTACCTTTACCTACACACTCAACTCATTTTGCTGTAAACGATAATTATACCAGAAATTCGTTTTTATATACTTACTAGGTCTGACTGATATAGCTATAGTAAACTGGTTCCAGGCCTGCATAAATTTACCCAAGACCTGTAGAGTATTGGCAAGGTTAACTCTAGCTGACAAGTTTGTTGGTTCCTGTCTAAGCACACGTTCATAATCTCTCCTAAAAAAAAATCATGGTTTAATCAATCTTGCATTTTTTTTTATAATTTATCGTAATCTTTATTGAAGACTTGGGTTTTATATGCCATGGATAAATGTTTTCACTATTACAAACCACTTAGGCTCATTTATAAGTGGTGATCACACAAAATTGGCATAATTAAGGTGTACTTATTTTGCAAGTGACTCACATAAATTTGATTTTAAATATCTATTTTTAAAGGATTCTCAAAAGGACTATTGACAAAAAACAAAAAATGTTTTTGCAACTGTCAGTTTCTTTTTGTTATGATGCTATCTATTTTTAATACTTATTACCCTACAGAAAAGTGCTTTCAATTATTAGAAACCATGAATTATTGTTCAACAAAAATTACTTGTAAGTCAAGGAATAATGAAGTATATACATACAATCAATTTTAGTACCAATATTTTATTGTGAAAGGTAGGACATTATTCTAAATTTAATTCCATAAGCCATACATTAACTCTTCTCCCTTATATATAAAAATCTCCACACATACTACTTACTTGGCAAATTGTATTCCAGCTTTAGTCCCATAATCCATGTAGACATTGCCTCTGGCTATGATACCATCCAGGAAAAACTGATTGTTATCCATACATGTGGTAAATACCTTAACTCCCTCGTCTAAATCATTCATCCTACAAAATTAACAGTAAACCAACATTATAACTTGCAGTTTTATAAAATGAATAAAACATTTTTTATTTCTGCTGAAATAGTTTCTATAATATCTATAATATCTTTAAAAATACTTTGGGTGCCTGAGATTTTCTGGCTGAGCACTCTTTCAGGTGTTACTTATAGATTATCATTGATCATCTCAACAAGATTGACTTTCTCACTTGAGCCGATAGTGCGAAAGTGTGAAAAGCAATTGAATGAGATGACTGATGATAATCTGTGTATCGCTATCTTACCTATGAAAATTAACAATGGGCATGTGCTGAGAAAGGAAATTATCAGTCGGTAAGATCAATAAAAAAAAATTGTATAATAGTGATAGGTAGAATTATTAATATTTTACTCATTGTTACTGAAAAATCCTAAATCTTTGTTAAATTTGTAATGAGCTGCTTGCAATTCGTTGACAAAGATTAACTTTAAAAGACAAAAGAGTGGTTTTTAAAAAAATATGATTACAGACTTAACAGTTGTCTGTGTTTGGCAAAGATACAAAAAGTTGCAAAAATTTTCTGCTTAAATTTTCAACAACAAGCAAAAAAAGCAAAAAAAAACAACGATATTAAAAAAGTCTAGCAAGAGAAATATAACCTCAATATTGGCCTCTGTTTTTATATGGGATGACAAAGGATTAAGCATCCCTGCCCAAAGATTCTTTATATGTACATATATATAAAAAAGACAATGTTAGGTTAGACAGCAACCAAAATATTAGTACACAAAGGATGTTCAACAATAGACAGGTGTCTGTGTTTACAGCATGTCAATCTCTAAATTGATGGTGGCAAATTAATTTCAATAAGACTTGATTTTAAAAGATATTTTGACACCAAATTATCTAAAGCCATACTTGATCATACTCACTTGTGATAACATAATCCTAAGGTATGTAGAATTCTATGGTCATTTGGTTCTATCTTAGCAGCAAGCTTGAAGTCATATAAAGCATTAATGTAATCCTTCCTCTCAAAATATAACAAGCCTCTATTGATCAGCACCTAAAAAACAATTAATTTATTTAAAAGCTGTTGCATTAAAAGCAGGTACCACAGTTGGTTGGCAGCTAAGCAGTTATCAGAAGGATATTTAAAATAATCCTTTTTTTATTAAGATGCTGGCAAGACAAGCTGACTTCACTTCTTTTGTTGCTCATTACTAGATATTTCCTTTCGTTAAATGAATTTGGTATATTTCATTACAAAAGCAGCAAACATTTCCAATGAAAAATAGATGATTGGTTGAATATTATAAAATCTTTATTCCAGTAGATATGTGAAGTGTTTTATATTCTATGGGCTCCTGTGTTATTTACTTGCATTTTGCCATTTGATTAGAGACTTTCCAATTTTGAATTTTCCTCAGAGTTCAGTATTTTTTTATTATTTTTTTTTTTTTAATTGGGAGTACACTTCTTTTGTCCATAATTGTTGTTAAACTTGAACCTTATTTAGAATATAGATTCATACACTATGCACAACTCAATAGTGCAACTTTTAACAAAAAAGATACTTTGCAAGTATGGTTTATAAACACATACAAATCATTTTGTAAACAAAATATCTGAGCATATATAATTAATCCATCACTTGTCATGGGATGTGATCTAAAGAATATTCACCTTACAGCACTATCTTGTTTGAACTCTTAAAGGAAGAAATAAACAAGTTAAGTGAACCAACACACCTTCTGGCAGTACAAGCTGGTAGAGTAATCAGGATGGATATGCTGCGGATGTCTTAAAATTTCATAAATCCAAACTATAAAATGTTGTTGTCTTTTTATAGTTTGGATCTAAAAGGTAGGAATAGATCTTGGAAGATAGAGCAATTAAGTCAGTAAGATAAGGGTTTTGATTGCGTTCCTTACACTATTTTCTCAAATATTGACAAGATGGCAAAAATGGTCCTTTTGTAATCTCATGTCTTTTATGATTTGCAGTACATATTTTTTTTTTTTTTTTTGGATTGATCTCCATGGTTTCCTTAAATAAAGCAGTTCTATAGGAAGACAATCTATGTATCAATTCTCCAAAATACCTGTCCAGTTAGTGATTAGAAAGTTTCTGAAAATTATAATCACATTCAAGGCAATCCATGAAATTAATGTTACATTCTACCTACAACAAACCTGGCTACCACTACCTCCCTTAATAAGCTCACATTACAGTCTTATCATTTCTTGTATTGTAACCCATCACCATGATTAGAACATATTCACATGAAAACTCCCATTTAAAATTTAAAATTCTTAATGAACAATCTGAACACATTAAACATTTCTTGTCTTAGTAGTATACACTGTTTTATTGACACACCTGAAACCTTTTTCTAGTTTCCTCTTCAATTTCACTAGGAAGCTGTTTGAATATAATACTG
Organism: Mytilus edulis; assembly: GCF_963676685.1. Lineage (NCBI taxonomy): Eukaryota > Metazoa > Mollusca > Bivalvia > Mytilida > Mytilidae > Mytilus > Mytilus edulis. Next base: position 38,625,837 of record NC_092351.1, read on the forward strand.
TTACATAATATACTTGTAACCTTTTAATCATAAAGCCAAGGAAATAAACAATTTCTCCTAAAGTCACAATATTTTAATAAGAAATGGCCATTTAAACATAATCACTCTTAATATTTTTTATTCCATTATCAAATAAAGTTATACTTTTAGAATAATTTTAAAATAAAAAAAAGCCATGCAGTTAAATCCCCCCCCCCCCCCCAAAAAAATAAATAAATAAAAAACAATGAAATAAAAAATAACCCAATAAACCAAAGCTCATTTCTTGAATATTATAAATAATAAACATGGCTGACAACTGATATTACCTTTAGTTGTAGATCAGCACCAAGTAGCAGAACAATACCGTAGTCTGTCAAAGCCTGAAAAGAGAAGTTACGAAATTAAAGCCTTAAAAATAATTTCCCGATTTCTGGAAACAATTTTTTTTAAAAATCATAAAACTGACAAACATTTATGTAACAGACAAGTAGATGCCTTTTGTTCTAGATTTTTTATATAAGTGGACTGCTGTCACAATGTTGTTAACCTCACGTCTGTGTTATTCAAAGATCCTATGGTTTATGACCATTTGTTATTTTTAATTTTTTAAAAGATTCATGACTGCTTCAAAGTTATACAAGAGTGCACACGCTGAAATGTCTCGCCTTCTTTACTTTCCATTGATATTATGTCAATAGTCCTAAATATAAAGCTTTACAACAACTATCACATCAATTTAACATGATCCAAAAAAATAAGGTAAAGGTCAGATAAACCAAACTGGAAATACATGAACACCTTACAATCATTCCATACACCGAATATGCTTTAAACATGGTTGCCCTATTGCATATCGAGGAAACAAACTGAACCAGGAAAACGTAACATTAATCAATGAACCATGAAAATGAGGCCAAGGTCATATTTTTTACATTTACTACAAACAACTATACTGGTACAAACCTTTTGCCAATCTTTTTTCTCCTGGTAACATACAGCCCTGTTGAAGTAAGCTAGAGCACACTGGCTATCTATACTGGTTGCAGTTGTCAAGTCTCTAATAGCTAGGTCATAAGCTTTTATATGAAATTTCAAAGCCCCTCTGAAAAAAGACATTAAAAATAAACTGAAATGAAGACCAACAAACTGTCAAAGTGTACGAAGAGGGGGAGATAATTCATAGTAACCCCTTTTCTTTTAATAAAGGGCTACCTACACCATATATTGATGCAATGTGTCTTACAAAATGCCATGACATAGAATGAAATAACTCTGCTTGAAATCAACAAAAGTCTACATTTATAAAAATATAACAAAGAATTTTATAGAATTTGAATTATTACTTAATATATTGTCTGATTTTTCACTTTACCTGTACAAATATGCTCTAACACTTCGAGGCTGTAACTTGATAGCCTCATTACAGCTTAATATAGCTTTAGTGTAGTTCTTCTTCATCCCATAGTAACAAGCTCTACTTAGGTATGCCTGGAATATCTTAGGATTCTTGGCTAAAGCTTTGTTGAAGTCATGGATACCCTTGGATAGTTGATTAAGCTTCATCCTGGTCACTCCCCTCTGATACAATGCCTGAAAAAAAACCCAGTAATGAGGAAATATTGAAATGAAAGTTTGTGTTGCATAAATTGTTTTTTTCATTTCATTAATGTGTCCTGGGCAGCCAAGTGGTCTAAGTAGTGGAACTACTGTATCACTTAATTCCCTGTCAAAACTGAGGTTGTGAGTTTGAATCCCCCAAACATGGCAGGTATGCTCGCTCAACTCCACAATCTTAATTGACTAGGATTATCAGTTTTTCTTTGAAGGTTGTGGTTCTCTCCATGCACTTCGGCTTCCTCCACCAATAAAAACTGACCGCAATATAGTGCTAAAAGTGGCATGGATCATTTCATTAATATCTTAAAATTCTGAAGATAAAGTTCCCCCTTTCTAAATAATTGGTCAAATAACCTGCCCATTAAACTGCCTTCCCCTTTATATGATAGTCCTTGAAATTAAATTTCTAAAAGCAGTTCCAACAAATTCATACAAACAAAGTCTTTTGTAGAGGCTAAATAGAATGGGTATTACAGTTATATCAGAACTAGGGTCAGATACAGCATTGATCTACCGAGGGCTTGTAATACTTACATCAGGATAATTAGCATTGAGTCTGATAGCTTCAGAGAAAGCCTCTAGTGCTCTGATATATGTCTTTAATTCTATGTTACACATCCCTATCAAGAAATGAGCTTCAGCAGCTTCCTTTGGCCAGGGATCACCAGTTTTCCAAGGTTTCTGAAATTACAGGCAATGAAAAATATTAATTATATGTGCTGACATTGCATGTGTTTAATACCATCCCCCTCGTTTAATACATAACAATTTACAACAAGTCTGACAATACATAAAAAAACATTAAAAATCTGCAAGGATTCATATTCAAAAGATATTAATTTGAATTTTTCATTATTAAGTAGAAATTTTATGTCCTTATCAAAGTAGAAATTCATGCAATGTTTAATCCAAAAATTAATCATTAATGAACACTGGATCAGTGGATCTGAATACTACAAACGGTTTTTTCTTCATCGGCTGGAAAATAATAAGGGGAACTCACTATATTGGGATGAAGCAACACAAGTTTGAAATTGGTTAACAAAATCTTTAAAAAAACAACAATATGTATCAATATACAAAACAAGACAAACTAATATCAATAAAAACTATACTTTTATGTTGTTGATTGATTAGTCATCTTTTTTAAAAAAAATTTACTGCAAGCACTTAAGCATGATAGTTAAACTGCCATTTATTTGTTTCAGTTGACAAACAGGACTTCTAATCATTAACTAAAACTATGCAAACAGGGATATACCTCTAATACAGTGGTGGGGGAACTCAGCACAAACTATTATATAGTGCAGCATAATTTCTAAATGCTTTTAAAAAAACATCTAAAATGGGTAGCACCATTTTAAAGACAAAGACTTTTTTAAGCTTTCTCTTCCTCAGTTACTACTAGGACTTGCTACCTAAACAAAAGGATGCATAAAGGATTGGACACACTTGACTATCATTAACATTATCTTTAATCCTATTAAAAATCTTAAGAATGGACTAGGTTTAAGCCTATGGTTTTGCACTTCAGCCTAAATATATATGTTAGGCAAGAAGGTCATGATATAAATAAGTTTAAATATGTTGTTTTTTACATACGTGTAAATACACCTAATAAAACAAATTATAAAAAACAATCTAATAAATACTTAAATAAGCACATCATTTACCTCAAAAGATGTTCAAAATATATACATGAATGCTTAAGCAAAATGAAACTCATTATGTTTATATAAACTGATTCTTGTTTCATTAATGACATAGATTTAGTTTTATACTATAATTGCCATTGAAAAACATAAAAAGCTCCAACCTTTAGAGTCAAACAAATTTTGGCTGATGTAAATTCTGGCCTAAAACTTATAATTTTTAAATTGAAATTTAATTGTTTCTTTCTGTCCATGCAAATCTGATTCACAGTTTAAAAAAAATATATATATATAAATACATTAAACAAAGTATAAAACCTGAAAATAAGTTGTCACAAACTCTGCAAGAAAGGACTCATCCCTAATTAAAGAATTTGTGAAAATAAGTTGGTTTACAGTAATGTAGATTAAGAAATTATTTTGAAGATTTTATTATTGTGAATAATGCAACTGGGTGAGTATCGCAATACTAAGAACTTGCATTCTAATAATGATACATTTATCTGTAAGCAGGGTTTTTTAAAATCGCAATAACTTATCTCCCATGTTTGTCCATTCTTCAAAAATCGCAATAATAAATGCACACAATCATTTCTGGAATTTACAGTATTCAATTGTCAGACCTTATTGGCAAGTTATTATTTTTGCCTGCTATGAAGTTTCACAAGTTCCTTTAAACAATCTGACTGCTGGACCTAGGAAAATGAAGCTGCTCTTTCAAACAGACAAAGTGCCTTATAAACATCAGTAAAAATTAAATGAAAGTACATATCTGACAAAATGAAAGTCAATTTTGACTTTTCCATAATTTTTCATGCAAAAGCAAAATACATATGTTTTCTAGCAATTAAAAAAATAAAGTAAAGAACAGAGAGTATCATAAAGAATAAAGATTTAGAAACTGTAAAATCGGTAACATGCTTAAATGCATCACATATATTCTTAGCATAATTATATAGTTCAAACGATTGTTGATATACAGAATGAGAAAAGATATAGAAAAGCATTGTAAGCTTTATCAGACCTTCTTTTACCGTATGTTATGATTTTTTCATCTAGAAACACATGCATTTCTTCAGCTTGAATTTGAAGTCATGTGGTCTTGGCCTTCCTATTCATTTTTTCTTATTTTTCAATACATAGATTTCATTGTTTTTTAGGCAGATTGTTTAACATTTGTATTTTTCAAATTATCATAAACTTTCAATAGTATATCATTTGGTCAATTGTTCATTTTTGGAGGTTTTCTTGCACAGTTGTGATTGATGAGTAACTGTCTATTGGCAATTTTTTTACAAATCTTATACTTTAACTTTTTACGATTACAGTTCACTTTTATTACCATATCAAAATATCTGTTTACAACACATCAGATTATTACAAAATTGCTAAAACAAAAATTGCGTTAACATCTGGGATTTATTTCTATGATGCTTTGATTTCTAAACAAATATTCTAAATGCAAATACTCCCACTAATTGCACCAATAAATGCATTCTATTTCACCTTTCCAGTATATATGTCATAAAAATATCATGCTCTGCTCCCATAACCTCATTCTAATCTTAATCCTGACTAAACCATTATTCTATGTGCAAAATTGATGTGAAAGTACTATTCTCTTATCAAAGGAAACGAAGCTTGTCATGCACCACTGAATTCCCTGCATCTCAATGCTAGAAATGTTTATATATTTGTATATAGTTGATACATTCCCAAATCTTACCATTTTCTCTAGCTTGACCTATGACAATTGTTGATATGATATAAATAACAAACAGTAAAATACACATACTACAATTTCAAACTTATATATTTGAATTCATCACAGATTTTGAAACTACAAACCTAGCTTAGGCTTAGATAAACACTCTGTTAGTCTTAATACTGTAAACCAACTAATTTTTGCAAGCAATTTATTTTCACGAGTAGTGAATTTTTTAAAAATATTTGATTTTTCCTTACTTCACTACATCATGTTAATTTGAGAATTGCTAAATTAAAAACGCTGCAAAATGGGCTAGAAATGGCTAAACGCAAAATAAAATATCTGCAAAAAATAAATTGGTTTACAGTAATGATTTTGATAGTCTCATCTGTGGTATGATAAATGCTCTTCTTGTAATGGAAAACTAGACATAAAGTGACTGTTAAGGAACATTAGTTAAATCAGAGTGTAGGTTTTCATCTTTGAATTGTTTCACATTTATTATCAGAGGGCATTATGAAAATTTATTATAAGATTTGCTCATTGCTGTATGTTGACATGTTTTTTAAAGAAGTATGTAATAGCTGAGACCACTTTCGAGTTTGTCTGTCACTGGAAAAAACTCATTAATTATGCAAGCCTTTATGACGACATTTACAGTAGCTTTAAAAAAAACAATTCTTGGACGAACATCTGATTGGCAATCATATCATATCTCCTTGTTTTATATTAAAGATATATTCCAGATTAAGATCAGTCTTTTAAAACAGGCTGGCTTTTTTAATCTCTTGAACCATCTTCATGGATATAATTGATATAGTCATTTATATTGACTTGCCAAAGGCACTTCTAAAATGAAAGTTATAGGTTGTACCAGTTTTTACAACATTCCAATTCTCCTGACTGTATTACAGGCATTTTGGATTCAATTAATTGCAAATCTTCTAGTCAAGTTTTAAGTAAAATATGATATAAGAATAACATGGTTTTGTCTAAATCAGACAATAAACACAGTAAACATGGCGTGGGTACATATTTGTTAAAAAAAAAATAGTTTCATAGAAAAAGATTACATTTGCATGATACGTGTGCATGAAACATGTGCATGAGCCATATTTGCATGAGCTATATGTGCATGAGATATAAGACTTAAGTACAGTGCCAATGCAAAGAGCATTAGATGTTTATACTGAATTACAATGTCAGCTAACTAAGTTAGAGCTTCTCTTTACATGAATAATAAGTCCTCTTCGAAGGAAATTATCGTAGTTTTCTATTCTATAGAAATATGGCTTAAGAATTCTAATTCTTATTCAATTATAATTACTGATTAAAATATTTGCCCTCAAAAGTCAAAGTGTATAACCTTTATTTTGAATATTTTTAACTCCATCTCCCCTCCCCAACCCCAACCAAAAAATTAAATTAATGAACTGTCCCTTCAATCTTTTTCTGGAAAATGAGCATGAATGTTTGTCAATAAATATCAGCAATTTTACAAAAATTAAAATTTCACTAATCAACAGAGTATATGTTTATATATATATTGTCATTAAAACAGCTGCTGAAAGGTTTTATTAGTACCAGTCATTACTTACTCTATCAATAAAAGACTGTACAGAAAATTTCAACAATAATCATAAAATCAAATCAACTTCAAAGATGTGTAAAAACATGGCAGAGTATATTTTCAAATTCAAAGATGGGTACTTTCTCATTTTTTTAAATTACAACCTGATCTCAATTTTTACATTATTGTGAACATATATCAAGCATCTAAGAAAGTTTGAATTTAACATTGGATCAACCCTCCTTTTAAAATCAATGTGAATAATTTTCAAAACATACTTCAAAAGCATCCTTTTTAAATATGATTCTTTATGTTAACACTGTTTGACAAACTTTTAAACAATACAATATGCCAACACTTTTATAGGACCAATATGAAACATTTTAATATCTAATAATCCCTCACAACAATAACTTACATATAGTTCCAATGCTTTATTGAAACTTTCTATAGCCTTTAAGAATTCTTTGGCCTTCATCTGTGTTTTACCAAGTAACATAAACATAGAGGGAACTGGCTGGACACGTGTGGCTGCTTCCAAGGCATCTATTGCCTGTCAAAATAAAATGGTAAAATTTAAACAAAATAACCTTTTACAAACATAGACTGTACTTACTTTACACTGTGAAGCCCCTAAGATCACCTCTGGTTTTAGGTTTGGTATGTGTTTTCTATGTCATGTTTTGTGTACTTGGTATGTGTTTTCTATGTCATGTTTTGTGTACTTGGTATGTGTTTTCTGTGTCATGTTTTGTGTACTTGGTATGTGCTTTCTGTGTCATGATTTGTGTACTTGGTATGTGTTTTTAATGTCATGTTTTGTGTACTTGGTATGTGTTTTCTATGTCATGTTTTGTGTACTTGGTATGTGTTTTCTATGTCATATTTTGTGTACTTGGTATGTGTTTTCTGTGTCATGTTTTGTGTACTTGGTATGTTTTTTTCTGTGTCATGTTTTATGTACTTGGTATGTGTTTTCTGTCATGTTTTGTGTACTTGTTATGTGTTTTCTGTCATGTTTTGTGTAGTTGGTATGTGTTTTTTTATGTCATGTTTTGTGTACTTGGTATGTGTTTTCTATGTCATGTTTTGAGTACTTGGTATGTGTTTTCTGTCATGTTTTGTGTACTTGGTATGTGTTTTACTGTGTCATGTTTTATGTACTTGGTATGTGTTTTCTGTCATGTTTTGTGTACTTGGTATGTGTTTTCTATGTCATGTTTTGAGTACTTGGTATGTGTTTTCTGTCATGTTTTGTGTACTTGGTATGTGTTTTACTGTGTCATGTTTTATGTACTTGGTATGTGTTTTCTGTCATGTTTTGTGTACTTGGTATGTGTTTTCTATGTCATGTTTTGTGTACTGTTGTTTGTCTTTTGGTCTTGTCTTTTGGTCTTTTCTTTCTTTGCAATGGTGCGGTCAGTTTATTTTCGACTTATGAGTTTGAATGTTCCCTTGGTATCTTTCGCCCCTCTTTTGCACACAAACATAAATTGTACTGAAACTGCTTGCTTGCTGCTTCATACACAGTGTTTTTAAACCATTTGAATTACTAAACAATTCATATTTTGACTTAAAAATTTGTTTAAGAATAACATTCATGATTCTCAATTTGTTGACAAAAAAACAACTTGACTTTAATTCAAATTTTTCTTATTGAAATCTCACCTTGTTGTAATTTTTCAAGAATGACTGAACAACAGCTTGTTGTGTTGGCATTTGTCCCAATGAAGAATCGGTACTTAGTTCTGAAGCATGTCTGCAAAATCAATCAAATCAAATTTATTTTAATAGTCTCATTATATTAAAAAAAAAAAATAATCAAAATAAGTTTCTGAAATCAAAATACTATCAAAAAATCAGTTTCAGTTGAGTGTTTGTAAAAAGTGCACTGATAAAAGATAATCTGAAAATATGTATTTAGACAATAACTAATTTTAAAAGAATTCCAATATTGAAAAAATATAACACGATTGAAGGAACTCTATATTTTTCTTCCTTTTTCTTACTTCCTTTTAATGCAACTTCATTCACAATGCCATAAAACAATGATTGCATGTATAATGTCAAAGGAGTGAAATACCAGAATTTCTTTCACATGTGATAAATTATAATTTTTTTTTTGACTGTGAAACCAATGTTGTTATTATTTTTATAATTGAAGGGGCAACTGTATCAGACAAGCAAAATTTCTGCAAATATTTTCACAGATGTAGAAAAATGCATAAAACACTAATGAGTAACTGTTTCACACTATATAACAAGAGAATAAATATGTTTAAACTAACATATACTTAGAATATTATAGATTTTGAAACAGAAAAAGTAAAAGTTACATAAAACATTTAAACAGACTGCTCGGACATTTTATAAAAACAAATAAATTCTATGTAAGAAATGTGACACTTTTAAATTTAACAGATAAACATATTTAAAAGTAAATCTAGGTTACAAAAACATTAAGGTAACACTTCAGTCTGAATAAAGCCAGGCCCTACTGTTCACAAATGCAAGTGGATAGTGGGGGTTGATTTTTCATCACACTGGTAAAAATTGAGTTGCATTATATATTGGTAATAGATATATACTCAAGTATTCTGAAATAAGAAATCAGTAAAGACAAACAAGCATTAGCTAACTGTTTAGGAGTTAGAAATAATTTATAGAAGAAAGTAAGAAGGTTATGATTATACAAGTTTATAATACATTGTTAATATAACAGTGTTACTGATAATAATTTTAGATTGTGCAGAGGACTTGCCTATAGATGCTATGAAATAGTAGTAAAATATATTAGTATTTCTGTAATTCAGACAAGAGTTCTTTTGCATCTGAGTATCAATGATTGGCATATAAGCAGATTTGAAGAAGTTTTCGGTATATATTCTTTTCAGTTTGAGAATTAAAGATGCAATGTTCAAAATAAATATTGTCACTGTTCAAGATATTTTATTTCAAATTTCATCTTCTTGAGATGAAAAAAATGGAATTAATTTTTTATCTTACAATATATGTAGAGTAATTGAATTCAAATTTATCTCTTTGCCTAGAAATTTAACTAATTGAACAAGCCAAAAAGTTCATTATATAATTTAGAAGGAACTATTATTTTGAACACAGACTATTTTTAGAATATATCCCATAGATCCTTGCAGAGTTCACAATCTTACATCATTACATCTTGACTCCTAAGAAAAATTATACAAATTTATTCATTTCGAATCCTTTTTTTTTTTTGCAAAACTGTATGCATTGTACTCATTAAACCTAAAAGGTAAAAGGGCATCAGAAACATGAAAAGAAGGAAAAATAACAACTTTTGGCCATTGTTTCTTAAAATCAAATAGAGTGCTGTAGCAATTTGTTATGGTAGGGTAAGGATAATTAAAGCTGAAATATTAAAATTATCATTAGTTAACCAAACATGTGCAATTTGAATATTGTAAATTAATGTCAAAACTGTGATAATTTATGGACAACTGGTGCTTTAGGAAATTACCCTCTAAGCATATTTATCACTCTCAATTCTTTTTGTCGATCTTGGCCATATACAAACATCCTAAGAACACAGCCAATTATATGATGAAATAATTATAAAACAAATACAAAGAACGCTGCTAATACACATATAAAAATCTAGATTTAGTCACCCATAATCCCAAGCTTATTCAAATGACATACTTTGTTGGAGTTATATATTCCCCCACAATTCTACATACAATATTCTTACTAAAATTCTATTACATCTATCTTTAATAAAAATTTAAACTATCTAAAAAGCCAACATATAACTATCTGGTTTTCTTAATCTATATATAACTAGTAAGCTGCCTATATCAATATAGAGGAGGTATATCCTTAAATTCCAACTTGACCTTGGAGGTATATCCTTAAATTCCAACTTGACCTCTATTCTATAAATAACTAATCTCTTCATTACCTGACACAGAAAGCTGCTAGTTCCAAATTACCCATCTCTAACACTAGTTGTCCCTGCAACATAAACAATGAAATTAAGTAAGTTTGTCGAAAAATGCATGCGTTTGTCTTCAGATATACACCTTGAATGTTCTACATTCTATTTAAAGAATGACTGTAATATTTTGTCTGTCTATAAAGAAATAACATAAAAAATGTGGTGCACACGGAATAACAAGCGTAGCATATTTTTTGTGTTTTTTTGAATGAACAGAAAAAATATTACATTAATTCCCTTTAATTTAACTCTTAATTCCATTTTAAACCGGAATAAACCCTGAAAATATACTTTGATGGTGTCACGATCACATGACTAAATTAGTCATGTGATCGTGACATCATAGCGTAGCATATTTTCTTTGTGTTTTTTTTCGATTAAACAGAAAAAATATTACAATCATTCCTCTTAATTTAACTCTTAATTCCATTTTAAACCGGAATAAACCCTGAAAATACTTTGATGATGTCACGATCACATGACTAAATTAGGTCTATGAACTGATAGACGAAACACTGTCAGCCAATCAGAAGACATGTTACATCTTACATAATAAGGTTTTCACAATCTCATTATTTTATTCTAATTGTATTGTCTATTTATTGCTGAATTTCTCACTTTGCTTGAAATATAAGCTGAGAAATTACAAGCAGGATTACAAATGCATCATCTTACACTTTTAGTGAGAACAGAGCTTCCAGAAATAACAAGTTCTAGTAGTTAAATGTATATGCCAATGTGAAATTGTTATATATAATTGTGATCAACTTAAATGTCAATAGCTGAGACAAGTTACCAGTCTACTGCTATCCCACTTACCCTATACATGTAGTAATGGTGTACATCTGGTCTCAAGTGGATAGCTTTAGTAAAATCACTCAAAGCTTGCTTCAACTGAAAGAAAAATGGACAATCAATTTACTGTAAAAAATAAAAAAACACATCAATTTGAAATAAAATATCACTACACATAAATGGAACCACAATAAACAAGAATGTGTCCATAGTACACGGATGCCCCACTCCCACTATCATTTTCTATGTTCAGTGGACCGTGAAATTGGGATCAAAACTTTAATTTGGAATTAAAATTAGAAAGATCGTATCATAGGGACGGACGAACGGAGGCACAGACCAGAAAACATAATGCCCCTCTACTATCGTAGGTGGGGTATAAAAATATATACAACACATGACAAACAAAGTTAAAAGAACTAATTTCTATATAATGTTTCATGGGTAAACAATTAATTATTTTTAAAAACTAACAATCCTTATGAAATCCTTTTAGTTAAAGTGTATTTGAAATGCTGTCAGATTTTTCTTATTGTCAAGTAATAGAACGGCTCCCCTCATAAAATGACAAACATTGTTTAAGACAAACTGTTGGAGGAAGCCAGATTGCCTGGAGAGAACAACCACCCTTCAGCAGGAGCACTGACAATACTAGTCAAACACACCTTCAAAGTTTAGGGTTGCCTGGAGAGAACAACCACCCTTCAGCAGGAGCACTGACAATACTAGTCAAACACACCTTCAAAGTTTAGGGTTCCCTGGAGAAAACAACCACCTTCAGCAGGAGCACTGACAATACTAGTCAAACACACCTTCAAAGTTTAGGGTTCCAAACTCACAAACTTAGTGTTGACAGGCTAGTGATACAGTAGAACACCTTGGACCACTGGGCCAATAATGACCTAAAATAAACTGACTTACTTCATGTATTTTGTGATAAGCTTCACCTCGACATACATAAGCTCTGACATATGTAGGATCTACTTTGATGGCAGCAGTAAATTTCTTTATAGCTCTGAAATTTCATAGATAAACATTTTAACATACAGGAAAAAAACATCTTAATTTATCAAAACCGGAACTATGTATCAAACATTTTAACATACAGGAAAAAACATCTTACTTTATCTAAACCAGAACTATGTATCTGTAAACAACGCTTGACTTGAAAAAAAATGTTAAAAAAAAACATTTACTATTGAAATGATAACTGTTCAGTGAAATTTCATATGAATAGCTATATGATTTTGAAAAAGAACACTCTTATAATAATAACAACAGAACAATGCTTTACAAATTCACACATGAATACATTATTTCGTTTGATATAAGATCAAACATCCAACTTTTAATACAATTTAAGACTTTCTCAACAGATTATGTTTTAAATCCTAAATTTAAAAATAAATGCTTCTAAGAGAATGTCATGGCTAACAAAATGAAAACACATGTATAAACTAGTTTCAGTTTATCACTTGTTCAATTCTTATGCATGTGTAATAGTTATAAGAGAAGATAAAAGAAGTATTGTACTCTCAAACCTGTGGTAATTTTCATAATGGTTCATAAATATAAGACCAAGGTTAACATGAGCACAGGCCACATCCTTCCGTAACTTCAGTACACTCTCAAAGTCAGGGATAGCATCTTCATATCTGAAAAACAAAGAAAATATCATGAGCACAGGCCACATCCTTTCTTAACTTCAGTACACTCTCAAAGTCAGGAATAGCATCTTCATATCTGAAAAACAAAGAAAATATCATGAGCACAGGCCACATCCTTCCTTAAGGTCAGTACACTCTCAAAGTCAGGGATAGCATCTTCATATCTGAAAAACAAAGAAAATATCATGAGCACAGGTCACATCCTTTCTTAACGTCAGTACACTCTCAAAGTCAGGGATAGCATCTTCATATCTGAAAAACAAAGAAAATATCATGAGCACAGGCCACATCCTTCCTTAACGTCAGTACACTCTCGAAGTCAGGAATAGCATCTTCATATCTGAAAAACAAAGAAAGTATCATGAGCACAGGCCACATCTTTTCTTAACTTCAGTACACTCTCAAAGTCAGGGATAGCATCTTCATATCTGAAAAACAAAGAAAATAACATGAGCACAGGCCACATCCTTCCTTAACGTCAGTACACTCTCAAAGTCAGGGATAGCATCTTCATATCTGAAAAACAAAGTAAATATATAATCGATATTGGAATTTTTTCTTAATTATAAGACATTGCCTACCATAATTTATACAAAAGTTTCTAATATTTACCCCGGTAAACACAATTTTTAAAATAGCCTACTGCTAGCAAACAAATTAAGAGCTCTGGATTGTTGTAGCTAAAACAGCAACATTCTTTTTGTAAACACAAACCTAAGTACAAACAAAACACTGTACAGTGACTTGCAGCTGCTTACATCTACCTCCTTTGAACTCTGGAAGATAGTTGTCTCATCAGCTTGCATACCACACCTCCTTATTCTTATATTACATGAAAAACAATGCAATACTAGACAATAACCAATACAATGGAATCATTTATTTTCATGCACACTTGAAAATTTGTTGCTTTTGACAAATTTATCATACAACCCTGTAGTAATTTGATTTGTTTAAGACACTTGTATTTGTGATTCACATTTACCCACAACAATCATAAAAATTAGTACTGGAGGAATAATAACAATTTCATATTGTTTTTAAGGATCTTGTTACATACCTGTGCATTGAGTTATATAGAATTCCTCTGTGTAGATATGACATGACGTTGTCATCAGTATCATTAATCAGTAAAGATACGCTGTAGTCATGTAAGGCTCTCTTTGGATGTGCTCTACAAGTGTGAAAAAAATATACATTACACTGGTGTATGGTGTATGGATAGACTAAAGAGGTCTTCAGAGAATAAAAATAAAATTACATAGCTGGTAAACATCTTGCTCTTCAATAATAAAATTTTAATTTACCTTCAAGCAACACTAAAATTAAAAGCCATTCATTTTAAGGGCTCATTAAATTAAATATAATTTAGCTGTTGGAGTTTGTCTTATGTTTGGCTCCATTAAAATATGCCATTAAGCAAAACTTTGTACTGTATCAGACAAAAATTATTCAAATGCCATATAGATCAACTTTATCAACAAAGTTTAATATTTTCATTATTTTTACTATTTATTTTGTCTAAATTCCTTTCTACTGTTTTTTCTTACTCTATTTAACAAGTGGACAGATTTTCTTTAAAGAAGTATAGTGTATAGCTGTAATACAAATCTAGTTTGTTTTAAGCTTTATTCCAGTTATGTTATATCATGAAATAAGTCGTACTTTCTAATAATGCAAGCTCTGTGGTAGAAGGCTTCCCAACTTAGTGGGTCTAAATGTATAGCTGCTGAGAGGTCTTCTACTGCTGGACTCCAGTTAGCCATCTTAGCATTAGCCTGGCCCCTGTAGATTCTAGCAGTAACATTCAGTGGGTCTACTCTAAGAAGATCTGTGAAATCTGTTATAGCATTGTGCCAGCTCCTGAAAACAAGTAAGAGGTTCTCTATAGAAAATGGCATAGCAAGAATTTAAAAAGGTTTTTAGTTATTAATAATAAATATATCATCTTCATTTTTAAAGTTTTTAAAAATCCACTGAAATGCTTTTCATTTTTCATCAAAAACTTTTTCCAAACATAAACATGTCTATGAAAAGTACTACACATGAGACAATTTTCATTAGAATAAAACCAACATTTTAGAGGGGAAAGCTCAAAATGTATTGGTATGATTTATATATACCCTCTAATCTTTTTAGCATATATTTTGCCGTAATTTTTCTTCTAGGAAACATTTAACATGAATATTGATAACACAATTATAAAAAGGGGTAAACAAAAAAAACATTTATAACCAAAGAAAAAAAATAATGATATATACATATATATATGTGACCCCATATGTGTGTGTGTGTCATTTTTTTTTTCATGAACAAGTGCTTTCTCTCTTATCTTTCATGAGATCTACTCTTAATAAAAAGAAAAGTTTCTGTGTGGATAAGGTTTAAACATTCAAAACATACCAATTTTTGGATGAACCCATGAAAAATCTACAGTAACTTACTCATTTTTGAAGTAGTAAAGTCCATGTTTCAATATAGCATCTGTTCTCATGGGGTTTATTTTGATACACTTGGAATAATCTTCTAATGCTAACAGCTGACTGTCTCCTTTCTGTTAAAAAAGTACAAGTACCATTTAATTGAATTATAAAAAAAATTGTAACATTGACTTTTCAGACCTTTAACAGATGACTATGCAGTATGGACTTTGCTCATTGTTGAAGGCTGTATGGTGACCTATATTTTTTAATTTCTGTGTCATTTGGTTTCTTGTGGAGAGTTGTCTCATTGGCAATCATACCACATCTTCTTTATATTTACTGCAATATTTGATAATTGAGATTGTAAACTTAACATCACAGAGGCATATTCTTTCTATTCTAAATTCTTTCAACAAAGACTTTACAACTGTGAAAGAGTTATGGGTGTTCTAAAAAGCATATCTGTAATGAGTGACATAATAAAAGGAATTTTAATTTAAGTAACAATTCATATCATTTACAGGTAATTGTCTTTTACATGCTCAAATGTTAAAATATTTATTTGACTGTTACCATTAAATACAATATAATAAAATTAACGGTACCAATTTTCTTGCACCAGATGCGCATTTCGACAATAAATGTCTCCTCAGTGATGCTCGTGGCCAAAATATTTGAAATCCAAAGCTTATATAAAAGATGAAGAGCTATAATCCAAAAGGTCCAAAAAGTATAGCCAAATCCGTGAAAGGAATCAGAGCTTTGCATGAGGGAGATACATTTCTTAATTTAAAATAATTTCTAATATTTTGTTACAGCAAATTTTAATAACACAAAAAAATACATGGTACTCAAATAATGTATATACCTTTTCATACATCTCTGCCCTTCTAAAGTAGGCTTCATGGTCCCTGGGATTTAGAGAAATAGCTTGTCTATAATTCATAATCGCCTCATCTACATTATTTTGTTGTCTGTATATTTCAGCCCTTTAAAACAAAATATTTTATTTGCTAATAGTCATTAAAAAAATGTCCTTACTTCCTCAAACATCTAAATATTTATTTTGCCAACAGTGTTATGTAGTTATTGACTGATGTAGTACCACTCAGAGGAGGGTCGACACTTTTCCCGTAAGACATAAAATATGTCATATATTGTATCTTGATTGTGGTGTGGATATGTAATTACCTCATATTGACATGCATAATCCGTATTCTTAATCCACCATTTTCTACATTTGAAAATGCCTGTACCAAGTCAGAAATATGACAGTTCTTGTCCATTCGTTTTTGATGCGTTTTATTATTTGATCTTGCCATGTGATTATGGACTTTCCGAATTGATTTTCCTCTAAGTTCAGTATTTTTGTGATCTTACTTTTTATTACCAATTTCAAATTGTCAGGTAGGAGTTGTGATTATAATATATAACTACAAGCAAGAAATAATAAAAGAAATCTTCATTTCCTTATTTTTTTACATTTTGCTTTGTTTGTTCTAGTACTAGCAAACAGTATCCATATCTCTTTTCAAAATCAAACTTTTCACAGTGTGGAATAGATCAAATCTCATTCTATGACGCCAGCCACAATCACTATCATCAACAATAGTGCATTACTTTTTTTCTTTCTTAGGGTTAAACATACCACTCTAAAAACAATTTAAAGGTACAGTAAAACGGGCATGTAAAGGTCACCCTTAAGACAAGATAAAACTAACCTTATAAAAAAAGGTGACTTTTGAATTGAGGTTCTAAATGCATAGGTATCACAACAGTGGAACACAAAGGGTAATTACCTAACAAGACATGTTTTTGATTAATAAAGGTGATGTTTATAACAGATTTGACTGTACAGAGGGTAGTGACCTGACAAGTCAGGTATCTACTTTATAGAGGTAACCTCAATAGCAGGTTTGACTAAATTTATAAATACCTGGATCGCCAAGCTCCAGCATGCTTTTTATTTTTCTTGATGATGAAGTTAAGATCAGTGAGAGCTTCCTTCTTCTTATCTTGTAACAGATATAGTAAATGTCTGTGCCAGTATGCATCAATTAATTCTGGCTCCATCTTTATTACTCTGAAATGTAAAATATAAAATAAGAAGATGTGGTATGATTGCAAATGCGACAACTATCAGACAATGTCAAAATGACTTGGATTTGAGCAACTATATTACCATGCAGCTTAAAACCCATAGAATAATCAGCTATAAATGCCCTGACATGAAGAAATATGTAATAATTCAAATAAAAAAATAACAACCAGACAGCTTTTCTTAAATGTGTATACTGAACATTTGAACTGAATTGATGTGATACACAGAATACTATGTAGGCTTTTTGCATTACACGTATAATTTTTTTCACAAAACTCTGTATAATATATAGTCTAATTGCTGCAATCAGAGTTTTCAGCTTTTGACCATGCTCCAACTGATTAAATTCCAATAAGATTGTTTAAGGTATCTATTTATTGCCAAATTACTTCTGACCATTGTCCTACTCTATTTACCTATTAAGATCCTCCTCTGCCTTTTTGACCATACCAATCTTTCTCAACAAAGCACCTCTTCTACACAGATCAAATGCTTTTGGTCTTGTTGTAGCTTCTATTGATTCTGTTAACTTCTCTACCTCTTCATGTAATATCTATAAATAGAATAAAATGGCAGAATTAACCATCTAAATGAAGTAATGTTAATTCAAAAGTTTTAGCTTGCATTTATTATTGCAGTTATTAGAGAGTGATCTTTTTTTTTTTATTACCTTCATAATTTTCCTAACAAATATACATTGCCATCATTACATTTTCATTGTCATTGTTATATAAATTTTTAAAACTAAAATGGTTCCTGCAAATACATGTAGTACCATTCATATGTTTGTGGGGAAATGATGAAGAATACCTATGACATTAACCATGTTAACAGTCATTTGATCTTTAATCAAAATTTGTTTAAGGAAAAGTTGAAAGGGGATTGGACACAATAAAAAAATTGTAAAGGGTGAAGAACATGAAGAAGGATGCATTAAAAATATATAATATAATTATGGTAATCCCAGAGTGATTTCCAGAAATGGAAATAAAAAATTTCATACTAAATTTGCCAAGACGATGGATGTAAATGAAAAGAGGTTTATATCCTACTATATTATTAATATTAAATAAACAACATGAAATCTGATTTGAAATAAAACAGACAGGCAGGGAGAAATGATACATTAAAGAAATCTGATGTCAAAGGGACAAACAGGGGGAAATGATACATTCAAAAGTCTGCCACCTTGATGCAGGAACAAAACTCCAGAGAGAGAAATTTATATATTATTTTGACTGAATTGAAATCAAAATTATATTTTGACTAGGATTTCTTAAACTATAACCTCAGGTATACAGCTGAAAGATAAGTTATAAAGGTAATTCTATAGTTAAATTCTATAATAAGACACCAGTAACCATCATTTTCTTGTCTTTGAAATACATGTTTACCTTCTTGTTTGGTTTCTGTCCTTCCTTGAACATAAAATTCATCTTACATGTCAAACAAACTTATCTACTTTTTAACAATAGTAATCATAACTTTTTGTGGATTTTATGTGAGTAAAGGAGAACTCAGATTCAAATATTAAAAAATTAAAGAACCTTAGTGAGCACGCTCACATACCCCACGTGCCCACATTGTCATTGGAGAAATTAAATAAGTATAAGAAAAGAAAATTGTATAAGAAAAAATATTGAATAATAATTTCCTGTAAATATACACATCTACATAGTATGTCCTTATTATCTACAAAATTTCATGAAATTCTGTTGTGTGTTTTCAGAGGAGTTGAGATGACAAACTGTTGCAGAAGTACATTGAAGCAAATAAGTTCAAAGGGGCATAACTCCTAAAAAAACAAGAGTGCACACGCTGAAATGTCTCGCCTTCTATACTAATCATTGATATTATGTAGATAGTCCTAAGTATAAAGCTTTATTACAACTGTTTCATAAACTTAACATTAACCAAGATAACTAAACAAAGACCATGAAAATGAGGTCAAGGTCAGATGAACCATGCCAGGCAGACATGTACAGCTAACAATGCTTCTATACAACATATATAGTTGACCTATTACTTATAGTTTAAGAAAAATAGACCAAAACACAAAAACTTAACACTGTGCAATGAACCGTGAAAATGAGGTCAGGGTCAAAAGAAACCTGCGCTACTGACATAAAGATCATAAAATATTTCCATACACCAAATATAGTTGACCTCTGGCATATAGTATTAGATAAAAAGACCAAAACTCAAAAACTTAACTTTGACCACTGAACCATGAAAATGAGGTCAAGGTCACATGACATCTGCCCGCTAGACATGTACACCTTACAATCAATCCATACAACAAATATAGTAGACCTATTGCATATAGTATGAAAAAAACAGACCAAAACACAAAAATTTAACTATAACCACTGAACCATGAAAATGAGGTCAAGGTCAGATGACACCTGCCAGTTGGACATGTACACCTTACAGTCCTTCCATACACCGAATATACTAGCCTTATTGCTTATAGTATCTGAGATATGGACTTGACCACCAAAACTTAACCTTGTTCACTGATCCATGAAATGAGGTCGAGGTCAAGTGAAAACTGTCTGACAGACATGAGGACCTTGCAAGGTACGCACATATCAAATATAGTTATCCTATTACTTATAATAAAAGAGAATTCAACATTACAAAAAATTTGAACTTTTTTTTCAAGTGGTCACTGAACCATGAAAATGAGGTCAAGGACATTGGACATGTGACTGACGGAAACTTCGTAACATGAGGCATCTATATACAAAGTATGAAGCATCCAGGTCTTCCACCTTCTAAAATATAAAGCTTTTAAGAAGTTAGCTAACACCGCCGCCGCCGCCGCCGCCGCCATCGGATCACTATCCCTATGTCGAGCTTTCTGCAACAAAAGTTGCAGGCTCGACAAAAATTGAATCGTAATTTCCTGTTGATATGCACATCTACGTAGTATGTCCTTATTATCTACAAAATTTCATGAAATTCTGTTGTGTGGTTTCAGAGGAGTTAAGATGACAAACTGTTGAAGTAGTACCTTAAAGCAAACAAGTTCAAAGAGGTGTAACTCCTAGAAAAAAAATTGAATCATAATTTCCTGTCGATATGCACATCTACATAGTATGTCCTTATTATCTGAAAAGGTTTCATGAAATTCTGTTGTGTAGTTTCAGAGGAGTTGCGATGACAAACTGTTGCAGTAGTACATTGAAGCAAATAAGTTCAAAGGGGCGTAACTCCTAGAAATAAAATTGAATCGTAATTTCCTGTCGATATGCACAACTACATAATATGTCCTTTTCATATAAAAAGATTTCGTGA
Source organism: Mytilus edulis (assembly GCF_963676685.1). Taxonomy (NCBI): domain Eukaryota; kingdom Metazoa; phylum Mollusca; class Bivalvia; order Mytilida; family Mytilidae; genus Mytilus; species Mytilus edulis. The sequence goes on from NC_092351.1 coordinate 38,646,628, forward strand.
AATTCTGTTGTGTGGTTTAAGAGGAGTTGCGATGACAAACTGTTGCAGTAGTACATTAAAATAAATAAGTTCAAAGGGGCGTAACTCCTAGAAAAAAAATTGAATCGTAATTTCCTGTCGATATGCACATCTACATAGTATGTCCTTATTATCTGAAAAGGTTTCATGAAATTCTCTTGTGTAGTTTCAGAGGAGTTGCGATGACAAAGTGTTGCAGTAGTACATTGAAGCAAAAAAGTTCAAAGGGGCGTAACTCCTAGAAATAAAATTGAATCGTAATTTCCTGTCGATATGCACAACTACATAATATGTCCTTTTCATATAAAAAGATTTCGTGAAATTCTGTTTTGTGGTTTAAGAGGAGTTGCGATGACAAACTGTTGCAGTAGTACATTAAAATAAATAAGTTCAAAGGGGCGTAACTCCTAGAAAAAAAATTGAATCGTAATTTCCTGTCGATATGCACATCTACATAGTATGTCCTTATTATCTGAAAAGGTTTCATGAAATTCTCTTGTGTAGTTTCAGAGGAGTTGCGATGACAAACTGTTGCAGTAGTACATTGAAGCAAATAAGTTCAAAGGGGCGTAACTCCTAGAAATAAAATTGAATCGTAATTTCCTGTTGATATGCACAACTACATAATATGTCCTTTTCATATAAAAAGATTTTGTGAAATTCTGTTGTGTGGTTTGAGAGGAGTTGCGATGACAAGAAACAGGACTGACGGACGGACTGACGGACGGACGGGTCAAAAACATTATACCCTCCGCAACTTCGTTGCATGGGGTATAATATAACAATTCCCTATAGGCTAAAAATAGAATTTGTTCAAAACAGGAACTCAAGTATTCACCAAAGTACAATTTTTCCACAATTAAAAAAAATTGATTTTCTCAAAAACGATCAAATCTAATATTGTTTACATCACTCAAAACATTACTACAGAGACTGATTTTTAAAAATGTGATGATATAATTATAACTTAAACCTACAGCCAGTAATTCTTGATTTTCTTCATTTTCCTGTAATGGTTCTATAACACTTATACTCTCTGATAAAGCACTGGTGATGGATTCTTTCCTGAAACAAAGATATAACATTATATCATTACATGGGCTCAGTCTGATAGAAATAGACCCTTATGCAAGCTAATATCAATATATCTGTTATCCTATTTTGGCTTGAAATTAAATCTCTATCAAAAGCCTATTACTGTTTGAAAATTGGGTTGTTATAAGAACCTCTTATTTCATATTTGTACATATTAAATGTTCCTAAAACCAATCAAAGTTGTATACATGTACATATTAAATGTTCCTAAAACCAATCAAAGTTGTATACATGTACATGTAAATGTTCCTAAAACCAATCAAAGTTGTATACATGTACATGTAAATGTTCCTAAAACCTATCAAAGTTGTATACATGTACATATTAAATGTTCCTAAAACCAATCAAAGTTGTATACATGTACATGTAAATGTTCCTAAAACCAATCAAAGTTGTATACATGTACATGTAAATGTTCCTAAAACCTATCAAAGTTGTATACATGTACATATTAAATGTTCCTAAAACCAATCAAAGTTGTATACATGTACATGTAAATGTTCCTAAAACCAATCAAAGTTGTATACATGTACATGTAAATGTTCCTAAAACCTATCAAAGTTGTATACATGTACATGTAAATGTTCCTAAAACCTATCAAAGTTGTATACATGTACATGTAAATGTGAACTTGTATAAGGTAGATTTCTATCTGATGCAACTCACATGTCAATCATATACAGCAAAAAAGATATGTATGTTAACTCCTTTTCTAAAAAGTTGTCAATTTTATTCTAATTTTATCAAGAGCTATTTAATGGAGTACCCAGTAGCCTTTTAAATTAAATTTTGCCAACATTTTGAAATACAAAACACTGCTATATCAACAGTAGGAATTTAAAATTTTAACATGTGTCATACTTTAACTTTGGATAAACACAACATAAAGTATCCATCAAAAAATAAGTTGGTTTACAGTAATCACATAATCATGATAATGGCAAAATTGATTTAAACAAGAATGTGTCCCAAGTACACAGATGCCCCACTCGCACTATCATTTTCTATGTTCAGTGGACCGTGAAATTAGGGTCAAAACTTTAATTTGGAATTAAAATTAGAAAGATCATATCATAGGGAACATGTGTACTAAGTTTCAAGTTGACTAGACTTCAACTTCTTCAAAAACTACCTTGACCAAAAACTTTAACTTGAAGCGAACGGACATACAGACGGACGAACGGACGGACGAACGGAGGCACAGACCAGAAAACATAATGCCCCTCTACTATCGTAGATGGGGCATAAAAACTCATAACAATTTGGGTCAAGTAGGATAAATGGTACTGTAGTTCCTTCGGAAGAACAGAGTAATAAATCGGTTTAACTTTAGAAGTAAATCGGTTTATATGAACATAAATTGACAGACTGACAGGTCGACAGGTTGACACTTGAAAGGTCGACAAGTTTAAAAGTTGACAGGTTGACAAGTGTTAGGGTCAACAGGTTGACAATTTGATAAGTGTTAAGGTCGACAGGTTGACAGGTTGACAAATGTTAAGGTCGACAAGTTGACAGGTTGACAAATGTTAAGGTCGACAGGTAGACAGGTTGAAGGGTTTAATTTTACAAGTAAATAAAAGTACATCATCCATTAAGTAAAATAAAATTAACTTCAGTTTTTAATCTTTTTTACAAGTATTGACTTGTAACTTTTATATCTGTTTACACTTCTCAAAATGAAATTGTCAACCTGTCGACTTGTCGATCTGTCTACCAGTCACTAATAATACTATTTTACACTTTATAAATGCTCTGAAGTTGTCAATCTGCCATTTTGTCAACTTGTCAACCTGTCATTTTGTCCACTTGTCAACCTGTCGACTTGGCAACCATAACTTACTTGTTATTATATTAAATTATCAACTTATCAATCTGTCAACCTGTCGACTTGTCAACCTGTCAACCACTTATTTCAACCATAACATTTTAAAAATTGTCAACCTGTCGACTTGTCAACCTGTCAACCACTTATTCCAACCATAACGTTTTTAAAATTGTCAACCTGTCGACTTGTCAACCTGTAAATTACTCATTTATTTCAGTTTAATGTAAAATTTAAACAGTTTTAACTTTATTACACATGAATACATACGCATATTAATTTATTGCAAAAGCCGGAACTATAGTACCGTATATCCTACTTGAGCCGTAAAAAACTCACATTTGTATCATAAACTAAAAAGAAGGGGGAAATTTTTGTAAACCAAAAGCTAGAGAGAATTTTTTAAACTACTGTACCTTTTCTTTTCCTGTTTTTCTTCCTTTCTGGGTGACATTGCAGCTTGTTCCTCCTCCTCTTCCTCATCAGAGGATACCTCAGGTGTTGGTGGGTACAGCTCATCAAACCAACCATTCCACATATCTCGTACCCAATCTCTCTCTTTCATATCTCTTCTGTAATATACCATTTAAATAAAATTGAGAATGGAAATGCAAAATATGTCAAAAAGACCACAACCCAAACCAAAGAGCAGAAAACAGCAGATGGCAACTAATGGGTTTTCAACACAGCAAAAATATCCCACACCTGGATGTGTGCTTCAAATGCCTATAAATATTCTTAAGAACAAATACTTCTGAATTCATTTAACTTAGTCTGTTTGTACAGAAAGAACACTGCATGGAGCAACATATATGACTTGAATCTGTTACAAGTATGCTATCATTGCATTTTATAGTTTACAACTATGAAAACTGTCAGTAAACCCGTAAATTCTAATCCTTGTCCCATCAGTTTATAATTTAACGCTTACAAAAGTTTGAATAGTAAAAAAAAAACTAATGATTTTTAACCCCAGAAAAATTCATATTAGTTGTAAATGGAAAATTATATGGAATTTGTGTCTTCAAAGCTTGGTCACTTAATACTTCATTTGGCATTTTTACTTTTTCATTAGAGCTTCAGTGGTGAGTCTTTTGTAGAAGAAACACATGTCTGGCATTCAAAATTATTCACAGGGTATCTTTGAAGAGTTTTTTGTGTATGGTAAATGTGAAGTAAAATCAGTTCAATAGATTTAAATCAAATTGCTTCTGTTCCCAATATGCAAAACATGCCTTCTGTTTAGTAAACTTTGGTTAGGAAAATTTAAAGGCTTCACTTTCTTTGGTCTACTCAAAGATGTAACATCCGAAAGACTAAACTATGTGCTTGCCTATATAGATAGTAATTCACTAATTTGACTTTAATGTTCAAGAGTAATTTCCTAAAGTGACTTGACAGGAAAATCTCTAAAAACCTGTTTTGTACCATTTGAATACTTACGGCATTTTCTTCTTCTTTTCAAATGCCTGGAAGTCTAGTATATTTGCTAAGCTCTTTCTTGGCCCATATCTTATTTTACTGGAAAAAAATAACAATAAAAGAGAAAAGCAACATTTTTAATCACAAAAAAAGTGTTGCACTATAATACATTTTAAATGTTATAAATAGTTTTATTCATGTACAACTTTTTCATTGGACTGAAAAAAAGTAAAGTAAAATGTATATATTATAACAGATTTTAAAATTTTGTTTTTATGTAGCATACCTAGAGAAATCTATTACAAATTCAAACTGATTGAATGTGGACTTACCTCTTATAATCAATATTAAGTGATTGTCAGACTTATAATATAAATAGTTTCTGAACACTTAAAACTTGTTTAACCCAGACACTTTTCTTACTTAGTTAGGCTATCTGAACCTTGTTTTTATAATGTCGTTGTCTTTCCTTCTTACTTTTTAATGAGCAGTTGGTTACAAGTGGTTTGTATAACTGTTCAATATAGTAATTCCAGTTATTCATGTCTCATTCTCTTCAGGAAGCCACAAATGTTAAGTTTCACTTGATAAATAGATACTTTGAATTCTAACTAATATTGATTCCATAAAACAATATTAACCCTACTACTATATCTTGTTTGTTGAACTTTCTAACTTTAATCAGGTGGTACAATGTAAAACTGATCAATTGATTGCTGGTGTTTAATGCCACTTTTAACACTCTTGGCTATATCGTAGTGACCAGTTTATGTTGTTGGAGTAAGAGTTCCTAGAGAGAACCACCAATTAAGTACTCAGTAAAGACTTACCTAGACTGAACCACCAATTAAGTACTCAGTAAAGACTTACCTAGACTGAACCACCAATTAAGTACTCAGTAAAGACTTACCTAGAGAGAACCACCAATTAAGTACTCAGTAAAGACTTACCTAGAGAGAACCACCAATTAAGTACTCAGTAAAGACTTACCTAGAGAGAACCACCAATTAAGTACTCAGTAAAGACTTACCTAGACTGAACCACCAATTAAGTACTCAGTAAAGACTTACCTAGAGAGAACCACCAATTAAGTACTCAGTAAAGACTTACCTAGACTGAACCACCAATTAAGTACTCAGTAAAGACTTACCTAGAGAGAACCACCAATTAAGTACTCAGTAAAGACTTACCTAGAGAGAACCACCAATTAAGTACTCAGTAAAGACTTACCTATAGAGAACCACCAATTAAGTACTCAGTAAAGACTTACCTAGACTGAACCACCAATTAAGTACTCAGTAAAGACTTACCTAGAGAGAACCACCAATTAAGTACTCAGTAAAGACTTACCTAGACTGAACCACCAATTAAGTACTCAGTAAAGACTTACCTAGAGAGAACCACCAATTAAGTACTCAGTAAAGACTTACCTAGAGAGAACCACCAATTAAGTACTCAGTAAAGACTTACCTAGAGAGAACCACCAATTAAGTACTCAGTAAAGACTTACCTAGAGAGAACCACCAATTAAGTACTCAGTAAAGACTTACCTAGAGAGAACCACCAATTAAGTACTCAGTAAAGACTTACCTAGAGAGAACCACCAATTAAGTACTCAGTAAAGACTTACCTAGAGAGAACCACCAATTAAGTACTCAGTAAAGACTTACCTAGAGAGAACCACCAATTAAGTACTCAGTAAAGACTTACGTTGATACCCTGAGGTCTTTCTCAACAGTCATGTGCATTTTTTCCATAGATCTACTTCTAGTAAGTTTAGTAGGAGGTGATCGTAGAAATTTCTCAATTTCATCCAATCTAGCCATACTTATAGGGGCTTTTTTTTTCTTCTTTTTCCTAAATAAAATAATTCAACAGAAATATCAAGAACAATTTTAACATAAATAGTTAAATTTCAACATAACTCTATTAATTTATCAACTATAAAACTTACAAACATGAAAAAAATAATCATAATAGATGTGCTTAATTACATCTTCCTTCTAGGTATAAATTCTTAAAAGGTTTGAGGTAGCAAAAAATAAAGAAAATAACCCTTGTCAAATTTCTATGACAAAATGTTTGAGTTATCTCCCCTATTCTACTTACTTTTTAGGCAGTATGACATAAGCTCTACCAGCTACCAGAGCTAATTCTGCAGGTGTAGGCTCATCAGCTTAAAAGGAAAGTTGTAAATTTAATAAAAATTAATAAAACAATTCCTAGATGAACAGAATACAAAATACCAACAAAATTTGCAAGTCTAAGAGAATCTTGTAATATGATGGCAAAACAAATTTAAGAATCAACTAACCATTATAGACCAAGTGTTTTGTCATAAAAGGAAATTACCATACAATCATTTGGCAAAGTTGGATCTTTAGTTGAAAATATTACAATACACAACCATTTATGCATCTAAAAATTTAACACTGATAATAGCATCAATAAAGTTTATTCAAACTTCATGCTTGTTAATTCATGTAACATGAATTGTTTTCAATTAGGTGTACTTTATATCATATATCCTATATACATGTACTACATTTAAATCAATTCCTTCCAAATAAAAACAATCTAGTAGTTACAATAACCCCTAAATTACCTTTCCTCCTCATAAATGAAGGAACAGCCATTACTTCGTTTGGATCATATCTTTCCCCTTCAGGTACCTCCTGTTGATAAATGAAAATAAATTGAAGGTATAAATTAATGAAGACATTGATGTCTGTCAAAAGTTTCATGTGTCTTTCCAGTCGAGAACAATGACAGTTGTTGTTTTACAGTGGATTCATATAAATTCATGGGACTAATTTTCGTGGAGAAAAGATAAGTTTTATTTTTCCGAGTATTTGATTACATATTTCTGCAAAAGTCTACTTTGAACGTTTAAATTTGAGATTCATATATTGAATATAAACTTGTTTTTCACTCATGATTGCATGTATGTTGCCCTCAATGTCTTTTGATTATTTTTTGTTATTGGGTTAATCTCTCATAAACATATACCTTACAAATCCTCTTTTTTGTATTGCTCCACATCTTGCATACAGACCATTATGTATATAGTTAGGAACCATAAAAGCGCCAAAATATTCAGTAAGTGAATTGTGTCACAAACTATGTCTGTTTCCTAGTTCATGTACTCACACTTTTATTTTTGATAGATATTTATATATTAAACATTTCTATAACACACTGGAAGACTTCATTTAGTCAAGATTTCTAATCTAAAACAGAAAAATCATCCTTAATCGTTCAAATGTTAAACAGTCTAAAGAGACAGTATTAGATTTAAAAAAAAATAACAGCAAGTTAACAAATAAAAATATCCAGGATTATCCATACCAATCTTCTCAATCTTTCTTCCATTTCTGCTTCTCTTTTAGCTTTCTTTTCTTCTTCTCTCCAGTTTAACTTCATCTGTCTTATATTTTGTTTCTGTCTGGAAATCTGAAGGCAAAGAAAATACCACTTATTCTGACATGTGGATAAATAATAATTAGTAGTTTTTAGTATTGAGTATTCCAGATTAGACAAAAAGATCCCCTTTTCTCCTAATTTGATTATTGCCATTTTATCATGTAACACCAAAATTATGTTCCTTCCTGCACATCCCCAAGTAGTGTTTTTAAACTGTGATCTCTCGATTAGTGAGAATTGTCCTTACAAGCCACATAGAAACATGCACAGACAGATAGATGAACAGTTTGATTCCCATATTCCCCAAAAATTGGTTTATAGATATGGAGGGTCTTTGACAAAGGCTAACATCTTTCTCTCCTATTTTTGGATAGTGTCTTTTGGTATATTGAAGAATCATTTCATCAATTAAGGAGCTTATAGCTTTTATCAATTCAAATTACCTCATCCACAGCTATGTTATAAGACTGAGGTACCAAGAGGGTATCATCATCTGCATTGAAGACACATGGATCAGACCTGGACCGCCTGAAAAAGTAAAACCAATGTTGGGTTATATGCTATAATTTATAAAGTATTCTAAAATAATTGCCAATTTTCAAAAGACATTTTAATATTCTTAGACATAAAATCCAGTGTAATTATATTTAACAGAAATGAATTTGAAGAAATATTGACACAAAAATCTGCTGATTTATCTTGTATAGCTTAAAAGTGTGAGCATCTGAAAGTCATTGTTAAAACATATTATGTTCTCAAAGGGAGATAATCATACCTAAGAGGTACAAAGACTGGGAATATTTCACTGTCTGGCATATCTCTTTTGTACCTAAACTCTGGTGCTGGTGTAGAAGGTTTACTATCAGCTTCTTGTGCTAAAAATTTAATTTAGAAAAATCTTTAACATAAATAAATAGCTGAAAAAATAAAGCAAATTTAAGACAGAATAATACTTTGCACATCTATAAATACTTGAATTGGATTGGTCAATTAGAATTTTTCTCCAACTTTACACTTTGATAAACCATGTTTTCAAACTATTTTCTTAATTTATTCATGCACGATACACAAGCTTGCAGTGATCCTGGGATTTTCAGCAAATTGAGATTAAAAAACAAATGCATAACAGTTGTGACTATTCTAGTGCATATATAACAAAAAAGAAATAAAATAAATACACTAAAGCTTCGAAAATGTATCAAATTCAAATTCAAATAAAATTCCGCAAAATTTCATTAATGATTTGGCAAATTTACGTCATGGCAAAACAAGACGTCATACGATTGAAAGCTTCCCTTAGATAGATTATTTAGTTACTTGAACGCTTCAAATTCAGATAATATCTCATTAAAATGAAGTTTTGGAGGTAGGTGTTATTTTATTTTAGATTCCGTTGCATTTTACGAACATTAATGAATTTTAGAAAGTCAATATGGCGGCCAACTCCTCTTACATACATACGTTGTTAATGAAATTGACAAGAAATTAATAACATTGTCATAGGTTAAAAATGCAATAAACAGATTATCATTGTTCATCTCAACTCGATTGCTTTTCTCACTTTCGCCTTGCCAGTTAAAGCAAGAAAATCAATCTCTTTGAGATGATCAACGATAAACTATAAATATCATACCATGTCCAAGTGGCTCAGGTTTGGTTGGTGGTATTTCCCCTTTCAGAAGTTTTCTGGGTTCATAAGGATTAATCCTTCTACATTTTATGTCATCATCTCTTTGTTGAGAAGCTTGTTCTAACTCTGACAAGTCTTCAAAGGAATCACTCTTTTTGAAAACCAATCTGAAAATGACAAAAATAAGTTAGTTAATTTAGTGAACCAATAGAAAAACAAAGTTTTTATGCATAAAACAAATAATTTGGCACTTAGACTCCATTTTTCTCTTTTGTAAATCAGTTATATTTACCGTGAAGAATGTCATGTCAAAATGACATGGAAAAAGTCATGCACCTTTGAAAGTTATTTTTGGGAAAAGTATTAAATTTTCCAACTTAATATTTTAACTTCTAACATACCAAAACAATTTGAAATTCTTCAAAGTAAGTCATGAAATTTAGGTAAATTTCAAAATGAAGAGCTCAACACCTAGAAAATGATATACCTATATATTTCTTCATATCTTTCCTGTTCAATATCGACCTCCATGTCTTCTTCCTCTGACTCAGAACTGTCTTCTATTTCTTCTTGTTGTGTGGCAGATAATTCTCTTGTTTCCATGGACAAACTTTTGGATTCATAGTCTGGGAACAGAATATCCTTGACCTTGGAAGGTGCCACATCTAACTTAGGGGGTGCAGGTGTCCAATACAATCTGGATTCATCTGATTTTAATGATAATTTGGTTCCTTCTACTGATATTGATGGCTGACTAAACTATTGTAAAAAAAAAGTGCATTTAAGTTACTAAAGACAGGTTATAAATAAAAAAAAATAACATTGTACAATCACATAATACATGTACTTATTTCCCAATTTCTGAAATTTATATGTCTGCTCTTAATACAATTTTTTAGGATATGAATTATGGGTAAAACATATTGACATGTTGACCATGTTATGATCATCCACAAAGGTAACAGTGGTGTATACCTCAATGCAACAGGAACCAATCAAAAAAATGAAAAATATTAACAGACATCTTAAGGTCAACATTACAAAATGCGCATCTGGTGCAAGAAAATTGGTACCGTTAATTTTATTACAATCTTAATTCGAATTTATGTTTTATAATATAGATCAAGTATATTGCCTCTATTTACCCATTTTGGACCTTCTCCTCTTAAAAACAACAACTACCTAGAATATAATTATCTAAATCATCTTTTACTTCCAATAAAAAATATCTAAAAAAAGAAACAAAAGAAATAGTTTTACCCTAACCATCTTCAGCCCAATCTGAAAAAAAAACCTTCTGAAAAAAATGTGATTTAGTACAGTTTAAAAGCAATGAAACCAGGGTTGGCAAAAACCCGGGTTTTAAGAGTATTGCCCAGCCCAGTGGGAAATACTGGGAAAACCCGGGTTTTACAGGGTTTTAATGGGTAATACTGGGTAATATGAAATACTGGCCTAAAGGAGTAAGTTGGTAAGTGCCATATTTGGCCCTAATTATAAAGTTCATGGTTACAAGACAATAATTGTTTTAAGTTGCCTTAAAGACATGTGAAAAAGTTAAACAGAGCTGTTTTTGTCAAAGTTTAATTCTAACACAACGATTTTTACATTCCAAAACGGTCAAGATAAGGGATTTTGGTGAAATTTGACAAAATCAGCGGGATTTCAACCAAATAAAGGACCAGGAAACATAGAGTGCAGGCGTCGACAAGCTTAATATTCAAAAAAGACATGTTAAATGTCTTCACAAACATTATTTTAAAAGATCTTTGTTGTCGACGTATGCGCTCTATGTTTCCTGTCAAATAATCTTCGGAAATTTACCCATTTTCATTGATTTTTGAGTACAACTTGTGACGTCATAATGAAACGCAGAAACGTAAAATTTTTAAAAAAAATGGCTTATATCCTATCTAGTCAATGTATTAGCTATAATTTATCGTGATATTGGTCAATAAATCCGAATTTGAAATTTACGCTAAAAAAGTGGGCCATTTTAGGACCTTATGGAACATACTCCTTTTAACAAGAATTCAGTGATCAAACTTGAATGCAATACATTTAAGAAATTTTAATTTATAAATAAGTTTACTTGTTTGAGAGTCTGATAATACAAGTGTATACATTTGAAAAAGTAATTTTCTAGCAACTATGAGACAAGTATACATGTCAACATATATTAATGGAAAAGGCCTTTATCAATAATTCTCCTAAAAGTCTATTAAATCAGCCTCCTGTCTAGATTGGTGAAACTGTTATTATAAATTCAAATAATTTAATTCTCAAATGTATACAACATCAAGAATTAAATAAGAAAATGTAAGAAAAATTACTTTGCATAATTTATATGTACATCCCTTATTAATAAGAAACTATTTAGATTAGGACATAGATATGTTTATATAACAATATTCAGCCTTTTCATTTCTATAAATGTTAATGACTTGAACCTGTAGGGTGTTTATTTAGCAATATCATTGCATAGAAATTTAATAAATTTATAATTCACATAAACACTGCTAAGTTTGGATTATTGAAACAATACATGAAAATGAAATGGAAATAAATTAATGGGAAAACAAGATATCCTAAAATGTTCAAATTTTGTATTCTGCTTCCATAGAAGTAGTGGGGAAGAGAATGAAATTGAACTTTCAGTCTTTTAGAAGTGACTCTCAATGGTTATCTGTATAAAATGAATATATTTAGCTATCATACTATGAAACTACAACAAGTCTTTACTATTTTGTGTTGAAATAAGCTTAAAAAATCATATTGCCCAGTATTACCCAGTATTACCCTTTTCTAGGAGTATTGCCCAGCCCGGGAAAACCCGGGAATTCCCGCCTGGGTTTTCCCGGGCGGGTAATACTTTGCCAACCCTGAATGAAACAAATATAACAATTAATGAAATTCAAAATAGTGGGATGCAAAATGATACACCTTATCTCCATTCCTCTGCCATAACTGTACATCACAGAAGTTCCAGTAACTGTCCGACACCACATGAAAAAGTGATTTTTGTATGACATCATAAGTTCAAAAGTCATAATTTCACAAGTTATGTTGTCACAGATTCTGAATAGTCATAAGGTCTATTGATACTCAAAATGCCCAAAAAAATAAACTTAGCTTTTTAGGTATTGCTACCAGAAATTGATTCTTAAGGGTAAAAGATTAATCCAGGTGAGAACAATTTTCTGCTCTGATTTGACAGAACAACATACCACTTCATCTGCTCTTTGTCTCCAGATTTCTAAGGTTTCCTCTTTACTTTTATCTTTGTCAGATTCAGCCTCCTTTAGGATCCTCTGAGCAGCTGATGCTATTCTAGTGTCTTCTGTGCCTCTTGTTTCTGCAACATGTGACAGCTGTGAAGCTGTTTCTTCATCTAATGCATCATTGAAGCTTGGCCCTCTACTGGCAAACTGAAATACAAACATGCATAATTTTATGATTTCTGATAATTTCTTGAAAATATATTGACAATACATTTTTTCATAATTAAGGAATTACTAATGCTCTTATATATAACCAAAAATCCAGAATAATCACAGACAAAATCATTCATCTTTTATGTACGTTTTAATTTGCAAATTGCCAATTTTATTAACATTTTTTAAGAAGAGAATTTTACAAAAAGAGGTTTTTTTTAAAGATGAAACAGTTTTATCTTGGTTTGCTAATCTAAAAGGAGTAGGGGCATTAAGGCCTTGTTTTGGCCCAAGAAAATAAAATGTTTGATAACTTTTTCAAATTGGCATATAATCTTTAGAAATGCATAGGGTCAAGAAATATAAATGAAAAACATTAAGATTCTTATGTGATGACGTCACAATTATGTCACAATATGTACTGTTTTCACAAAAACGATGAAAATTCAGAATTTATGCAGTTTTCTATCTTTATTTCTGTTGTGGAAACATCGTGCACAGCCAAGAAACAACAAAATAATTTAACTGAAGCTTTATTATTATTATTGACAAAATATCACCAATTATAAAGTTGTTTCTTGAGTGCGCACATACTTTTCCAATCAAAAATATACTTAAAAATTTGATGAAAAATAAGGAAAATCACAAAATGTTACAAAATATGCAAATTAAGGCATGATTTCTTGTTCAATGTCCAAAATTATTTTGTTTTTCTGAATACCTTCTATCTGAGATACTTTTCAGTAATTTAAAAATATGTATGATAACTTTTAAATTTGCAGTAATTTTTGGGCCAAATAAGGACCCTATTGCCCCTACTCCTTTACAGAAGTTTTGTCTGAGTAAGGCTCCTAAGATTTGTCAAAGCAAAACCAAATCTCATGTTATTATCATTGTTAATTATTGAATTTAACTTTGTTTAAAAGAACAACTTACTCTAAATGGTTGTTTTGGTACTAGGAATTTTTCTGGAGCATGATACTTTCTTCCAAGATGTCTGAACTGTTCAGGTAACTGGTACTCATTAGTTACAGTACAAAAATGGTGGATATGTTTTGGCGGCGTGGAAACCTCTAAAATTGGTTCCATAGAAGGTTCTCGTTCAACAGCTGGTTGCCATGTTGACAAGAAGGATACAGCCTGACTTTGGACATTTATATGATTGATTTCAGCTTTTCCTGTTGACCTTTCCTGAATGCCAATAGGTTTACCAGATACACTGACTAGATCTTCATATGTAGCATTTGGAGGAACTGCAAGATCTTCCCAAGCCTAAATTATTGACAGTAAGGTTATCAGTAAAATACGGTCATAATGTTAACAAAAAGAGAAGCAATTTTAATGTAGAAAGTTTTTGACATATAAATATAAAAAAATGAACAAAATTTATCATGATGTTCCACACAGAATTACAATTATAGGTACATAATTGGGACAAAACAAATATTAACCTGCTCTTAAATAATTGTATTTACCACTTACAGTTTAAAAACATTGTTTACCAAAACAAATAAACAATTCTAAAAGATGTTTCAAAAATGCAATTATACATTAGTACTGTACATTTAAAATTATTGCATGCATTTACTATTGAAAGCCTTTGATCAGTTGAAAAACATGAATACTTATTAAAGCGATTTACGAAAATTTATGAAGGAACATTACTACTGAATGAATGAATTAGAATTTTTATTATTAAAAACCTGACGCTGACACATTATTTCATTAATGCTAACATCACAATAATTTCTGAATTCACAGTGAATAGGGCATAATAAATATTAATTTTCTCTTAAATGTTTATGAATTAGATGGTAGTGACCTACTTTAGCAATATCTATGACCTCAGCTTCGTCATCATCACTACTATCCTCATATTCTGTTGTCATCTTTGTCAACTCTGTCACTGCTGGTGGAGGTATTTCTGAAACTTGTTCCTAAAATAGACATAATTATTATCATGTCAATGTCAATTAAATCATATTGTTTCTTTTCAATATTTACCATCATAAGAATAAATAGCTATCCTTTATTAAAGGTGCATATCAATATAGTGATATCTACATCTTCTTATAATCGTAAGACCTAAAATAGTTCCTGAAAAATTTAAGCTTAAAGATGTCAAGTGTATTTCTAACAAATTTCATGATCAAAACATGACCAATATAACTGTGTTCAAGTCAAGACCAGGTTTATTAATCCAGTTGTAATCTGAAACTTTAAAGCTTTTCTTAAAAAATTGTTTATACATTATAATTACCCTTATCAAACTATCTTTGAATTTTTAGGTTTTGGTGCACATTAATATGTAAATAAATATCTTCCATTTCTCTGTGGAAATTTTTCATCCAATAAAATCAGACATTTTCAATGCTTTTCCTTTGCTTCAAATGAATAAACTTAACACATAATAAATGGGAGATAACTCACTTGTGCTGTTTCATCTTTGACTTTCTCTTCAGATTTTTCGTCAGTGCTGGTAATTCCATCATCTACAATATATAAAAATTCTATAAGTTCTTTTCGCTATGCTAATTTAACAATGATTTTTAAGATAACATCAAAATTGGTATTCTAAAAATAAACAACTATTAAAATAATAAATGCCTTAATGACCGTAACTGTTCACAAATATCAAGTCCATTATTTCAAGAAATAAATTATTTCTAGTTGTTTTATAAAACAAATGTGAGTAGGTGAAAAAGAATGATTCTTTAAAACTTCGCTAATAAATCCTTGACATTTATGCCCATTTATTCTGTCCATAATCATATTGTTTGTTTTTATATTACAGTACCTTTTGATTTAGATTCATCATCTTCTGTCAAGGCTTCCTGTTTATCTGTCTCTGTAAAACATAAATATTAATTATAAAGGGGGGTTTAAAAAGGGTCCTCATTACTTTATTTTTTAAACCATTTTTCTCTTTTCTTCCCTTTTTTGGCCAATTATTTTCCATTCTTTATTTTTTAGCCGTCCTGTATTCTCTATACTTTTTATTGACCTATTTTTCACTTTTCCGTTTGCCTGTTATTCACAATGCTGTTAACCCTTCCGGATCTTCAAAAAAATCAGGTCTTAGTATACAAATTACAGAAATCTGTACTGTTTAAAAAAATCAATAGTTCATAAATTGAACACGCTAAAGTAACGAAAATTATGATGCTAATTTTTTTTTAATTGTTCTTTCTAAAAATTCAGACAAATGAGTTTTAAATAAATTTATAAATTATTACAGATATAAGAATTATTTATGATAATTGTTTAATTCCTTCTATTCAGTTGTTTTGTAAGATATTAGATTACATGTATTAGTGTTGTTGTTTAATTCTATGATATATGATATACTCAGTTAGTTTATATAAGAGAGAAAAAGAAGCCAGTATCAATATGTCATATCTAAAGATTGTTACTAAAAGCAGTATGTATCGATGCAAGGCAAATACGTATAATCTTTGTATTTATAACTTAGATTTAGATTTTGAGAGTGAATGGAATAAAAATTTGAATAACTTTAAAAACTTCCTATTAATCAAAAGGTGTTGAAAGTTGTTAAGGCAAATTTTACTAGACAGTAGATATTTTTTTCGAACTTTTATTACTGTAAACAGTTTTAAAACTTCTAGATAAAGCAAGAAAAATCATTATTATCCCAAACTATAATACCTTGATACATAAATATCATTGGTTTTATTAGTACACCACTGCATAATTTCTAGTAATGATAAGTAAAATTTAAATTTTACTAACAAGAAAAGTTTTTAAGAATTAGAAATACCAATATTAAATACTGAAGTAATCTTTTACAATAAATAAAGATTTTTCTCAATAATTACAAAATCAAACAGCAAATGTTTAAGAAAATAGAAATAATACCATGAACGTTGTAGAGATTCATATATATATAAAAGATTAAACTGAGGCTTCAATTTTTTCCATAATTTAAATTTTTATAAGTTATCATAAAAGATTTCCGATTTTTCTATACAAAGAAGTTCATTTTCCAATTCTAAACATTCATGGTAATACACTAAAAGAAACAGAAACTTGTTAATATTGTAACACAAAGCAGAAGACTGTAACTATTAGCAACTGTTAATGGAATTGTGGGATATGTTGTTACCACCTGCGTCTGCTACTGGAGATTTAGGGCCTGCTGTATCATCTGGAGTGGGTGATACAACATTAACCTCTGGAGGCTGTGGTGTTGGACCACTACTTTGAACATCTTTAACAGATGTCGCTGATTCATCTGTGAGAACGATAATAGTAAGGAATAAAAAAGTTCACAATTACATAACTAAAGAAAAATCACAAATCATATCACAAGATATCTTTATGAAACTATTGAAAGACTGCTCCATTAAATAATAAATGGTACCCAGGGAAGGCTCTTTGGATTTATCTAATAACCACCTAAAGAGACCATTTTAGGGATTTCACGCACACTTTCATACAGTCAAACCTGGACAAATTAGACCTGTATAAACTGGTTTCCTGTCCATTCCAACCAAAAAAATGAAGTCCCATATTTCCCCTTTTCAAATAATGTTCAATATGTCTAGAATAGAACAAGAGTTGTAACTTTGATAATATTTTTCAAATTAAAGAGTTAGAAATTTGCATCATGTTTTTGAAATGCTGGGTTCCATGATGCAAACTCCAAAACCAATGACCCTGATATTAAAGAAAACCTGTTTTCTTGTTTATATAATGGGTATTATACATTGCATGACAATGTTTTGATCATGATGAAATTTCTCTGATAAAATTCTTGCATTTTAATGAGGTTTTATTGTAATACAAAAAAGAGTTTTGACACTCACCTTTAATTGAAATTTTTAAGTGCCTTCCCTAGAACTCATTTTTTGTTTTAATGGAACGGCTCTAAAGCAAATCATAAAAAAAATCTCAAATTTCAATACATGTACATGTTTACCATCAAATTTTTCAAATTTTGTAATTCTGGTCGTTTGTCTTTAAAAAACCTAATTACCTCGTGCAGAATCTGTTCCCATTGTCATACTGTCATCTTCAGCTGTAATGGAGAAATTGTTTCTGTTATATTTTATACAATTTATTTTTCAGATTAAGTGCTTTTCTTGTACGTTTTTCTTAATTTTTATGTGATTGTAACTTGGTATGTATGTGATTTTTTCCTGATCTGTATGAAGCTCTTCCTATAATTGCAAAAATAAAATCTTGCATTAAGTCCATTCTTCTAATATCGCAATAATAAATGCACACAATAATTTCTGAATTTACTAGTAACAATGAAAGGTGCTCTTTTGAACACAAAATTGATATAAGGATTGATAATAAGCTCTTTATACAGAATACCTTTGATCAGCATAATGCTTTTCATGAAAAATACAATCATAAAATTCCATACTTTTATTGTGGCAGTATATTTACATGTAAGTAATAAAGTTTAAGCTATAAGATTCTTCCATTTTAACACACAAGAGTGCACATACTGAAATGTCTCACCTTCTTTACTAATCATTGATACTATGTTGAAACTCCTAAATATAAAGCTTTATTTCAACTGTCACATAAACTTAACATTAACCAAGAAAACTAAACATTGACCAATAAACCATGAAAATGAGGTCAAAGTCAGATGAACCATGCCAGACAGACATGTACAGCTAACAATGCTTCCATTCAACAAATATAGTTGACCTATTGCTTATAAGTTAAGAAAAATAGACCAAAACCCAAAAACTTAACACTAAGCAATGAACCGTGAAAACGAGGTAGAGGTCAAATAAAACCTGAGCGACCGACATATAGATCATAAACTATTTCCTTACACCAAATATAGTTGACCTAGGGCATATAGTATTAGATAAAAAGACCAAAACTCAAAAACTTAACTTTGACCACTGAACCATGAAAATGAGGTCAAGGTCAGATGACATCTGCCCGCTAGACATGTACACCTTACAATCATTCCATACAACAAATATAGTAGACCTATTGCATTAAGTATGAGAAAAACAGACAAAAACACAAAAACTTAACTATAACTACTGAACCATGAAAATGAGGTTAAGGTCAGATGACACCTGCCAGTTGGACATGTACACCTTACAGTCCTTCCATACACCGAATATACTAGACCTATTGCTTATAGTATCTGAGATATGGACTTGACCACCAACAACCTTGTTCACTGATCCATGAAATGAGGTCAAGGTCAACTGAAACTGTCTGGCAGGCATGAGGACCTTGAAAGGTACGCAAATACCAAATATAGTTATCCTATTACTTATAGTAAGAGAAAATTCAACCTTACAAAAAAACTGAACTTTTTTTCAAGTGGTGTCTGAACCATGAAAATGAGGTCAAGGACATTGGACATGTGACTGACGGAAACTTCGTAACATGAGGCATCTATATACAAAGTATGAAGCATCCAGGTCTTCCACCTTCTAAAATATAAAGCTTTTAAGAAGTAAGCTAACGCCCCCGCCATAGCTGTAGCCGCTTCCAAAGCCATAGCCGGTCACTATCCCTATGTCAAGCTTTCTGCAAAAGTTGCAGGCTCGACAAAAAATCTGATCTACCACCAAAGGTGCAGCTCCTCAATACCAGCTCTTATATTCTCAAGTGTAAGTGTTACATTCCAAATGTATGTCTAATTTCCACCAAATGAAGTGTCCTTAAATCTGCAAGTTGTTTTCAAGATACCAAAAAAAAACCTAAGTTGCCATATCCCCATCTTTTATTGCATATTATTTTTCACAGTGATATGTCTTTCTTTGTATATAAAGATTTATGATCATAAGGCCTATTCCAAAAAAAATGTATGGGAGGGTTGGACACCATTTGATGTATTTTTTCTATGGATAATAGGGATGGAAAAAATACAATTCTGTTATATAGGGGGACACTTATTGGTAGAGGGGTAAAACAAAAAGTGTGGTCCAACTCCAATATATTTTTCAAGGAATAGTCCTAAGAAATAACATAATTTCAAAATAAAATTACCAACTGTGATAACATATCATATTCTGTTGAAAACTTTCTCTGAAAATGACTTTCAAGGACTAAGTCTACATATGTAAACCAAGGACAAAAGAAGAAAACAAATATATCTTAAATGAAACCATGTGCTTTCATGTAAAATCTTAGAAACCCTGCTGAAAACATTTGTGACTTTTTGTAATACATATAGTTCAAATCAGGTGCGAACCCTCAGTTCCATGCAAATCAATGAAAAATAGTTTGTCATGAAAGTCTAATTGACTTTCTTTTTCATAAAGCTTCTTTCTGAATGTTTACTTACAAAAGAAAGACTCTAAAATTAATTCAATATGTAACATTTTATATTTTGACATGCATAGTTTAAATGTATCTAAATCAATGCAGACATGGAGATGTTTATAATGTTACACTTATAGACATTAAACCATCACCAATCAATCAGTCATGACAGATATTCAAAATTAAGATATTGATAATTTCAAATATGTACTTAAAAAGAGTAGTTACAGTTTCTTCATATAATTATGTGCAAAACTTTCCTCTCTCTTTTTTTTCAAACTTTTCAATGATTAAACTAAAAGATTTTGGGGTTATAGTTTATTTTTTAACACACCGATATAACTTAAGGGCATATGATACAGTTTTGATCCCGTATTTACAGTTTAATGAAAATTTCCATATAGGCTATTTTTTGCCTGATTAAATCAAATATGCAATAAAAAATATACCTTCATATGCTACTTTTTAAGTTAAATGAGGTCGACATTTTGTATATTTGCTCAAAATTTGAATTTGTGGCCGTATTTTCCCTTTCGAAAGAAAGCCATAACTTTTGTGTTTTAAAAGATAAACACAAAGTTTTTTTTGTTAAATAATTTGTAATTTCTGTTTTTTATAAGTATCCTATAAATTTATGCATGTTTTATTCAGAAATAATACATATTTATCAAATGGTCATGAATTTTTTGCTGCATATTTATCAACATTAAAAAAATTGCACTATTTACAGTTTTATAACATTTGGTTCACATAATCTCCCTGCAAAATGAAACAAAATGTCGTTTTAAAAATTAGGGGTCCATGCACTCGTTTTCAAATTAATCAGTTTTGAGTGATAAAAATCAGTCGAAAAATGCATCTTTTCCCGATATGTCACAGTTTGACGTCGCGAAAATAACATTTTACGTTAGCAACGTCCTTACCTCCCATGTAACTGTATCGTATGCCCTTAATGTCATAACTTGACTTAATATATAGTCTTATATTTAGTTTTATATAATTTACAAGATAACTACTATACCAACCAGTTAAACATAGAAAGTTTTATAATTACATACTATTAGGTTGAATTTAACCGTATTTTTATTTTTACCCTAATTTCATATATTCAATCAAATTGCGAACTGTAAGGGAAATATTCACAAATATATTAAAATATTGGTGATCATTTAACTTGTATTCCATTGAAATTTTCCTGACAAATTTTAAGATATATCTTACTTATAACAGCACTGGTTCTGGACATAACACGCTCCATAATCTCCTGAATTTTCTTATCAGCTTCAGACAGTTCACTACAAGTATACAGAAAAAAAAATATTTACATTCTTGTCCATTGATATCTCATTGACAATCACATCACATGTTTTTTAAATATATATTTATGTTGCAAAATGAAATGGTTAAAACTTTTTTTCTATCATAGGATAGTGCATTTTGTAATTTGAGAGTGACTTATATCTAAACAGTTTATGAATGCTAATTTAATGTGAGGAATATTTGCATTGTTTTGTTATCCTGATGACCAGCAGTTATAAAGTAATAGAGTTCATTTGGCTACAGTTAATTTTCTAATAAAAATCTAATGCATGTAGTACAATTTGAAAATATGCCATCAACAATCTTAAGTTTCAACAGTATGTTCAAATAATGTAAAACAACAACTCACGGTTTTTCTCTATTAGCCTTTAGAGATGATATAATCTCATCAACAGATCTTTCTTGTCTCCTTGGTGTAGGTTCTTCTGTTTCTTAATAAATAGAAGAAAAAAACACATTTCTAACAAGAAAATTTGAAAAATTTGAAACAAATGACTCTTTAAAGATAAAGCCATAGGAAAACCACAGACCAGCTGAAAATATTCAAGAATTTTCAGGAATAATAGATATCATGTATTCCAAGCCTTGAAAGTTAAGGTAATTCAAAGTTTCGAAATCCAAATTTTTGTCTCCCACTTACTTTTTCTTTTTTCTTTACTAGAATCGTTATATTTTATTTTCCAATTACTCCAATACAATAAATATATATGAATATTACAATATTTACATTGCTAGAATGCAAATTCCGTGAATTACATTGTGTATAAATGTATTAATGCACTATGTTGGAATAAACAACACCCAGTTTTTTAGTAAGGTTTGCTTTGCTCAATCTTAAACTTTCCATGTAATTTTTGGAGGACTGTTGTTTGTCTCTTACTTTTATCTCTTGGTTTATGTCATCTCCAACCAATGATTTTGTATTATTCCTTTTGTATCTTTTGTGGAGCAGCATCTACTTTCCCTTCCAGAGCACCTGAGATCACCCTAATTGTAGGTGGGGTTTGTGTTGCTCAGCCTTTAGTTTGCTATGGTGTGTTTTGTGTACTATTGTTTGTCTGTTTGTCTGTTGGTCTTTATCTTTTTTAGCCATGGCATTGTCAGATTATTTTTAACTAATTAGTTTGAATATCCCTCTGGTATCTTTCGCCTTTTTTTTTTTTATAAACTATACTGTTAAAAACATCATCCTGAACATGCATGAAATATTTGCCACTGGACCTTAAGCAACCACCAATCAGTCAATGTATAGAAACATAATCTTACCTCTTTTATCCTTTTTATGATCTTTCTTTTCTCTCTGAGACATTGATCCTCTTTTATCTCTTTGTTTATACAGAGGATCACCTGACCTAGAAATTCTTCTTGCTTCTTCCAAAAGGTCTTTTGCAGACCTCACCTGTATTTATTAAAAAATATTAAGTTTTATTTCATTCAATACCTACTTGATGTCATCTTATAATTATCTAATTTTATTTATTGCTTATAAAATAAAATCTTTCCCCAGAACTAGTTGGTATTTACTTGGCCAATTAAATTTTTGAAAAGTAAACTGTCCATTTGAATACATCTAAAAGTTGTATTATCTACACTGCTACTTTTGCATCGGTACTATTTCTGTACTTAAAATCTGTAGTACAGGAAATTTATTTTTAATATTTAGTACTATTTCCTTACTTTTTAATTATTGTAATATTTAGGTACCTGTATTTTACATTACTTTATTTGAACTTAAAAATTTTTGTCCAGAAATAATACCAACAATAATCACAATATTCCATGTTTGAAAATCATAATTTTAAGAGATTTGAAATAGACCAAACTTTAAAAATGCTGCAAATGTAATGGTTTAACCAAAAATATGTAGTACTTTAATTTCATGTACAAAACAAGTACTGTAAAATACAGGTACATAAATATTACAATAATTTTAAGGTAGTAAAATAATACTGAATATTACAAGTATATTTCCAGTACTACAGCTTTTTAGTACAGATATAGTACTGATGCAAAAGTAGCTGTGTATAGAGTTATTCAATAGGAACCTTAAATTTCTCCTTGAAAAAAACATCATTCGTTAATTAATTCGGTTGTTCATGAAACTGTTGCATGCATTCAAGAATTGATGTGTTTTTGGGTCACTCATTGAAAAATGTTCTATTTTGTAAATTCTTCGATTAGTTTTTCTATAAATGTCTAATGACAACCACTAAACCCCATCTTAAACTGGGGTTGATTTCCAGTGCTCCAGAAGGGGTTTCCTGTTTGAATGGTTTTACATAAGGCCCTTTATAGCTTGCTGTTCAGTTTGAGCCAAGGTTCTGTGTTGAAGGCCTTACTTGACATATAATTGTTTACTTTTACAAATAGTGACTTGAATGGAGAGTTTTCTCATTGACATTCATACCACATCTTCTAATATAAACTAAATATCACAAGACTTACAGATGATACACTGGATGTAGAACTACGAGTATCATCGTCGACTGATCTAGACGTAGTTCTATCTTGGTCAATAACATCTATAGCATCATCATACTGGTGATAAACAGAGTCCTCAGGAAAGCGTGTGTCTTTTAAACTTGGTTCTCCTTCAACTAAGGCTGTCGTCACTGAATATAAAATAATCATGCAAAAGATGTAGAATTTGTGGTTTCCTTTTTGATCTTATAATATCTCCATGTCATTTATACATGTACTCTTTGTTGATATTTTTTTAATACCTGTACAACGTATAGTATCATCTAAATCCTCTTATTGATTTTAAATGTCAACCATGAATATCTTGTATTGTACACGTGTATAAAACTTCTTGAATTTACATTGTCATAAAACATGGCTGCTGTTAGTCATCTATAACAATATAAAACAAGTTATTTGTGGTCCTTGAAAGTGGAAATTCTTAAACGCTCACTTACAGCCTAACAGTTGCCAATATTAAAACATATATAAAGTTGATTTAGAAATAAAGCAATGTTTTATGAATGTTAAAAAAAAAATATTTTTATATTTATCTAATGCATATTTCATATAAGAAAGTCTTCTAGAGTGGCATAATTGAATTGCAAATTTCATACAGCTTTTACAGATTTGTACAAATAACTTTCTGAATTCATATATTATTCCTTTTAAATAGTATAATAGGTTTTAGGTTTTTTTTTCACACTAACTAATACACTTTAAGTCCAATACATACAAGTGCCCTTCAGTTTCCTTTTGAATGATTTTTTCAGTGAAGAAGGAGGTGGCACTGGTTTTTGTCTTTCCATGAAATACATTTTCTGTGTTGTTCCTTCTGAGTTTAATATAGCAGGCTTCTTCTTAGATTCCTCTGACTCCAAGTCTAGTTTGAGTTCATCCTTCAGTTTGTCTTTCTTTTCTCTCCTCCCTGATACAGGTTCATATTTTAGTCCTTCTTTGTCTTCACCCCTTGGTACAGGTGAGGCTGGGGTGGTAGGGTGCATTTTGTTTGCCTGAAATAAAGTATTTAATTTAGTTTCATGAAGTATTTTCACATGTGCTTAAGATATATAATAATTTCTTCTAGACATTGAATTTAGCTTTATGTAGAGTAATCTAAAAGATTGTTTCAGTTTTATCTTTTGAAACCTTTGTTAATCGCAGTAAGCAAGTTGACATACTAAACTACCCCAAATTTACAGAGAAAGAAGCTTATCTTCAAAAAAAATATTTTCACTTTTCTTGTTGCATGTATCATAAAATAATTTTGACTAGGAGGCAAGTTTTTTACTTTTTTTTTATCAAATTTGAAATGAAGAAGAGCAAAGTTATCTCAGAACAACAGATTTATTGTAGGAATCTCATTTTGAAAGGGTTAAAATCAGTACAACTTTGTTGTATAGAGTATAATAAACTAACATAACGGTACCCAAATTGCACCAAGTACCCAAATTGCACCTATTTAGCAAAACTAGCACCGAAAATCTTACAAGATTTCCTATAGACTAAACAATTTGTATTTTTATGATTAGATACTAAGCACATCTTTTTCAACATAGGTAAAACTATTTAGATATGCACAAAACGTTCACAGTATTTATCAACAGATGAAGTGTTTACTGAAAAAGCAAAATTTACTGAAACGTCGCCATGCGACGTCATCAAAATGTCATCTTTTTTAAAATGAGCAAATACCATATGTTACAAGTATCCATTTAAAAAAAATGAATAGTAAGCATGGACTAATATCCAATTGTTCAAAATATTTGAAGAAATTAAACAAAAGCTCTGTTATTAGACTTTTGACGATGTGAATTTAAGCATGGATGCAATTTGGGTACTCCTCATTTCAGAATCATTGATGGTTTGGAGGTCAGTTTAGACCAATTTTTCTATGATTCCATATGGAATAAAAATCAAATTGGTGTATCTTTATAATAAAGAAGGATACGGCTACAAAATAAACACAGAATGGACATTTTTGTCTTTATCATAAAAAAACGTAGATGAAAAATTTGTCAAAATAGGTGCAATTTGGGTACCGTCACGTTAGACATTTTACATCTCCAGTTGCAAACATATGGTCTAAACTGACGACCACTATAATCATAGAAATAGTCATAAAATTTACATTTTGTTTTGTTTGTAGTTGGTAAATGCAGTTTTTAATCATGTAGTCTGAAATTTCCAGGGTTTTACAATTATCATGGCAATTTCTGAAAGAACCCCTCCATGATTAAATTATATGTAAATGGAAAATTTATGTCAGAATATGCTGTATGAATATCTTACCATCGCCATTTCATCAAGAGCCACATCTGTTCTCCCTGGAGCTACAGGTCTTCCTTCCATTACAACCTTCAGATTTGTGATTTCACCACTGAAAATAAAATAAAAAGTTGAATTTAATAAGGTTCAAACTAAGCTTCAAAACAAAATCCTGGGTGAATATCATAGAGTGGTTGTATCGGACACAAATTAAGGCTTCGTAAATAAGAACGTCTGCTTGCAATGATACATGTATTGAACTCTGAAAAGCTAATGTCACAACAACGGTGACGTCGTGTACATGGAGAGCAGTAGCGGGAACACCTCATGTGCTATTCTTAACAGTTAAATATCTATTTTGTTGGTTTGTTGCAGAATAATTACTGGAGTGTCACTGAGTCTTTTCTTGACAAAACCCAAGTCTGGCATACACAACTATAAGCCTAGTATCTTTAATTAGATTTTTTCTCTCAATAATATAATGAAAAATTATTTCTTTTTTCAGAATTTAATGTGTCTTGATTCATGATAATTTGTTATATTTTAAAGAAATTTTCCGTAATACTTCTCCTGTTGTCTCTGATTATGAATGAAATATTTGCCACATGACATTAAGCAAAGAACAGCAATTCATCCTTATATATCTTATAAGGCTAAGTATGAAACATCTTTTCATTTTTTCATGTGTTACTTATTAAGTCTGAAGGCTATTAGAAAAAAATTCTAATTCTGGTAAACATAAAGTTTTTTTTAATCTACAGAAAAATTAGTGTAAACTTGAGACACTAAGCTTATTCAGTGGTTATGTTGTTGCTATGCATCAAAAACAGTTTAAAATTCATCAAAAACAGTTTACAATTGTTAGATAAGAAATAGTACTACATTTTGTATATACAATGTATTGATACAATGTTTAAAACTTCTTTTTCCTGATTTTTTACACATTTAATTTTAGAGAATAATATGCATAGAGGATAGTAAAAAACTTCATTGTATAACTGTAAAATAAAAGTAAAAGGAAGAAATTACTTCTCAGATAAATTCAATATACCTTTCTCTGTTTGGCAAAACTCCAAGAGATGTAACTTTTGGCATCTTCATTTCTGAATCACAAAAAAGGAAAACAAATTAATGCATAACCTGTAACAGATTAAGATGTACAAGACAGACATTAAATCATGAGCCTGCGATTGAGTGGTTGTTATTGATCATATGCGCTATTTGTTTACTGCTTTGTCCAGTTCTTGTATTGTTCTGATGCACCACTGTCCACAGATTAGGGGGTTAGTGTGGCATCAGATTAGATTGGACAGCCACTAACATGTTTAACCCCGCCACATTCTGTATGCGCCTGTTCCAAGTCAGTAGCCTGTAATTCAGTGGTTGTCTTTTGTTGCTGTGTTACATGTTTGTTTTTTCTTCACTATTTTGTACATAAGTGAGGCCTTTAGTTTTCTCTTTTGAATTGTTTAACATTTGTCAATTTAGGGTCTTTTACAGCTGACTATGCGGTATGGGATTTGCTCATTGTTGAAAGCAGTACAGTGACCTTTACTTGTTAATTTCTGTGTCATTTGGTCTCTCATGGAGAATTGTCTTGTTGTTAATCCCATCACATCTTTTTTATATTTAAAGCATCCGAATGGATTGAAAAATTTTGAACTTTGTGTTAAATAAATGTTCAGAATTAAAATTAGACTAACCTTGTGTGGTAACTGTTTCATCTTTACTATATGGTAATTAGACTAACCTTGTGTGGTAACTGTTTCATATTTACTATATGGTAATTAGACTAACCTTGTGTGGTAACTGTTTCATCTTTACTATATGGTAATTAGACTAACCTTGTGTGGTAACTATTTCATCTTTACTATATGGTAATTTGACTAACCTTGTGTGGTAACTGTTTCATCTTTACTATATGGTAATTTTCTTGTTTTTTCTTTTGGTTCTTCTATATTTTTTCCCTGATCCTTATCCAGGGGATTATAAGGTACCAGCATAAACTTTGGTTGTTCCTTTTAAAAATATACTATATTTTATAAATAGATTCTTCTACTGCTATAGTCTATAGTTATATATAGTTTATAGTTATCTTTAAACCTATCCCACATGATTTAGTGATAGAATACTACTTAAGTTCTTTTCTTTTTGTATATAAATCTTCTCAATTTGTAAAAATATCATTGGTTCATGCAGTTCTAACTTTGTGGTTTTAAGATAAACACATTAAGCCTCAATAGAAAACAAGTATTTCCAGTTCTATATTTAAAGTCTGGATACAAGAGTTAGTTGATTAATCTAAGAAAATGGTACCTGATGAAGAAGAAAAAAGTATTGAACCAATTGAAAATAAAGGGAATTACACTATTTGTTATTTGTTAATGTGATTAATATTCTATTTTTTTCTATGTATTATAACAATACTTCAAATTACAAACAAGGTTTTACAGATCTTCAATATAGATATTTTTTCTAATAAATACAACCAAAATATTTTAAAACAAGTCACTTGTAAAAAAAATATTGTATAAATTGAAAAACAAGAGTGCACACGCTGAAATGTCTCGCCTTCTATACTAATCATTGATATTATGTTGATAGTCCTAAGTATAAAGCTAAGCTTTAATACAACTGTCACATAAACTTAACATTAACCAAGATAACTAAACAAAGACCAATGAACCTTGAAAATGAGGTCAAGGTCAGATGAACCATGCCAGGCAGACATGTACAGCTAACAATGCTTCTATACAACATATATAGTTGACCTATTACTTATAGTTTAAGAAAAATAGACCAAAACACAAAAACTTAACACTGTGCAATGAACCGTGAAAATGAGGTCACGGTCAAATAAAACCTGCGCGACTGACATAAAGATCATAAAATATTTCCATACACCAAATATAGATGACCTATGGCATATAGTATTAGATAAAAAGACCAAAACTCAAAAACTTAACTTTGACCACTGAACCATGAAAATGAGGTCAAGGTCACATGACATCTGCCCGCTAGATAGGTACACCTTACAATCATTCCATACAACAAATATAGTAGACCTATTGCATATAGTATGAGAAAAACAGACCAAAACACAAAAATTTAACTATAACCACTGAACCATGAAAATGAGGTCAAGGTCAGATGACACCTGCCAGTTTGACATGTACACCTTACAGTCCTTCCATACACCGAATATACTAGCCCTATTGCTTGTAGTATCTGAGATATGGACTTGACCACCAAAACTTAACCTTGTTCACTGATCCATGAAATGAGGTCGAGGTCAAGTGAAAACTGTCTGACAGACATGAGGACCTTTCAAGGTACGCACATATCAAATATTGTTATCCTATTACTTATAATAAGAGAGAATTCAACATTACAAAAAATCTGAACTTTTTTTTCAAGTGGTCACTGAACCATGAAAATGAGGTCAAGGACATTAGACATGTGACTGACGGAAACTTCGTAACATGAGGCATCTATATACAAAGTATGAAGCATCCAGGTCTTCCACCTTCTAAAATATAAAGCTTTTAAGAAGTTAGCTAACGCCGCCGCAGCCGCCGCCGGATCACTATCCCTATGTCAAGCTTTCTGCAACAAAAGTTGCAGGCTCGACAAAAATAAAACAATGAAATTTTTGGTCTCTTTTTTAAATATTTAAATGTTCATATATGTATGTGAACATCTTAATGTCCTTTGGTTAAATTTGTCATTGAAAAGCTGTTGAATCAGTGAACACCTTTTATTTATACTTACCTTTAAATCTTTATTGAGTAAGTCATCATGGTAAATTGGATCTCTTTTCCTTTTTTCTCTTTTCTTTTCTGGTACAAAAGCTGGTTGAAGTTTTCTGTAATTCAAAAATCAAGAGATAACCTTGATGAATATTTTCTATGAAAATGTTTCAGTAATTTATGTTATTCAAATCTTCCATGGACCAAATGACAGAACCTTGAATGGCCAGTTGCTGTAAGACTTTATTTACTTCAGTATTATTCATGGGGTACCAGTTTATGGGGATTTCATGGATATAGGTTAGCAAGGAATTTAAATCTTCAACCATCCACAAGATTTTTTATAACCTTGTATCTAAATTTTGGCAAAAGCATAACATTCTAAATTTTCCTCAATCCACAAAACTTTTTTCATCACTATTATCAAAAAAAAAAGAAAAGATGAGTAAAGTTTTCATCACAATTATCAAAAAAAAAAAAAGATGAGTAAATTTTCAGACTGTTACATCATTATGAATTTATCTTAGATATAGAAATAGTAAGCAGATAGAATTGCTATAGGACCTGTTAAAAGGATAAACAGTAACCATCACCTTAAAAAGTGTTCTCTCCTGGAATTTTGGCTGCAGGTTTTTAAAGAAAATTTTCTCATTAAAATCTTCAGTTCCTGTTTTCCCGTGTCCGTTTTGTTTTTCTTTGGAAATCTATGCTATAATGCAGTGTTCAGAAAAACACTATGTTGTCTGCATGGAAACACTAACTTTTAAATGATGTCACCTTATGATAGGTTTTTATCAGGGAGAATTGGTCAAAATAGAAAAGTGTGGTTGAATTTTGGTAGGTGAAATAATTCAATTGTTCCATTTGCTTGATTCACCACATCTTCACTAGCCAAGGGTTATGATCCACTCCCGTTCTCTCCACCCATGGTGGATTGAGATAAAATTTCAGAGACACAAGGTACAGATTTTTATTGGTTGCAGTAAAAACTTGCTGCATTCAATCAAAAAGCGCCTATAACATGATCACGTGTAAATGTTTAAAGTGTTTGTAAACAATTGCCACATGTTTATTGTGCAACAAGTCTTTACATCCCTTAACATACGACTACCGGTATATTTAGTGACAACTTGAATGTTTTTAATTACTAATAGAAGTTCCTGTGTATGTTTCATGCACAATTGATGAATTTTGGCGTATATTTTCATTTCCGGCTTTACCAAGTGTGTAGAATCTAGACACAACCGTGTTAGTACCTCCAAATTGAAGAGTTCAAGTGCTACCATTGGTCAAGAATAATGTATTCAGAATAGGCATGACTTTAATCTTCCAATAGATGGCGCAACATTGTTATCACAAACGTTGGCTTAATTTTCTGCCAAGGGTGAAGAGAACGGGAGTGGACCGTAACCCTTGGTTAGCGAAGATGGATTCGCCAGTGTTAAATACTATAAGAGAATGCTTAGAAAATATCAAGTGATTTAACTATTTCAACCTCAAAATGGCAACAACACCAATTTCAGAACTATTCTATCCAAGAGGATAATCTTATTGAATGGAACAAAAATATATTACAGAATACAGATTAAGAGAACAGATTATGAGATTTAATAAAAAAATACTAGATAATAAGATTAATTCCTGTCTGGCATAAAAAATGAACTACAACTGAGTAAATTATAAAAATAACAGAAACAGTGTATACCGATACTAACACATACAAATTGCTTAACATATATATATCCAGAACCATACAAATTCATTTAATGCTTTATACCATTGCATCAAGACAGAACTGTAACCTTCAAATAAAGAAATTCAAATAGAAACCATAAAAAAAGTCTACAGTGCAAATGAAAGCATGTGTGCATCCTAACTCAGACTGAAAAATGTGTTTGCCAAAAAAGACATGTCTTGGAAGATGATAAGGGTCTAAGTTCTGATTGAGGTTCCTATTTCAAAATTATTCTTTGATAAGAGAATTAATTTATGAATTGGTAACTAAAGTATGAAAATGTAAAAGCCCATATAATATTTTATCAAATTTTGTTTAATTCAAAGCACTGGAATGATTAAGAACATTGATAATCAATTAAAGTTAAAAATAAACCTATAGTAATAAGAATAACCAAAATCAGAACTTTCTGTAAAGCATTTATAGATCTAATTATCACACAGATATATATTACCTTTCTGGCCATTTACTGATAACAAAACAGTATAATACATGTATATGTAAATAGTAAATTTATAAAGTTTTGTGTCATGTGCAAATTTAATAAATGAAACTGCGAGCTACTGCTCACTGATGATACATCCGCCGAAACAGAATAATCTTGATATTATATATAGTGTAAAAAAAATGTAGGTGTTCAGTAAACAGGAATTTAAGTTATTGAGTGATGAATTTGAAAATGCATCACATGGTATAGCTGACTTGTATAAACCATGAAACTTAATTTCAGAAATCCTTATGATGTAATTCTTGAGAACGATGTGGTTGAGTCAACCATTACAACTTATTTCACCTGATAGATTGTATATATAATTCAACAATTGTCATTTTAATAATGTCTAAATAACCTGTTTTTCGGTCCAGTTATTTACCTCGCTGTTTTCTGTTGATCATCCAAAGGAGCCATTCTATTTAACTCCCTTTTGACAGCTATCTCTGTAATTGATTTTCTAGCAACATCCTCTAGCTCACTTCTCAGAGTTATCTCCACTTGTCTGTTTGTACCAAAGCGGAATGCTCCCTTTTCCCGACCAGGTAAGTCTCTTCCAGCCATGTTTTACGTTCAATAATTTTCAAATCTGAAAGGATATTATAAATACAATATTGTTAAAATGTTGATTCAAAATAACTTTCAATTGAAAATGTCTACCAGGTATTTGTTAGATTTTGTATTTTATCATTTTGAATTGTTGATATAGCTCTTCAGCTGTGTTTTTCAAATCTTGCTGTAGACCAAAGATTTCTTCATTTAGTGGATTAATTCTAAAAGTGACAATAACTTGTACTAAAACTTATCAAATTCTACCACATGCACATGTATACTTACAAGTAGTTATTAGGGGATAAAAGGTTCGAGTCTCTAGTGCTTAATCTAAATTCAGGTACAGAGCAGTGCGGTGTATTCTCCCATCAAAGACTTTTGGCCAAGACCAAATAAAAGTATATGTGTGGTTCCAGTTACACCCTTAAAAAAATAGGGTTGGTAGGTCTGCAATTTTTTCATTTTTTTTATTTTGGAGTGTCAAAATCTGGTGTTTACTGAGTTCAATTCCGGTATCATACACATCCATACCCCAATTCATTTTCTATGTGTTTGGTTGTACAATAAACAGATATGTTATGTTTTTAGTTAATTTTGTTGCAAACTGTTTAGAATTTGTTGCATTTTAGCCATAGTGGATATGCTTTCGCGTCGATCCGGCCCCACGTCGATCCGGCCCAAGTCGATCCGTCCCACGTCGATCCGGCCCCACGTCGATCCGGCCCCAATAAAAAAAAAATATTTATAAGGAATAAAAATAAAGATATATATTAAAGTAATTCATAAATGTTTATGATTTTTATTATAATGTTAAAGGTGTACGGTAAAAAAAAAAATTATTTTCTTCAGATGAGTATAAAACAACTAGGTTGATTATGTTTTTATTACAAGTTTTCAAGATTATTGTATATTAAAACAATTCAGACATCAACATTAATCAGCAGTAATTAGCGTTTTCTTTCAATTGACTGTGATCCTAACAAGTCTTTCATCTTGTTGGCATCGCAGGTTTAACGGTAAAGCAAACGGGAAAAAGCTGCACTTCTACAAGATTGTACCAGCACTAATCAAAGAAGCCAAGACTGTCTCCAGACAAGTTCGCCTCGTAGACGAGCAGAGTCTTGCCCGTTGGCAGCGCACAAAGTACCAACGTTCACAGGGACGCCTCTTTTCGCTATGGGAGCAGCTACAAGACGGTACCATTACCACCTCCTTCTTCCTTCGTGCCGTCGGCTACAATATTATACATGTATATGTGTAGAATGATATAGTGCATTTGTTTTTTGATGAGCAAATATTACATATGTACGGCGTATGAAAGTTGCTGTAAATCATGTTATTGTAGTGCTGCAAGTGTGACCCCTTTAAGTAAGTGACAGTGTAAAACTGTTAGTGTAAATGATTTAAAAGTTATATATATTTATGTGAGTGTCAGAGATAGTAAGTATGTATGATGTTATTGTTATATTTTAGTAGTGCTGATATTATATTTTAGAGTGTGAAAACGTGCATTCAGTGTCATTGTTTTGTTATTTTCTTGCAATAAAGAATAATGGATACTCATATAACTTGTGTTTTTTCTACACACAACTATTCAAAATACTTTCAAATTTATGAAAAATATATCGATATAGGAAGATGTGGTGTGATTGCCAATGAGAAAACTTTCCACCCAAATAACAGTTTATAAAAGTAAACCATTATAGGTTATTATTATATACACCAAACAAAATATCAATCTATAAAGACCTTGTTGATATTATGAAAAAACAAACAAGTAAATAGAAGCCTGTGATGTTACCTGAAAAAAAATACAATTTATAATTATTATATACACCAACCTAAACCAGAAAATCAATTAATCAGGATTTGATTTAATTAAGTGATTACAAGTGGCATTACCAGTTAGTTCACAATCATCAGACAATTGTTGAATAAACAAACCAATTATAGACTAATGATTTGATTAATCAAGTCATTATGATGAGTTAAATTTAATAGGTTCCAGTGGACAGTAAATATTTATTTAGATATTCTGTGTATGAACAAAAAGAAAATGAAATCGCCATGAGTTAAAGTTAAAGTTATCATGGAAAATAACTTCATATTTTAAAATATGTTGAAGCTGCTATACAACCAACGACACAATAACAATCATTTTCGTATCGATTTAAAATAGTTCTTTAACTGGTACTCCATAACTTCACTTACCTGTTGTCATCCATCATCGGACACTTTTTACAAATTCTATTTATACTGTGTCACAAATTCCTCCAAGATCAATATAGTTATTTCTTATTTTATTATGGGGCCGGATCGACTTGGGGCCGGATCGACGTGGGCCGGATCGACTTGGGCCGGATCGACTTTGGGCCGGATTGACTTGGGGCCGGATCGGTTTGGGGCCGGAACGACCGGATACCGTGGATATAAACTTCTGATGGAAATTCAGATTACAGAAGTCTTTGAATTAAATTATTCAAATTCACATTCCTCAAAATTTGATTGTTTGAGTTTATTTTTATTTTTATACAAATGAAAAAAAAAGTTTTAGGGTAGGGGGTTTGAACTAGAGTTGGTCAGGTAATTTGAACCACACATACAAACATCTTTTATTTGGCCTTAGATTTGGTAACCTCATTAAACCAATAATCTGATAAAATTTTGTGAACAAATTCATGATCTACTTTTCTATCATGAAATCTTTTTTAAACTAGAACACACCCGTGATATCGCGGGTCCGTGACTGAATTAAAGTATATAACTATGCGTATTATCTGATAAAGTCATGCCGATTATAAGATGCACAGTTTTCTCTGCTTTAAAAAGCTTTTTGTTTGAACCCGTCGACCTGGAACTTATCAATTATTGGTAATATTAATTATTTGGAAAACAAAAGTGCCTGGAATGAATTATTTTTTAATCAACAGCATTGTCCTATATTAGTTATAAATAAAGTTGAATTCTTTGATTCGCTGTTCTACGTTGACATGCCGGCTAACAAATTGAAAACTGTACCTATACGCCTTAATTTAAGTCCAGATTTTTAGTATTCGTATTGTAATCTTAGAAAGTCATACTGATTAAAATACATGTACTACAATAGGGAACAATGTGACAATGGTTGAATTTAGTATTGTCAACCCTGTAGTTATGACCTGTGTATATAGCAAAATCCTAAATACACTGTATGGTGGTGCGTCTGTTAGATGCGGAACGTACAGATAAGGTAATAGGTAACAGGTGAATATACTATTGGTATCGGTATCGGATTCGACCCAGAACTTGTTAATAATTGGCAATATTAATTATGTGGACAATAAAAGGGTCTGGAGTGGTGTAATTTTTAATCAACACCAATGTCCTATATTAGCTAAAGTTGAATTCTTTGATTTGCCGTTTTTACCTGATGACGCCTGACAAATTGGACCTCATTATTTTAGTATTATAGATATGATATCACTCTAAGCATTTTGCGTAATATGTTTTCAACATCAGGGAAAGCTCTGTGTTTTCAGTTCTTCCAATCACTGATGATTTTGTGTGTACCTTCTAAAAAGAATTAATTTTGAATCATTTGAAGAAAAACTTATAATAACCCATGGTTCAGTTTGAAAGACTTCCAAGGATGCTAAGCAAAAGCTTTTCATATTAATGGAATTTGTCTTACAATGAAAAGATGTCATCATTTTAATATCTAAGAACTTTTATGGCTATTTCAGTATTTGGGAATCTGCAACACTTGACCCAAAAATTTGCAACATTTGAACTGTAGTCATACAACAATCCCTTTTTCTTTGTGGCATCAATATTTTCTATTGTGAAATCAACATTTTATGGGAACCTGTATCATGTGGTGTCAAGTAATGGCAGACAAATAGGGATATTTATAAAGGTGTACTACATGTAAAGATGGTTGAATAATATGATTACCATTAATTTATGGGATTGCAGTTATAAATGCATGCTTTAATGTTTCAATCTTATCTCTTCTGTCATATCTTTGAAATAATAGCACAGTTACCATTTTTTTTTTTTATTTACATTGCAGGAATGACAAAATTATCAATAACAATATCACTGCAGGGGGGTCTCATTGGGGGGTTCTGATCCCCGATCACGCTTACTGTTTTCTCAGATTCCCGTATCCGGCTTACACGTAAGCAATTCTCATTTTTTTGTAATTTCATGTGTCCCGCTAGACTTCATTTATTGTTTTTAATGCACAACAATTTGACTTTTACGTGTCACGTTAACAAAAAGTTGGCAATCCCTTGTCACGCTTAGACCCCAATACACCTTATGGCTAATCCCGGCTGCTTGAACTTTTGACGCATACAACAATCCCTTTTCCATTGTGGCGTCAAAAATTTACAGGAACCTGTGAGATATCCTGTAATGGCGGACAAATAGCAATAAGGTGTATGAGATCCACCTGCAGCATGACTGCATGTGCAGTGTGGACACTTATGATCCCACTTTATCCTTCTTATGTTACAACAATATTTCCAAACGACTTTCTTATACAAAAAAAACTATTGAGAAACACTGACAATATCTGACTGCAACTGGACCGTACAAATCTTTGCAGACCAGTAAAACATGTTCCAATCTTACAAGTTACAGTGAACTTAACGTAAAATTGTTAAACTACTGAGTTCGATTTTCTAATCGTTACCCCAATAAAACAAGTAAAGTACCTAATTTTGCAATGTTTTTATAGTTGCAGTATATTCGCCTGGTTGTAAACTAAGGAAACGATCGTGTTACCAAATCGCGAGCGTACCATCCTCCATATTGTTTACATGTTGTTGGGTTACAAGAATGAAGGTCAAGTCGGCCCGCTTAAAAGTCGGACCGGAACGTGAGGGACTACAAACGTATTGACGTCGCATCCAATCCTTTGAATAAAAGCTACTTTCTTGCGTTTAATCACATCTAGTAGTGTAATGATGATAATTATACTAATTTTTTTGCAATGAAAATTTAAACAAGATTTGACAGAATAATACTAAAAAATGTTATCCCTTGTTAGGTCTCTTAGGTCCGAGTTGTCAATGTTGGCCGTGCGTTCGCCCTTGTTCTTGGTTCGCCCCAAGTCATCTCGGCTGTAATAATAATGACACTGACAATAAAAATTTGATTTTTTTATCAATAAATAAATTAAATGAAAACACAACCAAATATTATTGGTATACATTTACATTCAGCGTCTATCATTTTTTCATAACCAATATGTTTGCATTATCAGTGAAATATTCTTATTTATAAAATATGGAACTCTGTATAATTATGCAGATGACTGTAGTCCTGAGTACGATGTTTTTATTTCTACTTTGGAATAAGTAAGTAAGTAAGTAAGTAAATTTTATTTAGAGTCGGCATATATATACATAATAACAGAGAAAACATGAGCTCTGGTGAGCTCTTTAACCGACTATCACATAAAAAACATGCAGCATCATGCAAATACTACCAAATAAAACTAAAAAAACGGCATGCAATATCATGAAAGCAACTCTATTTGATTTGTGAGCCTCCAGAGTCAAAGTTCATGTGGCAAGTGCCTCTATGTGCATCGAAACGGGGGAATCAGCAAATCACTTGGGATCATAAAATATAACAGACTAAAACCATGAAAACAATAAATAAATATACACTAGCATTTAATGGCAGATATATTAAAAAAAAAAATGCATTAAAAAATGCATAAAAAGCAGAGCAAAAGGCCATTATAAAAAGAAAGAAAGAAATTTCAGCTTAAATGAGACAGCACTGGGTGGAAACGACATGAACTGCAGTAACATTTTTGACCCCCACACCAGGAATTTATATAATTCCTAAACTGGTCAAAAGATCGAAGTCATGAGTCTAGCCTCATTAGGAAGTGAGTTCCATACTTGTGCTGCCTCAAATCTAAAGAATCTATATCATTCAAGTTATTGAATGCTTCAAAATAAATAAATGTACGCAAACCCTGACGAATTGCAGGTCAGTTGGGGAAAAACGTATTAAGCTTGAAGGGGTATAGTTACGATACTGTTGTCATGTCATTAAAGATGGCATATTTTGGTTGTAATATTTATTCACCCATATGATAGGGTCTTTTCATCGACAATAACTGAAAAACATGTATTCTCAACCCAGTTGTTGGTATGATACGGGTTATATGTTCTTCTCAAATATTTTAGGATGGTATAATACTAAACCCCTAACGGGAGTGATTGTGCTCGAATTTCATAAAATTTAAGACATAATCT
This sequence comes from Mytilus edulis, assembly GCF_963676685.1. Lineage (NCBI taxonomy): Eukaryota > Metazoa > Mollusca > Bivalvia > Mytilida > Mytilidae > Mytilus > Mytilus edulis. Next base: position 38,685,581 of record NC_092351.1, read on the forward strand.
TTCAATCAGTTAAATCGTGAGGTCTGGAGCAGGCGATGATGTCAGTAACTGATAGTAGTCCTTAGTTAATTTATGCAAATATCTTATATGCATGTTGCCATGTTTTGTGTTTTAATGTTATGTAAAAGTTATTTATATTCGGTAATTACAGTGGCAGATCCAGAACTTTTCATAAGGGGGAGGGGGGCGCTGACTGGCCTAAGAGGGGTCGCTCCAGTCATGCTTCAGTGATCCCCTATATAATCAACCATTTTTTTTCCCACGAAAGGGGGGGTCGGGCCCCCAGGGCCCCCTCGATCCGCCTATGGTAAAAAACTTTCAATAGCTGTTTGTATTGTTTTATGTGAACCCAATCAAAATAAAACTTTCGTATTCATATTCGTATTCGTATTGCACAAGTTCATGTTTGACCGACTGTCATAGTAATGGCGTCTTTACACTAAATCCTTCGGATGTTTGATGTGAACTGATTAATATGTTAGTCTTAGATACATGCGACTTTTATTATATAGTTGTTATTAGCTGTTGTACTACCTTTCAGGGACTATGAGTACTTTTAAAAAAAATACAATCTGAATTCTGTACAATCTGAATTCTGTCCAAAACAAAACATACACTATATACCAATTATCGGTCACATAACAACAATAAGAAAAAATTATAAGTTGAAACGTTTAAAATGTGCGACAGTGATACCCCAAGGCCGGGATTCAACAGGTTCGCTTAGCTAGACGGGAAAGTATTTGATTTTTAAGGAGGCGGGCTATGATGAAATTTGAAAAAAGAGACAGGACAGGAGTTTTGAGTAAAAAAAAAGGCAGGACGAGAAACTTAGCAAAAAAAAATGCAGGATAATAATTCATGTTAAAAAATTCAGGATAAACTAATAAAAAAACGGCAGGACCGAATAGAGTGAAAAATAAAAAGATATGACAAAGATTACAACTAAAAGAAAATGAAGGACATAGTTTTTCATCCTAATTTATTTTTTAAAAAGTTTGGTAGCCAATAGATACCCGGTTGTTATTTGACAAGTTTGACAATATTTTTTTTATATTTGTATATTGCGAATATAATAATCTTTGGTTTTTTTTGGTTGTTTTTTTTTAATATGGGGGTTCCATAAACGACTGTGACAACTCTAGGTTTCTTTGACATCACTTCATTACATATTCAAGTAAACGTAGGGGGAAATAACAAAAGCATATAATTATAACAATTATCAATATCACAGTCATATTAAAGTCTTATGCAAGTATAATATAAATACTGGTGTAAACAAAGTTACATTGTAATGTTCTATTCCTATACCATAAACTAGACTATGTTGTGACATTCATAGTATGCAATAAAACTTCAATTATATATTACTGAATACAACTACAGGGACTTTAGTATAGAAAGTCATATGTACATGCATTTAATAAGTCGTATCAAATATTTTATTATTATGATCAATTTAGCGTCATCGATACTGAATATTTTAACAATATTATGGTGTTTAGTAAAACATAAATTATGCCATTTAAAAGAAAATCCGAGAGGAATGTAAAAAAATATTAAAATTGAGACATTAAGTACAATATTCGGATTAGACTAAATCCGAAAACAGTATATCAAAATATATGGTCCAGAATAAATATATAGGTCTATTCGGTACTGTCCCGGTACGCTAACATGTCTTTAGTACGCTCTATGAACTGGTACCGAAAAGCCGGTGCACTATTTTCGCTCAAATATAAACGTAATGCTAGATAGTGGGAACCAGGACATACACAGACGAAAAATGTCCAGAGTCAAGTTCAATGGAACAGTTGTACCAGCTATTAGAAATGCACTTAAACTAAACAGATATCGTAAGATAAATCTTTGACAGCGAATAAACAAAAACTAATGCCTGTCAGTGTCTTTTTCTGCGAGTTGCGTATGCTGTGCAGTTCACTGACTGTTACTGACACTGTTCAGTTGCAAAATTGTGTGTCCTCTAACAGTAACAGCTAGTCCACAAAATCCACAATTTTTTTTATTAAATCACTGTTATATTTTACTTTATTTTTCTATGCACTAATGCTATGAGTATGTAACGTAATATTACTGAAAATTTATTTCTTATAAATTGTAAATAAGCCATGCATGCAACGGCACGTAATAGTCAAAGTTGTGACTGAGTGTGGAAATATGAAGATAGATAGATAGACAGTCTAATGCTCTATTATAAGATATTAGATAATATCTTTTTAAGTATTTTATACTTTTAATACTACGATAGGAGAAATTAAACAATGTAATATGGGGACTTTTTAATATATGGGACAAAGTCCCCTATTACAGTAGAAAATTCAATAAAAAAAAAAAAAAAAAAAAAAATCGGGAAAATTTCCCGAATTTTTATTGTACTAATGAACTCAAAATCGTTCAATTTTATTTTTTTTTGTCACGTTTTTTAATTTCCGGATCTGCGCAGAACACGTAACTCTACTTCCTTCTTCCGGTCTTGTTGTCGTGAGACTTCGATTAGTCTAGTAAAATATAGGAACTCAAGGAACACAATACCAATATTTCATTTTTAATCATTCTTTGTCTTTGGTATAAATAAACATTACCTGATGCATTAAGTTTCTTTGTTTACATTGAACATGACGTCATAACTTAAATAACATCACAAGTAAAATCCCTAACAACAGAACCAAAATCGGAAACGTTACGGTATTTCCGTTTCTTTTTTTTTAACAAATATTTAAGTTACAAAAAAATTAACTTAAACAAACTTCGTCCCCATTCACAGGTAATGCCTGCCTCATATTAGCCTTTTGTGTACTTTTAGATCCATTTTGGTCTTATTTAAAGTGTAATCTTCATCACCACATGAACAAATTTCTGTTTTAAATGCTTCTTAATGAACACAAAATTTACAATATATACACGATATATAGTGTGCAATATCTTCTTAATATGAAAATTGTATTTACACTTTTATTTGAGTATACATGGATTGGGGGGGGGGGGGGGGGGGGGAATCAGTTTGTAATCGTAAGCAGCTAACATGAACACAACAAACATGACAAGTTACGAGGGAAAAAAGTGATTTAAAATTACATATATTCATAAAATTTGGAAATATTTTTGTTAACATGGTTTTAGTGCCTAAAATCATTTTGACATCTTCATCAATATTTATATATACCAAAAAAAGTCATGAAATGATGTTCAAATTTCAAGGTTTCAAATATTAATGTGAATTTAATTGTTTATTGCAGGAAAGGCAGCATATGAATACAGATGGGACCAGTCAGTTGATCATCTTTTCCCAGAGCACTATAAACAAAGATGTGAGGAATTTATGAGACGATTGCCAAAACCAGTTCACTACAAACCAGCCGAGAGCAAGTGGAAAATCAATCCAGAGACTGATAGATGGTGAGAACTAATATAAAAATAACTGTTGTGTAGAAAAAAATCAGAAGAATACAAGAAATATCACTCAGTTTTCTTTACATGGTAGTTCATGGAAGCCAAAATCACTATAGTTACTATATATTATTATACATGATAAAAAAATAAATTATGTAAACACACATTTACAGGTATTGCCATGACCTGTTTTATGATGGCAATGCCACACCACCATCGTTAAAATGTCTTCCACCACATTCAAATGATCCCTGCCGTTGTTTAAACTATCTTCCTGCATCATCAAATGATCCCAGACATTGTCAAAATTTGTGTTCCTTTCTCTACCAACTGCTATTATTGTTAACAATTATAATCAAAAGCATGTAATTGCATAAGTTAACCCTTAGCCTTTTTTTATAATCCAAAGATTAATGTTTGAAATCCCTAAGGAATGTCAGGCTAAAGACTAATCACTTGTAAGGTATATCAACACATCTTTGGCTGTCATAGTTTTGGGTGTGCATGAGCCTTTCTGACGAATGTAAATCCAGAAAACTGCATCTGATGCAAATAAACTTATAAAATGTTAATAAACAGTAATGCACAACTTCTGTGTTTTTTTCAACAATAAAAAAGTTGTAACAGTTATATTTTCATTGCATAATTACAAAAGTAAACAGACAGCAGATAGATTTACAAAATATCATTTATGAATTGTTAATTTGTCATATATGTAGAACACAATTGCTAGGAATTTTGTTGCTTTTTCTTTTCAGGGAGGTTAACAATGATGAACCTGTCTATGTTGTTTATCCAGAACAATGCAACGATGGCCTGTGGGGTGGGGAAGGAGTTGTTCAAGGGGAATATATTGCAAGATGGAAGAGGAAACGTTCCTTAGAGTAAGTTGCTTTCAGGTTTAATCTATCATTTCTACAAAGAAAAATGACTGTACCAAGTCTGGAATATGACAGTTGTTATATATTTGTTTGATGTGTGTGAGCTTTTGATTTTGCCATTTGCTCAGGAACTTTCCATTTAGAATTACTTTTTCCACGAGACTTATTTCTTGGTGTAAATAATAGTTCTTAGTTCTAAAACATAGTAAATAAAAAGTAGTAAATAATTTATATGCAAATGATATAGAGCACTATATGACACAATAATTGAAGCAAATAATTTCTGCAAGAAAATATTAGAATTAGACATACACAAAAACAAAGGGGGGTAAGAAAAACTAAGATGAGATGAATAATGCTGTTAGTGTTAATGATACTGCCAAAATATAAACAAGATGTTTGAACAACAAATTGTTACTTTTGTCAACCAGTTATGTGTATAGTTTAATAATTATAAAACAAATCTAGATTTTTGTGCCACACCAAATGTTTCTGGGATAACCATCACAAGAAATGATGAAAAAAAAACAATATAAGGGAGACAATTTTGAGAGACACTTTTTAATGAAAATTTCCAAATATAAACAAACATGCTTGGAGGCAGGTTTTGACTGTTATCTTGTTATCTGATGATACAGAACAAATCAAAAGCAAAGGAACAATTCTTCGGTGTGACTTCTAATATAGAGTGAACTTTAACCGTGTTTAACACCTGTCATGTCTGTGGGCAATGTAAGTTCTATCCATAATACAGATTATTTTTGTTTTTCAGATTTCCAAAAATATGGCGACCTAATTTGATAAGAAGAATATTTTACAGTGAAATTTTAAATAAATGGTACCATGTAGTAGTCACACCTAGAACATTAGATTTAATAGACGAGTCAAATGGGTTTGATAACTACATTTTAAAGGTCAGTGTATTTTTTTTGTGATAGAATGTTACATGTTTCTTTAAAATACATTTAAGATGAATACAATGTGCTTTGTATTTAATCAATTGAGGGCTGTCAAAGAAGTGTGTGGGGAGGGGCTTACTATTTTTCTTACAAACAACAACACACAATTACTTCAAATTTCATTTGTAGCTGGACAGTGATGAGTCTGATTCCTGTTCAGATCTGTTTGATATCTACTTCCTTTTTAAAAATGCATTGTGTGTTGTTTAGGAAAATCTGACATGATAAAATCCAAAATATTTTAAACTTGTAATTTTTTACTCAGGTTGATTAATCAAAGAGTGATAAATTTCTCTTAGAATAAATTTAAAGGACTGTGTGAATAAACTACACAGAGAACAATAGCCATTGTATTTATTCAATGGGACAATAGAACTGCCAAAATAGTCGACGACCTTGCTAGGGCTGTATAGCCAGTCAAGGTTGTTAAAAACTTCCATCATCACTGCCAAAAGTTTATAGATTGACCAATAGGAAATGAATCTGTAGAAAAGTTTCATTTGGTTCTATTTGCTTGTTCATGTACATAATATAAAAATCTATGGCATCATTATGAATGAATAAATTTAGAAATGTATTTCCAACAATAATTTAATGCCTGGAGATTTAAAGTTTATCTATTTTACAGACACATGAGCGAGATCTGAATTCTAAGCTGGGTATGAACTTTAAAAGAGCCATGTTGCTAGCTTTGGTAAGGCAGGATATGTATCCTGATGACCCAGAAAAAAAGCAGAAGATTTGTGACAAATACAAAGAATTTATTATTCCGGTAAGATCAGTGATAAAACAGCATCTACTCCATGTAGTAATGTTAAAAAAAAATCATTTTACAAGACATGTTAGCAAAAAATTTACTTATTAGTATACTACAAAATCTCACAGTTACGATATAACATGAACATCTTGGTTTTCATAACATTTTATTAGACACAGTTTAACCTTATACCCTTAGATCCCACTTTTCTAAAATTAAAAAAAAAAGATATTATTTACATTTGTCTGAATGAAATTGTAAGTACAAAACTTGGTTTCTTCATAATGCCTCAAATTAGAAAAAAAACATTACTGTTAACACTATCTGCTCTGCCTACAAAATGATTGGAAGAAAAAATCACTAGCTTCTATATTTAGTGGCTAGCTTTAAAACCTTGGAACCGCCTGAAGTCTTAATTTTCTCTACTTAAAACTTACCATTCCAAAAAAAAACAAAGAAACCATTTCTTTTTATATGCCCATTTACGGGACATATTATGGTATACCATTGTCTGTCTGTCCGTTGTCCACATGTCGGACATTAACTCAAAAACTATTGAACCAATTAAAATAAAACTTTGGGGGATTGTTTATATCTATTGACGTGAGCTTCCTTTTGTTTGTTGTTTTAATTTTAGATTTTATGTTTCCAAGTTCTGGGGTTTTATTCATTAAAAAAGGGGGGATTTTCCAGTTTTCTGACAATAACTCCAAAATGCTTTATTGTGTTTTGCAGGAAGAAGAGGCAGAATGGTTGGGTTTATCAATCAAAGAAGCAATTAAAAAAGGAAAGAAACTACAGGAAGAAAATAATCCTCAAATACCATTGAAATATTCACTTACCAAAGTCTTAGCCCTTCGATTACAAGGTAAGCTGATCTAAAAACAAGCATCTAAAGGAAAGTAAATATTCACAGAGCAGTATGTGTATTGTGAATTTGTCTGATGATTATAAATTAAAGATTTAATTCACTGATAAAAGTCGGGGGCGGATCCAGCCATTTCAAAAAGGGGGGGGTTTCCAACCCAGGACAAAGGGGGGGTTCCAACTATATGTCCCCATTTAAATGCATTGATCGGCCAAAAAAAGGGGGGGCTCCAACCCCCCCGAACCCCCCCTCCTGGATCCGCCAATGAAAGTATATGTTGTATTTTAGCCAATATCTGCTATGATGTGTTATTTAAAATAAAGACACATATATAATTGTAGATAGTTGTGTATTTTGTAGAAACGATTTAATAGTCTCTCATAAGTCTTTTTATAGTGGCTCTCGTTGTTTTGAATGATACTGTGATTTTATCAATTTGTATATGAATATATATAAACATAAAGAGAATTTATGGAATTATTTCCAAATCGACCACTATCCACCAAAGATCAAATAAAGTGGATGTAAGCAATTATAGACAACTGTAGGCCTTCAACAATGAGAAAACCCCATACCATATAGTCAGATATAAAGGACTCCAACATAAAAATTTGAAGTAAATCAATTGAGAAAACTAATCGCTAATTTTTAACACAGCAATTTATGAAAAACAAATATGACAGACCTAAACGAAATACAACAACTCAACTATAGGCTCCTGACTTTGGGACAGGCATATAAAGAATGTGGCAGATTAAACATGTTTGTGGGTGCTCAAGCATTGCATACTTTATTGGCCAGCAACAATCAGGCTGCCCTAGTGATGGGATGATAAATTTGGAAAAAGTATAACTGTGTTTTTTTAGCAGAACAAACATAAATTGATATCATAACATTGTTTTTTTAGCAGAACAAACATAAATTGATATCATAACATATTACTGTACAACTTTAGAAATCCTTGTGAAGTTTGTATTCTTGTGAGAAATAAATTGTAACAAACTTTTATCTTCTTTATTATTTTCCATTTCAGAAATCTCTGAAAACAAAGACCAAGATTCTGCTGTGGATGAAGGATTGACAAATAAATTCAAAAAACTTAATCCCTTTTCAAAATCAGATGACAAAAGAAGCTGATATAAAGTCAGTTGTACATGAATGTTCTGATGTAAACTTGAATAGATGTGTGGATGTGGCGCAAAAGGATCAGGAATTTAGATTGTACTGAATTAAGTCAGGAGCATTGAATGTTGCTCTGGAACCAAACTTTAAGTGCTACATCATACTTAATTGTGTCAATCTCAGATTTAAAAATAAATAAAAATATGTTTAATTTGATTTCTTATTCTTTTCAACTAGCCTGTCAACACTTCAGCTTTGTAAGTTAGAAACCTGCAAGTTAGAAACCTGTTCCGGGGTTTGGAACCCCCCTTTTTTGGTCGATCAATGCATTTGAATGGGGACATATAGTTGGAACCTCCCCTTTGTCCTGGGTTGGGAACCCCCCTTTTTAAAATGGCTGGATCCACCCCTGCATACTTTTCCTTTAAATATATATATAATGCAAGCATATACAACATGAACTTAAAGTGGATGTCAGAACTGTGTATATTTTTAAATGGTACTGGTAAATGCTGCACAAAAACTGTTTCAAAAAAGAAAGATTATTATTCAAGATGGCCCATAGAAACAGATTGAGTGGAATAAGAAATTACATATGTCCGAATTTGAAAAGATATGAGCATGTACACCTGAAGCATGCTGAATTTCTTTCTAGCTTTCATTATGCACAAACAAACAAAAAGAACAAAGAATGAACACTTTTGTTGTTGTTCTTCATCTCGAACTGAAGTCATAATATACTGGTGCCATAAGCATTAAGCTGTACAAGGATGTGCAAAAATGCTGACAGTTAGTATCCCTAAGCTTCTGAACATAACATAAGAATAAAGTGAAACTTTGTGTGAGTAATTTCATCTTGCCAAGTTGTTTTTATTCAATTTTAATTTCGATCAGTTCATAAAAGTAATGTCACAAATAATGTTTTTTAGTATAGCCTTAATAGAGTCAAAAGGTGAGGCATAGGTATGCTGTTTCCAGGTGGGGACAACTGCTATTGTATCAGTTTGTGATTAGGTCTAGTTTATGGTAAACAACTTGTGGTAGGTTAATGATATTTGGTATGTAGTTGTATTTAGCATTGGCACATCTTATTTCAATGAAGATTCTTTGGCCCTGTCCCCTCAGTCATGCTCTATTGACTTTGAAAACTGTCTTACATTTTGTTATCCCGAAGTCATGGCCATTTGTAGCTTACTATGATCTGGGTTGTTCATTGTTGAAGTCTGTAGTTCACATCTTTGTTCTTTTGTGTTTAAAGGATTGATGTCTTTGGCAATTATATATATATACATGTATATACAACTCATCTAAACATCAACTCAACAATGTTAGATCTGTAAATTTGGGTCCGTAAATTTGCTTTCTCAAATTTTTTGTTCTTCCCTCACCGGGATTCGAACCCATGCTACAGAGATATCGAAACACCAAATCGCCTGCACTGTAACCGGCGCGCTAGACCACACCACCACCTGGGCTTCTATACATGTACATATGTAAAGCAAAATATTGTCCTATGAAGTATTGTACCACAAGACAATATTGCATAGCTATGTATCATGAAATATTGTCCTCGTCTAAATAAACTGAAACAATATATGTCTCTGTTTGTATTGAGTAAAATTTTTGTAATACAATTGACATTAATCTTATTGGCCCAAACGACCATAATGCGGCCTAAAAAAGCCTAAAAAACCCATAAATAATATATCAACAATTACCTGCAGGCAGGATAATAACAGTCTGTTCCTCTGCAGGACTGAACAAGACTTCTAAAATGTGTGAAGCTATTTAACAGTCTTGTAATATTCCATATAGAAGCAGTAGCAAAGCTAAAAAGATATCTTTCCATATACGAGGTTTTTCCAAAATGATACTATTTCTAAAAGAATATTTAGTGTGTTTAATGTGAAGAAGATTGGAAAACATAAAGGAGCCACATTATTAAAATTCTATAGTATAGGTAACCTGTTGACCTGCCCCCAAAAACTTAATTGATTATCTAAAATGTAAATAAACACACAAAAGTAATCACTCAAGTACAGGTGAGTAAGTTGTCAATTTCTTGATTGAGTAAAGCATTGTTAGACATCTCCAATCAAATTAATCAAGTACTGGGGTGAGCTGTTAGAGTATTATGAGCTTACAGTTTAATTATATAAAACAGATCCTGCCATTAAGTTGACATTGTTTTCTCTACAGTCTAATCCTACTGAATAGCCAAAGCCAAAATTTCTCAAAATTTAAAGTTTTATATATTTAAGATATAGAAAAATATTTTGAAATAGTGCTTGATTGTTATTATACTTTGTGAAAATGAAGTTTGAAGAAAATCAAGGAAGAAAACGTATTTTAATAAACAATGAATTGGTAAGTTATGTTTTTTTAATATAAATGTATATTTTGAAATCAGATGAACTTTTTTATTTCATTATTTTCTCTAGTGTTATCATTATCATTTTGAAATTCTCATTTATTCAAAACCATTATACATTAAATATATAATGATAATGATAATAATTTATTTTATAATAGTGTCACATATTTGATCAGACCATATACATGTACATGTACACAATTACATAAACTACACAAAATGAAAATGACCAAATATCCAGCCTAATGTAGACTTATGAGACACTTATGTACACACATTTCTAAAATCTAAATGTTAATAGACTTAATTATACAAGTCATTTTAGTCTTTATGTGTACAATTCAAATTCTAAAAATCTCGAAAATACATTAAATTGCTCAACATTACACCGCAATTGTCAAGTCAATTTAGTGTAAAAAGCGTAGCGTTTCAGGAAGAGAAAATGAATTAATACAAACTTGTATTTCAACCAAACAATACAGAAATTCTTAATTTGGTTATCATGGATTCTGTGCAAATTCCTTTATCATATAAAACAGTGTTTGGTCTTCTTTCTTGTTCTGTGTTCTAGAGAATAGTCTCTGTAGTTGTGAATTACAACTACTATTTCAAATATAGAAATGGTGTAAACTCGTAGAATTAATATCATATTGCCAGTGTTAAAGGTGATTCATCTGCAAACAATGTTACGATTCCCAAATAGTTTTTTTTTATTTTGGTGGATATAATTAACTTTGTTCTCTGATGGAAAACATCAAATATCATGTATATGCAAACAAAATATTTCCCTATCCTATTTCACCTCCTCGACCAGTTATACCCTTAAAGAAACAAATAGCTAAAAATCCAAATATATATAATTATGTTACCTGATAATATTTTCAATTTATGTGTGCAGTATGGAGAGTTGTTTCATTCACACTCGTACCACATCTTCTTATTTCTAGTCTATTATATTCTATTTTTATTCTTTTTACATAGGTAAATCTAGACAGTCCTGAGCTTATTATAAACAAGACACAGAAAACATTTCAGACACGTACATCTCTCAATCGCAACCTCTCAAGAACTTCAGAAACTATCGTCACTCCAGTGCGTAATTTAAATATTTCATGGGATGACAATTTTACGAACATCAACAACGACAGAGCTTCGTCGACACCAGAAACAGACGATAACAGGAACATAGCTCGTGCATATAATTTTAATATTACAGAGATTGATAATAATGATCAAAATATTATTTCTGATGTCGAACAGTTCGAGGACATCAGCTCGTGTTCTGATAGCGACATGTCAACTGATTCTGATAATGAGAACATGCCGGATATTGACTACCAAGAAGAACTTGAATCAAGACTCTTTTACTACGCAAGTTTTGTTTACCAGGAAGATTGCATAACACGAGAAGTAGAGGGCTGTGATGATTTAGACGGAACAGTGCAGAGTTTCTCGAACAACAACTTAACCTATACAGTACACACTGCATCAAGTGAGGATCGTGCATCAGATGTGTCTGAACTAACTGGTGATATTTGTTTCTTTCTCTCTTCATCATCCACAAACCTCAGAGATTTCATTCCACACGTGTCTTCATCTATGTGGGAGCAATCAGAGGCAAATCGATCGATAGGCAACATTTTATCATTAAATCAAACACTTAGCGATTCGGAATTTCAACAATCGATGGAAGCCAATCAATCAAGAGACAATATTTTGATAGACATCGATTCTCAATGTCAACAATCGATGGAATCAAATCAATCAGCAGGCAACATCTATGTATTAAATCCAACAAACACCGATTTGGAATCAAATCAATCAGCAGGCAACATCTTTGTATTAAATCCAGCAAACACCGATTTGGAATTTGAACAATCGACAAGCGTCCATCTTCATGACGAAACACCATGCTGCAGCAGTGACTCTTTAACAGCTATAGCGTCATCAACCATCGAACGCGACGAGTTCAGTTTAGACGATTCTGACAAAGATACAACGAAGTTTATACCAACCAATAAGAGTAATATACTGCGCCGTACAAGTACAGTCTACAACCTAAATGATGTCACTATTCCTTCAAACGCAAGAATACCAACGTCTGCACCGCCGAACTCCCCTATGACCCCGAGATCTATACTGAAAGCCATAAAGACTGCTACAAGATCGTTTTCAAAGAGGTCGAAAGATCAAAGCAATGCTGACGATGTAGAAATACATTTACTAGATAAAAGGACAGTAGCAAGAAAGATGCAAAGATTTCGGGACAGTTTTCGTCGAAAGGACAAACGTCAAATAAAAACTTTGGCCAATTTGTAAAAAATATGTGATTCATGCAAAAGTTTTAATTTTTTAAATATATTTTGTCTAATTTGTATAGCATGTATAGGTTAATAGAAAATAGTGCTGATTAAATAAAAATCTTAAATAAATCTTCTTATATCTTTACTGTAGAGGTAACTTCTTAGGTAATTTACTGCGAACTGATGAAAATGTTCTAGCATGGTGCATAGTGTCGTGTTTTTGTGTTGTTTTTTTTTTTTGTGTGCTTCAGGTGTAATAATAGTTGGATACGTGGAAATAAAAAAAAACAAAGTCGACGCTACCAAAGAGTAATTTGCCGGTTATATATAATTATACCCTTTATTTTTTATATCCTATTTTGAGCTATACATGTATATAACTTTCCTCGTTCATTGATAATGCACTTGCTGTAGACGTGACAGCCACGTACACTTGTATTTTTGTCCATCTGATGAGTTGAGCCTTTTTCAACTGATTTTTATAGTTCGTTCTTATGTTGTACTGTTATACCACTGTCCCAGGTTAGGTGAAGGGTTGGGATCCCGCTAACATGTTTAAGCCCGCCACATTATGTATGTATGTGCCTGTCCCAACGTGGCAAGTCAGGAGCCTGTAATTCAGTGGTTGTCGTTTGTTTATGTGTTACATATTTGTTTTTCGTTCATTTTTTTTATATAAATAAGGCCGTTAGTTTTCTCGTTTGAATTGTTTTACATTGTCATTTCGGGGTCTTTTATAGCTGACTATGCGGTATGGGCTTTGCTCGTTGTTGAAGGCCGTAAGGTGACCTATAGTTGTTAATTTGTGTGTCATTTTGGTCTCTTGTGGACAGTTGTCTCATTGGCAATCATACCACATCTTCTTTTTTATATGAACAGGAAACACACTTTGTAATCGATTTATAGTGAGGCTGAACATTATATGGCCGTTAACTTAATCGGTTTCATTCTAACAAAGTCTAACACAACAGTTGAACTCTTCATATGAAATCATCTGATCATTTTGAGCCGGTTCTGATTCAATTCTGATATGTCTACGAATCCTGATATTTAATTATTCCCTCCTGAAATTATCGTAAACTTTGTTGTAATAAGGCTTTTCGTTGTTTAGTACTTCTATAATTTCTTCTTCAAACATGTTTGCATGTACATGTAGGTATTCGTCCATCATTATTTATAGTTCGAATATTGTAATGTTTTTTTAATAATAAAATACCTAACTAAAGACTCCGAATGTATGAAATACTAATATACTAAGATATATAGTGACTGAACTTGTGTGGCAACTCAAAATTACCAAAACAGTTATATTAAATGTTGCAGTTATCAAAAATAGGGAGTGGATTAATATTTTTTATGTTAGCATCGGCTTGAATATGTATTTGTACTGTTTGCCACTGGACATTAGACAACAAAAAAATAACCATTCAGACAGTCGCTAGCTGTAGTTGAAGCGGCGATTTCTCAACTTGACAAATATTTTGATTTTTTAATACTGCGAGAAACCTTTCAAGTTAAACGCAACATGATGTAAAAAGCAATTGTGCATGCGTGTAAGTGTCCCCGAAAAGCAAATAATCGTGATTTACAGATAAAAAAAAAAACCCGCAATATAGACAGTATACTGGTCAGTCACGTTTTTCATTTATTTACATCTGTTGCTACGCATTCTGATTTTTTTCCGACGTAAAAATATTTTCTCTTTTCGGACTCATTTGTATTCTCAACTATCCTACATTTTTTTCAAGGACAATTTTCAAGGATTACCTGGCCAAATTTTTCATTTTTTAATATCCCATCCCCTCTTTTTAAACAAGACAACATGTAATGCAGTTTTTATTGTGCGGTCTTCGTTTGAACTGTTCTGATTGTTCTAACATTCAAATAATGAGTGCCGTAATTGATGATAAATTTGTCTTCTTCTTCTCTAGGTTTCTAGCTATCATTTTAGATTATTGAAGATTATTCGCTGGTCGTCGACTTTATCGGGAGTCTTTAGTATCTTCTCCCTTTTATTCTATTTTTTTAACATTAACTCATAACTGTGACATAATCTAGTGACTTTACTATAAGTACATTGTAGCCGTATAGTAGTCCCAGCTAGTCCCAGCTTATGCTTATGCATTTCGGCCTTTATTTCAAAAACAGGAAGTTTCGACTTACCCGAACATCCGCAACCTCAATCGTAACAGCAAAAACAAAATTAAAGTACATGGAGGAAAATACATGGAGGAAGATACACATAGGGCGTAATATGCACCAATGAGAAGAGTTGTGCCATAAGGCCATAAGACATTTATTTATATTGGTCCCAACTACGGGGTATTTTTTTTTATTTTAGGTAGATCTTAATTTAACTGGTTCCTTTGTATTGTGAAAGTTTTACTTAGCACTTAATTACTGAAAGGACCAGATTAATGTACCCCGCCCATTTTATATTTTGGTTCACTTTACACTTAAACGTAAAAAACACAAACACTGAATAATTACGATCTTAAGCAACTTTGTCAGCCTCCACTGCTGCTGTTTCCAAGTAACATTTGTTATCATATTGCAAACTATAAGGTATTTTCTTTACTGATTACATCTACGGATCTACAATCACAGAATAGCCTTGTAAAAAAGGGGTGAAAGATACCAGAGGGACAGTCAAACTCATAGATTGAAATAAACTGACAACGCCATGGC
The DNA here is from genome assembly GCF_963676685.1 of Mytilus edulis. Classification (NCBI taxonomy): domain Eukaryota; kingdom Metazoa; phylum Mollusca; class Bivalvia; order Mytilida; family Mytilidae; genus Mytilus; species Mytilus edulis. The sequence continues at coordinate 38,700,944 of NC_092351.1, forward strand.
TAAAACATAAAAATATGAACAGACAAATAAAAGTACTGAAGACACAACATAAACCTAAAGACTAAGCAACACGAACCACACCAAAAACAGGGGTGATCTCATGTGCTCTGGAAGGGTTATAGCAGATACTGCTCCACATGTGGCACCCCTGGTGTTGCTTATGTTAGTACAAAACCAGTATATAGTCTAATTAGGTATGTCACATTTGTGAAAAGGGAAGCGGTATTGTAGTTACGACATAAGGAATATATCCGATATCATCTGCAAAACAATCATTCCATAATCGTGATAATGGTCAACCAATCTGATGATGTCCGTAAAATTTATGAAGAGATGACTTCAACCTCACCATTTGGAACGCTTGGTTTAATAGCTTTCTTGTGAGCAGAATCCTATATCAAGAAAATCATGATAGGAAATACAAGCCCAGGAATATCATATCAATTGGGATAGATATACTCTGTATGCAGACGCTACGGGAATGTTGCTACATAGAAATGGAAAGTTCACAATTTGAAAGCTGAAATCATCTCTTGTCGTAAAGTTTTGTTTTTAACTGGCCCCCATTGTCAATTTCTAGATGTAAGTCAAGATAAGGCAACCATAACTGTATCTGAGTATTCTTTATCTCTAGTTAGATGGGATAAATTCGTTCAACATACTCATAGTCACCAAATTTTGTATTATTTAGTGAGAGAACATCATCTATATAGCAGAACGTAAAGTTAAAGTATATTGCTAACTTCTTATCTTTCTTCCTAAGAAGTTAAATTTTGTAAAATGTTCAATTGACACAATTTGTTGTCATGTCAGCGGTCTTTTGTTACAAATTCCTTTATAAATCAGACCGATTTAAATTATCAGGTTTGGGACAACCCCTCAAATGACTAGTCTAAGCTCTAAAGGGCCTCCAAACTGACTATTGAAAATAACATTCTAACGAGAAAACCAACAGTCAAATCTATATAAAAAACAAAGAAACCAGAAACACTAATGAACCACACCATTAAACAACAACTACTGAACATCAGGTTCCTGTCTTAGGATAGGTGCAAACAAATGTAGTGGGTTTAAACGTTTTTTATAGGTACCAACCTTTGGGATACCACAATTACCTGAAGATAACAAAAACAAATTAATATCCAAAGGACAAATTGGTTTGTCCCAAAAACATGATTTTACATGGTGTGATACTGCTTAAACTTGTATAATTATAAGGTCTGAGATGTTTTGGTGGTAAATACTCAATATAAATAAAAGTTATCTTCAAGAAATCTATTGTATGCAAATTTAAAGTTGTCTACCGTTTGAATAATTACGTCCTACATATTGTTTTCAACAAGTAATTTGCATATAACTTATAAGACATGCTTATTGATTTCCTGAAGTTAAATTGGTTTTTTTATGGAGTAAACACGACTAATATCTTAAAATTATTTCTTATTATGAATGAAAAATCTATATCTATACAACAATTGGAACAATAGGTGATTCAAATTGTGTCAATGAGTATTGTATCAAATGAAATTTAGGATTTTGTTGAACTATCTTCTGCAGGCTTGAAAAAAATGGAATCCTAGAGCTTTCTATTACAAATCTTAATGTCACATCTAAATGTCTATCATGTCTATTATGATTTACCTTTTGATGTTGAGATGCTGTCTCATTGGCTTTGTTAATTAATGTTTATCCCTTCTTGCTTTTTAATATTCATATTTAAAGGCCTGTAATTTCCACAACTAATTTGCATTTCAGCTTTTGATAATGTCTGTAGCAATACCTAAGGAAGAGTCAAACTTTCTGAGGTTCTATTATCTGATGATGAAGGTAGCACCCAAGGCAGTTAGGATTAAATTTAACACAGAATTTGCTCCTATAGTATTACAAAAGACTTTAAACCAGAGCAAAAGCAAACTTAGCAACCTTAGGAAGGATAAAGTTATCAATGCAATTCAGTGGGAACATTTATTTCCAAGAACAGGTATGGCAGATTCATATTTTTATGCCCAACCATGATCGCGCGAGTTGGGTATCAGTGTACTATGGACACATTCTTGATTATGATATGCCCCACCTATGATAGTAGAGGGACATTATGTTTTCTGGTGTGTGGGTCCATTTGATCGTTAGTCCGTCAGTCTGTCAATCAACTTGAAACTTGGTACACATATCAAAAAAGAAAATGTGGTATGATTGCAAATGAGACAACTCTCCACAAGAGACCAAAATGACACACAAATTAACAACTTTAGGTCATCGTACGGCCTTCAACAACGAGCTAGCCCATATCGCATAATCAGCTATAAGAGGCCCTGAAATGACAATGTAAAACAATTCAAATGTTTCCTTTGGTATGATTTTTTCTAATTTCAATGCCAAATTAGATTTGACACCAATTTTATGGTCCACTTAATCAGGGGTCGATTTTCATCTTTATTGTGTACTGGCCAGCCGGACCAGTGGACTGAAAAATCTACTGGTCGGGCTGCAAATCTACTTGTCCTGCAAAAATGACATTCATTTGACAAACACTTATATATAAATGATAGATGTTTACTTTTATTTTTATATTAGACAAGAAAAAGAGAGAGTCTCAATCATGATTTTGATAAAGGCTTTGATAATCTCAAGGGTTTTCTTTTACAAAATCAAGATCAAGGACAGAAAAAATGTCATCATTGTCTTCCACATTATCACAATCCTCACAACAAACATAGGGTGCCTTACTGGGTCGTTTGGAGCGCTGCCTAGAAATGTTCCACATTTCAATTACCAGGACAAATTTTTCACATGTTATATAATACACTTTATTGCGATCGACTATATATACATGATATAATTTAATAGTTGCGATCTTTTTCCCAAGATTTTTTATATTTACGTTTCTTTTTATCAATTTTGATCTTCCTCTTCAATGATACTTATTTATATTTTTGTCTGGTAGTCCTTCCAAAAATTTCCACATTTTGTGTTGTTGTGAAGGACGCTCACTCGAGATATTAATTAATTTGATCAAGTGTAATACTTAGTACCCCTATTACCGTGTAATTGATTTCACAGGTAAATTTGTTTGAAAACAAACCAATATTGAGATGCAATCAGTGAGTTTTATCAACAATTTTCAACTGGTCCATCGGACCACCAGCTGACAAAATCAACTGGTCCGACGCAAATTCTACTGGTCTCGGACCACCGCCAATTTCGACCCTTGCACTGAACATTGAAAATGATAGTGCGAGTGGGGCATCCATGTACTATGGACACATTCTTGTTCTTATGTTTAAATACTTTTGTTTCTTTCAGGTACAGTATCATCTGAGAACTTTGACTTTTCACTAATGATCTGTTTATTAAGGAATCTTGCTGATATACCTATAGATGATATACACCCTGATCCCAACAATAAAACAGATGGAGGAAACCTATCTAGATTGAAGTATTTTAGGAACAAGTTTGCACATGCCACTGATTGTACAATGTCTGAGGAAATCTTTGAAATAAAGTGGAAGGAAATAAGTGAGGTATATTTATACATGTAGTTATTTCAAAATAATGAAGGTGCAATATTTTTGTCCTGTCTACTTATCTGTCAGTTTAATGGTCATCACTTTGTTGATGGTATTCTAGCAACCTGTTTCAGTTCAATCCTCTTTGAATTTAAATGATGCTTTCTACTCATTTAAATAATGGATAAATACTAAAATCCTAAAAATCTGAAATGACATCTATAGTCTGAAAAAAAAAATTAACCCCACATCACCATATTGGAACACTTTTTCTAAGCATTTTTTATGGCCCCGCAACGAAGTTGTCGTTGCCATATTGTTTTACCCTTGTCCGAAATTCCGAGATTCCGAAATTCCGTAATTCCGAAATTCCAAGTTTTTTTCTAAACGCCTTCAGATATTGGGCTGATTTTTGGTATGTGAGTTTACCATGATGAGTTACAGATCAAGTTTAAGTTTTGTTCTGCTTGGCTAAATTATGCCAAAATTGGGGGCTATGGACTTTGATAAATTGTTGAAAATCACAGTTATACAGACTTTTTTTCATAAAGCTTTTAAATATAGGACTGATTTATGGTATGTGAGTTACCCATGAAGATCAAGTTTAAGTTTCCTTCCTCTCTGCAATTTTTTGCTGTAATTTTGTGCTTTGGACTATGATACACAGTTATACAGACCTTTTAAGCTCACCTGGCCCGAAGGGCCAAGTGAGCTTTTCCCATCACTTTGTGTCCGGTGTCCGGCGTTGTCCGTCGTCGTTAACTTTTACAAAAATCTTCTCCTCTGAAACTACTGGGCCAAATTAAACCAAACTTAGCCACAATCACCATTGGGGTATCTAGTTTAAAAAATGTGTCCGGTGACCCGGCCAACTAACCAAGATGGCCGCCATGGCTAAAAATAGAACATAGGTGTAAAATGCAGTTTTTGGCTTATAACTCAAAAACCAAAGCATTTAGAGCAAATCTTACAGGGGTAAAATTGTTTTTCAGGTCAAGATCTATCTGCCCTTAAATTTTCAGATGAATCGGACAACCTGTTGTTGGGTTGCTTCCCCTAAAATGATAATTTTAAGGAAATTTTACTGTTTTTGGTTATTATCTTGAATATTATTATAGATAGAGATAAACTGTAAACAGCAATTATGTTCAGCAAAGTAAGATTTACAAATAAGGCAAAATGACCGAAATGGTCAATTGACCCCTTTAGGAGTTATTGCCCTTTATAGTCAATTTTTAACCATTTTTCGTAAATCTTAGTTATCTTTTACAAAAATCTTCTCCTCTGAAACTACTGGGCCAAATTAATCCAAACTTGGCCACAATCATCTTTAGGGTATCTAGTTTAAAAAATGTGTCTGATGACCCGGCCATCAAATCAAGATGGCCACCACGGCTAAAAATAGAACATAGGGGTAAAATGCAGTTTTTGGCTTATAACTTAAAAACCAAAGAATTTAGAGCAAATCTGACATGGGGTAAAATTGTTTATCAGGTCAAGATCTATCTGCCCTGAAATTTTCAGATGAATCTGTTGTTGGGTTGCTGCCCCTGAATCGGTAATTTTAAGGAAATTAATATTTCAATATTATTATAGCTGATAGAGATAAATTGTAAACAGTAATAATGTTCAGCAAAGTAAGATTTACAAATAGTCAACATGACCGAAATGGTCAATTGACCCCCTAAGGAGTTATTGTCCTTTCAGTGATATTGTTGTCTTTTTTCAAAACTACCTCTACCGTTTTTATTGGGAAAAATGCATATTTTTTATTGAAATTTGTAAATATGTATATTTTATTCTAAACACATCACTGATTTTTTTTATGGCTTTGCTGTCTTTTTTGCACTGTTTTTTTTCGTGTATATTTTGGTTGTCAGACATTTTCAATCTGAAAGGTATTTTTCAAAGAGGGGAAAGAAACAGAAGCAATGATTGTACTTAATGCATTGAAAACTACATGTGTTACAAATACCATGATGATTCTGATCAGAAAACTGGATCTACAAAGTGCTTTCTAATATCAAAAAAATAACATGAATACAATATTTACAAACATTACTACCAATGCCATCACTGTTTGGGGAAAATGTAAAACTTTTTGGGAGGAATTTTAAGCCATTTTTTTTAGTAATTGGGAATTTTCTCTAGGGGAAAAGGCTGAATTTCGGCTGTAATTTGAGGCAAACAATATCACTGCCTTTATAGTCAATTTTTAACAATTTTCATAAAATTATTTGTATATTTTTATTAACATTTTCCACTGAAACTACTGGGCCAAGTTCATTATAGATAGAGATAATTGTAAGCAGCAAGACTGTTTAGTAAAGTTAGATGTACAAACACATCACCATCACCAAAACACAATTTTGTCAAGAATCCATCTGCTTCCTTTGTTTAATATTTACATAGACCAAGGTGAGCGACACAGGCTCTTTAGAGCCTCTAGTTTCTAAATGCTTTCAGATATTGGGCTGATTTTTAGTATGTGAGCAAACCATGACTAATTACAGATCAAGTTTAAGTTTCGTTTCGCTCTGCTAATTTTGGCAAAAATTTTGGGTTTACAACTTTGAAAATGGTTGAAAATCACAGTTGTACTGACTCTTTTTCTACATGTCTCCAGATTTTGACCTGATTCTTGATATGTGAGACTACCATCATGTTTGTGTCCACATGTGTTATTGAAATTGCAGATCTTTCAACTTTTTGATGCTCTGCTAATTTTGGCCAAAATTATGGGTTTATAACTTTGAAAATTGTTGAAAATCACAGTTATACAGACTTTTTTCTATACGCCTCCAGATTTTGAGCTGATTCTTGATATGTGAAACTACCATCATGTTTGTGTGCACATGTGTTATTGAAATTGCACATTTACCAACCTTTTGAGACGGGGCCATTCCTGTTGCTTTGACACATCTTTAATAGTGTTTTTGCCTAATTTTAAAGGCCTGGCTTTGACATGCAGTGTTTGTTCTCCCCTGAGGGTTCCTCAAGGAGCATTGTAATACCCATTATTAGTCTATAAATTCTGAACGCAATTCAGAGGCATCATTTGACAGAAAGCTTTCATAGTTGTTTGGATTATTTGCAATCATATTATCTTGATCATACCATAACATCTGATTGACCCTTTTTAGCTCACCTTGCCCAAAGGGCAAAGTGAGCTTTTCTCATCACTTGGCGTCTGGCGTCTTTCGTTGTCCGTCGTCGTCCTGCATCCGGCGTTAACTTTTACAAAAATCTTCTCCTCTGAAACTACTGGGCCAAATTTAACCAAAGTTGGCCACAATCATCATTGGGTTATCTAGTTTCAAAAATGTGACCCGGCCAACCAACCGAGATGTCCGCCATGGCTAAAAATAGAACATAGGGGTAAAATGCAGTTTTTGGCTTATAACTCAAAAACCAAAGCATTTAGAGCAAATCTGACATGGGGTAAAATTGTTCATCTGCCCTGAAATTTTCAGATGAACCGAACATTCCGTTGTTAGGTTACTGCCCCTGAATTGGTAATTTTAAGGAAATTTTGCTGTTTTTGGTTATTATCTTGAATATTTTTATAGATAGAGATAAACTGTAAACAGCAATAATGTTCAGCAAAGTAAGATCTACAAATAAGTCGACATGACCAAAATGGTCAGTGGACCACTTTAGGAGTGATTGCCCTTTATAGTAAATTTTTAACCATTTTTCGTTAATCTTAGTAATCTTTTAGAAAAATCTTCTCCTCTGAAACTTTTGGGCCAAATTAAACCAAACTTAGCCATAATCATCATTGGGGTATCTAGTTTAAAAATATGTGTCCGGTAACTCGGCCAACAAACCAAGATGGCCGCCATGGCTAAAAATAGAACATGGGGGTAAAATGCAGTTTTTGGCTTATAACTAAAAAACCAAAGCATTAAGAGCAAATCTGACAGGAAGTAAAATTGTTGATCAGGTCAAGATCTATCTGCCCAGGAATTTTCAGATGAATCGGATAATCGGTTGTTAGGTTGCTGCCCCTGAATCAGTAATTTTGAGGAAAATTTGCTGTTTTTTGTTATTATCTTGAATATTATTATAGATATAGATAAACTGTAAACAGCAATAATATACAGCAAAGTAAGAACTAAAAATAAGTCATCATGACCAAAATAGTCAATTGACCCCCTAAGGAGTTATTGCCCTTCATAGTCAATTTTTAACAATTTTCATAAAATTTGTAGATTTTCAATAACATTTTCCACAGAAACTACTGTTATAGATAGAGATAATTGTAAGCAGCAAGAATGTTAAGTAAAGTAAGATCTACAAACACATCACCATCACCAAAAACACAATTTTGTTATGAATCCATCTGTGACCATTGTTTAATATTCACATAGACCAAGGTGAGCGACACAGGCTCTTTAGAGCCTCTAGTTATGAGAGTTATCAAATTCAACAGTTTGAAACAATCATAACAATGATATCTGTGAAAATATTTAGCTCCTCTGAGACCATTTTGTAAAAGTTTTCAATCTCAGTAGGATTATACTATACTGTCATTTTGACTTGACAATTTTTACAGAAGCTCAATTCCTGAGACTCTTACTGAACTTGACCCCCCTTTTTTAACAGAATAACACTTTGAAATCAACTCCTTTAAAATTTAAGTAATTGAGATAGATAAGGTTAATTAAGTGAAGCTTTCCTGACACACTACATTTATAAAGTGTTATTTTAAATCTCTGAGACCATATGACAGAAAGCTCTCTTAATTTTTGGCAAATTGTTTTTAATCATGAAAACCATTTCAAAAAAATTAAGCTATTATTTCATTTCAATTTGACATTTTTTTTCTCAAGATTTGACAATTTTTGACGATTCTACATGTTTAAACACTCTAAGTAACACAATCACACCTTGTTAATGCAACTTTTTAGATTCATATTGTCAGGGAAATCTCATACTTTGTAGATTGTATGTTATCATGTGATGATGACCATACTATACATAATTAAAAAAAAAACAAAACATTTATGTCTGAGAGCCTTTTCTAAACTATCTTGCCTGTGGGACGTCATAGAACAGTCCACATGGAACACATTGAAATCGCCTATCCAGACTTGTGTCTGCAAATTTATGTATGTTATTGTAATAGATTCATTTTCAAGTATATTAATCATTTGAATTTTTCATTGAGGAACCGCATGCAAGATTTATGCTGGCTACCTTGAGGCCGGAAAGATACACCCATCTGTCTGAATTTCTTAAATTTTGTGAAGAGAGTTTTAAAAAAATATCAAATCTTTTGTTCTAATTCCTTTAAGACGATTGAGAGAATAGGTGGAATTCAATTTAAACAGCCTTGTGAGGAAGCAAAGGTGACCAAGTTAGATGAGAATGACAAAGAACTGTTACTAGAATTGAAAAACAGTAAAAGGAAAGACCCAATGTCAGAAGGACTTTTTAGTAAGTATCATGATATTAATACAACTTTAAACTGATATTGTAAAAGACAAAAAGAAAAGAACAAAGGACAATTTGGTCTCACTATCAAAACAACATCTACACTGATTTTGCCTTTTTAACTTTTTTTTAGTTGAGTGTCACTGATGAGTCATTTGAAGTCGAAACACATGTCTGGTGCCTGGTATCAATTCCCGTTTGGGATGAAAATTTCAGGAACTCAAATTTCGGCTCTCCCTTGACACCATCTGCGAGTATGGTCTTGAGGAAACGATGATAGTCCGTCGAAGGGGACGATAAATGGCTGACCCGTGTTAAAAGAGAGCCATATCTCTTGCAAGCTAAAGACACCCTTGTAGATTTCGAAAAAGAGTAGGCTAATGCCGCTACAAGGCAGTACTCGCACCCGCAAAGTGGAAAGGGATTAATATAAGTTGCAAAACTTGTTTCCCAATCCACTATAAATAAATATGTTTAAACTAATCTATGATGAGTTTATTTAATTAATCGAACAATGAATACTATTATGGCAAATTCACAATATCTTATTAACAAAAGTGCAAACAATTCACACATCAAAATTAATAAATGAATATATTGCATTTTGGAATTCTTTGTTCATTTACAGACATTAACAAAGAAATTATAGAAGAGTGGAAGGCAGAAAAAGGCAAAGTTATTGAAACAAAAGCAATCAAAGAGTTATCAAGATTAGTTAAAGAAGAAAACATTGTAGTTGTAATTGGACCTTCAGGTTGTGGTAAATCCACAGCCATCCATCAAATTGCTTTAAATTTTAATGAGGCAGATAGTTATGCTATAGTTCCTGTTGCTTTTGCTTCAGACTTGGTTGAATTGTATGATCCAAGTATGAAACAGATTTTTGTATACGATGATGTTTTTGGTAAGTTTTCAGTTGATTTGCAGTTAGTATCTGGTTGGACAACTCTATCTAAAAAAATAAGGAAAATTTTATCAAAGACCCATGTCAAAGTTGTAATGTCATCAAGGTCACAAGTCTTTAAGCAAAGACAAGTTAGGAATATTAAGATTCTTCAAACCACTGTTTGTGATTTTACTTCATCAGAATATGCTATGACAAGTGAAGAAAGGAGGGCAATAGCTGAAATTTACCTGCCAAGTAAAGAAGTTGAGAATTTGAAATTATTACCTGACTCTGACTGTTTCCATTTTTTCCCCTTGCTGTGTCAGCTTTATTCCAGGAACCCTTCTGTTGAAATGCACAGATTCTTTTCGAATCCAGTTGATGTTATCAAAGATGACTTGTCAATGATAATGGAAGCAAATGACCAGACAACATATGGAACATTAGCTTTGTTTGTTTTGTTCAATAATTGTATAAGTGATAATATGTTGAATAGAAATGAAAAGTTTAGACAGATTTTGCATGAAGTTTCCCAACAATGTATTATGCAGTCAAATTTTTCAGAAAAAGTTGTTGAATCTCAGTTAGATAGTTTAATCTCATCATATGTGAAGAAGGTTGGTTGTCAATATAGCATAATTCATGACAAAATATTTGATATTACTGTATCATTTTACGGCCAAAATATGTTTGATGTTGTTCTCGAATTAGCGCATGCTGAGATTATTCGAGACAGGTTTTATTTTGAAATACTGGGAGAAAGTGTGAGTGAATGTATTATCAAAGTACCATCTCATAATGAATCGGATTACTTACGTCGCTTATGCAAAGACATCAACAATGATGATTCAAAATATGTTTTCTCAAATAGACAATTAGAATTTAAAACCTTTAGAGATCTTTTAATAACATACCTGGAGAAAAATAGAGCCGTTATAGATGAAACTTTAAAGGAATTATCAAGTAGCTTTAAATCACCAATGTTAGATGTAGCTGGTCAAGGCTATTGTGATCTAGCAAACATGTTAATAAGAATGGGACTTGATGTAAATGCACGTGATCAGGAAGGTAGAACACCATTATATAGAGCATCAGAATCTGGCCAAGAAGATATGGTGAGCTTATTGTTGAAAAACCACGGTGATTATAAGTTAACTAGAGATGATTCCCTGAATGAGGGAGAGTCACCATTATTTATAGCATCTAAAAAAGGTCACAAAAATGTAGTTAACTTATTTTTAGATTATGAATGTGATCCAAATATTTGTACTGATAGTAATGAATCTAGTATTCATATAGCTGCACAAAATGGGCATCTAGACATTGTAAAAGTTTTGTTGAAGAAGAAGGCAAATCCTAATTTGGAAGCTGTGCATGGTGTGACGCCTCTCTATAAAGCAGCAGAAGAGGGTCATTTTGATGTTGTACAATATTTGTTAGAACACCAAGCTGATCCAAACAAAATTACTGCAGATGTGGAAACTCCTCTTTTTATTGCTGCTAAAAGGGGACATTTTGAAATTGTTCATATTTTGCTTGAATATGGATCAAATAAAACAACAAATGGATGTAATTTGGATGGAATGTCTCCTCTTTATATAGCTTCAAGAGAGGGTCACACAAATATTGTAGAACTTCTGTTAAAAAAGGGTGCAAACACAAAAATTTCTAGATATACAATTTTGTCACCGTTGCATGCCGCAACAGGCATGAAGCATAATGATATATTTTAAATTGTTACTTAATCACAAGGCTGACCCTAGTCATTGTAATCAAGATGGTGTATCTCCTATGATGGCTGCATCTCAGAGAGGATATGAAGATACTGCTGAAATTTTTAGACAAACATTGTAAATATATAAATTATGATTTTGGAGTAATAGAGTACTTATGGAATTTTTATTGAATATTACATTTGTAAAAATCAAATTCCTGTTTTTTAATAAAGTTTGATTGAGTAATATCATGTTAAAGATTTTAGTTATATTTTTTGTTTTTATTGTCATATATATTTTTTTTAAATCTACTTGCAAATTATTTATTAATTATGTTATATATCTATTATTCAATTTTATATTTTAGCCAAGTGTTCAAATTCAGGACACACAAATATTTGAAATTCATCACTCCTTGAATAATGAATTCAGTAGTAGATATGTTTTTGATAAACATAAACCAGTCCGAATGAATCTCGTCTAAAATATTCTATGAAGAGTTTTCATTTTTAATTTCACAGTAAAATTGAAATTAGTGGACCATGACACTTGTTTTGCTTACAAGATGTTCAGACTTTTTTTTAAATATGGTTGCCTGTTATTTTTTGTATCAAGTTTTTATTGAATATAAATGTGTCAGTGCTTTTTAACAATAAAGGTCTGTCTTTTTATGTTTTCAGTTAAAAAAAAAATGATCTGCCTTGGATAGCAAATATTAGAAATCAACCCTATGCAAATCAGTATCAATACATCTGTTAACTTATTTTGTGTTGAAAAACCTCTTTGCAAATCTTTGAAAATTTAGTTTATAAGAATCCTACAAATAGACCCAAATTCATCTTTTATTTTGTTTTTGAATTCTTAAACATGGATATGTAAACTTGCATAAGGTTCATTTCTATTCTATATAGCTCAAATGTTTTAATGTTTATGAATGAATTTTGTAGGATTTTTGCCTTTAACAGAAGGAAGATATCTAGGGGCACTATATATTTGTCTCTGCTGTTTAACATTTTCATGTTTTAAATATTTTTCTTGTTGCTTTAGCATATTTGATCACAATAAAAACAGACAACACCATGGTCAAAAAGAAAAGCAACTAAAGTGCAAACAGCAAAAACATTACAAATAAATTAAGGTTTGAGCAAATGAGCTCCATCAAAAATTTGGGTTGAACTTAGATGTTTGGAAGGGTCAGCTATTCCTCTAATCAATCTAAGATTTAAACACTTGCAAATAAAAAATTATAATCCTGCTATCTATGATGAATTTATCTAAAGTTCAGCGTTATGTTTTGGTTATGCAATTGCATACCAAGGAATAAAATTGATACAAAATATTGAAATTAAACCTAATTTTTGTTATTTTTGTTGTTTACTAAGTAACTTTTTGGGGAAGTTAATGTCACAGCTGAACTTCACACTAAGTATTCAGAATGCCCTATTAGTGGTCTTAATATGTTTTATTGATTTGAAGCTCTTTTTAAAAGCTGTGTGTAATGCTGCTATTATGTATAGTTTGTATAAAAATGGCTGATCCACTGTAGGATCAAACCTCTGTGATATGATGATTGAAACTCTCAGTAGGTCAAGTTGGTTCATAGCTGTTGTTATCAGCTGGTGTTGATAGTTTTAATGAAATTTGTTTAAGTAGAATTTTGGTGGATGTTATTGTGCCTCCTCTATCTTTGTATAGTTAAAAATGGTCTCCAAGCTCACTGACAGTAAGGTTAAATATTGGCAGCTGGTTCATGATATTTTTCCAATGATGTGGATACTGATGTAAAGGAATGACTTAGTTTGAGACGTCATTTGTTGATAAGGTTAATATGATCGTCTGGTCTTTGTGTTGCCATTATGGCCGACTAAAAGTAGTAATGGTCATTTTATGAATTTCATCAAACTCTGAAATATTAACCACTCCTTTATTAACTCTTGCAGACAAACTCTACTGTCCTGTTAGAAGCAATTGGAATCTAGTCATCGTGTAAGGAAGACGGATATATCCAATTCCCTGTCCATCAAATTGCCTTTCTTATAGTTAATATATTTAAACTATTTATTTTTACTAGTTTTGAATTATTTATATTTAAAAGATTTTTTTTACATGATCTGTGTGTGTTTTCTATGTGTGAATATTATTTCTTATGTGCTATTAAAATTGTTCTATATTATTGAATATGTTGAGTCTTGGTGTATTTTATCTTGCTTATCTATTAAATAGTTGCACTCAAGTTTATTTTAATTTATTGGCAGTTGAATAAAATGCGTGCTCGTATATTGTTTTCACTTTTGATTCAGATACATTAGAGAAAAATATAATATGGGTTATATCAGTATACACGAGAGTCGGAGACAGAATTGTTATATTGAAAACTATTATAGACAGGGGCGTAGCTTGCCCTCTGATAGTACTGAGGCAGGGGGTGTGGGGTGTTATGGGTTTATAACTTTGAAAATTGTTGAAAATCACAGTTATACAGACTTTTTCTATACGCTACCAGATTTTGAGCTGATTCTTGATATGTGAAACTACCATCATGTTTGTGTGCACATGTGTTATTGAAATTGCACATTTACCAACCTTTTGAGACGGGGCCATTCCTGTTGCTTTGACACATCTTTAATAGTGTTTTTGCCTAATTTTAAAGGCCTGGCTTTGACATGCAGTGTTTGTTCTCCCCTGAGAGTTCCTCAAGGAGCATTGTAATACCCATTATTAGTCTATAAATTCTGAACGCAATTCAGAGGCATCATTTGACAGAAAGCTTTCATAGTTGTTTGGATTATTTGCAATCATATTATCTTGATCATACCATAACATCTGATTGACCCTTTTTAGCTCACCTTGCCCAAAGGGCAAAGTGAGCTTTTCTCATCACTTGGCGTCTGGCGTCTTTCGTTGTCCGTCGTCGTCCTGCATCCGGCGTTAACTTTTACAAAAATCTTCTCCTCTGAAACTACTGGGCCAAATTTAACCAAAGTTGGCCACAATCATCATTGGGTTATCTAGTTTCAAAAATGTGACCCGGCCAACCAACCGAGATGTCCGCCATGGCTAAAAATAGAACATAGGGGTAAAATGCAGTTTTTGGCTTATAACTCAAAAACCAAAGCATTTAGAGCAAATCTGACATGGGGTAAAATTGTTCATCTGCCCTGAAATTTTCAGATGAACCGAACATTCCGTTGTTAGGTTACTGCCTCTGAATTGGTAATTTTAAGGAAATTTTGCTGTTTTTGGTTATTATCTTGAATATTTTTATAGATAGAGATAAACTGTAAACAGCAATAATGTTCAGCAAAGTAAGATCTACAAATAAGTCGACATGACCAAAATGGTCAGTGGACCACTTTAGGAGTGATTGCCCTTTATAGTAAATTTTTAACCATTTTTCGTTAATCTTAGTAATCTTTTAGAAAAATCTTCTCCTCTGAAACTTTTGGGCCAAATTAAACCAAACTTAGCCATAATCATCATTGGGGTATCTAGTTTAAAAATATGTGTCCGGTAACTCGGCCAACAAACCAAGATGGCCGCCATGGCTAAAAATAGAACATGGGGGTAAAATGCAGTTTTTGGCTTATAACTAAAAAACCAAAGCATTAAGAGCAAATCTGACAGGAAGTAAAATTGTTGATCAGGTCAAGATCTATCTGCCCAGGAATTTTCAGATGAATCGGATAATCGGTTGTTAGGTTGCTGCCCCTGAATCAGTAATTTTGAGGAAAATTTGCTGTTTTTTGTTATTATCTTGAATATTATTATAGATATAGATAAACTGTAAACAGCAATAATATACAGCAAAGTAAGAACTAAAAATAAGTCATCATGACCAAAATAGTCAATTGACCCCCTAAGGAGTTATTGCCCTTCATAGTCAATTTTTAACAATTTTCATAAAATTTGTAGATTTTCAATAACATTTTCCACAGAAACTACTGTTATAGATAGAGATAATTGTAAGCAGCAAGAATGTTAAGTAAAGTAAGATCTACAAACACATCACCATCACCAAAAACACAATTTTGTTATGAATCCATCTGTGACCATTGTTTAATATTCACATAGACCAAGGTGAGCGACACAGGCTCTTTAGAGCCTCTAGTTATGAGAGTTATCAAATTCAACAGTTTGAAACAATCATAACAATGATATCTGTGAAAATATTTAGCTCCTCTGAGACCATTTTGTAAAAGTTTTCAATCTCAGTAGGATTATACTATACTGTCATTTTGACTTGACAATTTTTACAGAAGCTCAATTCCTGAGACTCTTACTGAACTTGACCCCCCTTTTTTAACAGAATAACACTTTGAAATCAACTCCTTTAAAATTTAAGTAATTGAGATAGATAAGGTTAATTAAGTGAAGCTTTCCTGACACACTACATTTATAAAGTGTTATTTTAAATCTCTGAGACCATATGACAGAAAGCTCTCTTAATTTTTGGCAAATTGTTTTTAATCATGAAAACCATTTCAAAAAAATTAAGCTATTATTTCATTTCAATTTGACATTTTTTTTCTCAAGATTTGACAATTTTTGACGATTCTACATGTTTAAACACTCTAAGTAACACAATCACACCTTGTTAATGCAACTTTTTAGATTCATATTGTCAGGGAAATCTCATACTTTGTAGATTGTATGTTATCATGTGATGATGACCATACTATACATAATTAAAAAAAAAACAAAACATTTATGTCTGAGAGCCTTTTCTAAACTATCTTGCCTGTGGGACGTCATAGAACAGTCCACATGGAACACATTGAAATCGCCTATCCAGACTTGTGTCTGCAAATTTATGTATGTTATTGTAATAGATTCATTTTCAAGTATATTAATCATTTGAATTTTTCATTGAGGAACCGCATGCAAGATTTATGCTGGCTACCTTGAGGCCGGAAAGATACACCCATCTGTCTGAATTTCTTAAATTTTGTGAAGAGAGTTTTAAAAAAATATCAAATCTTTTGTTCTAATTCCTTTAAGACGATTGAGAGAATAGGTGGAATTCAATTTAAACAGCCTTGTGAGGAAGCAAAGGTGACCAAGTTAGATGAGAATGACAAAGAACTGTTACTAGAATTGAAAAACAGTAAAAGGAAAGACCCAATGTCAGAAGGACTTTTTAGTAAGTATCATGATATTAATACAACTTTAAACTGATATTGTAAAAGACAAAAAGAAAAGAACAAAGGACAATTTGGTCTCACTATCAAAACAACATCTACACTGATTTTGCCTTTTTAACTTTTTTTTTAGTTGAGTGTCACTGATGAGTCATTTGAAGTCGAAACACATGTCTGGTGCCTGGTATCAATTCCCGTTTGGGATGAAAATTTCAGGAACTCAAATTTCGGCTCTCCCTTGACACCATCTGCGAGTACGGTCTTGAGGAAACGATGATAGTCCGTCGAAGGGGACGATAAATGGCTGACCCGTGTTAAAAGAGAGCCATATCTCTTGCAAGCTAAAGACACCCTTGTAGATTTCGAAAAAGAGTAGGCTAATGCCGCTACAAGGCAGTACTCGCACCCGCAAAGTGGAAAGGGATTAATATAAGTTGCAAAACTTGTTTCCCAATCCACTATAAATAAATATGTTTAAACTAATCTATGATGAGTTTATTTAATTAATCGAACAATGAATACTATTATGGCAAATTCACAATATCTTATTAACAAAAGTGCAAACAATTCACACATCAAAATTAATAAATGAATATATTGCATTTTGGAATTCTTTGTTCATTTACAGACATTAACAAAGAAATTATAGAAGAGTGGAAGGCAGAAAAAGGCAAAGTTATTGAAACAAAAGCAATCAAAGAGTTATCAAGATTAGTTAAAGAAGAAAACATTGTAGTTGTAATTGGACCTTCAGGTTGTGGTAAATCCACAGCCATCCATCAAATTGCTTTAAATTTTAATGAGGCAGATAGTTATGCTATAGTTCCTGTTGCTTTTGCTTCAGACTTGGTTGAATTGTATGATCCAAGTATGAAACAGATTTTTGTATACGATGATGTTTTTGGTAAGTTTTCAGTTGATTTGCAGTTAGTATCTGGTTGGACAACTCTATCTAAAAAAATAAGGAAAATTTTATCAAAGACCCATGTCAAAGTTGTAATGTCATCAAGGTCACAAGTCTTTAAGCAAAGACAAGTTAGGAATATTAAGATTCTTCAAACCACTGTTTGTGATTTTACTTCATCAGAATATGCTATGACAAGTGAAGAAAGGAGGGCAATAGCTGAAATTTACCTGCCAAGTAAAGAAGTTGAGAATTTGAAATTATTACCTGACTCTGACTGTTTCCATTTTTTCCCCTTGCTGTGTCAGCTTTATTCCAGGAACCCTTCTGTTGAAATGCACAGATTCTTTTCGAATCCAGTTGATGTTATCAAAGATGACTTGTCAATGATAATGGAAGCAAATGACCAGACAACATATGGAACATTAGCTTTGTTTGTTTTGTTCAATAATTGTATAAGTGATAATATGTTGAATAGAAATGAAAAGTTTAGACAGATTTTGCATGAAGTTTCCCAACAATGTATTATGCAGTCAAATTTTTCAGAAAAAGTTGTTGAATCTCAGTTAGATAGTTTAATCTCATCATATGTGAAGAAGGTTGGTTGTCAATATAGCATAATTCATGACAAAATATTTGATATTACTGTATCATTTTACGGCCAAAATATGTTTGATGTTGTTCTCGAATTAGCGCATGCTGAGATTATTCGAGACAGGTTTTATTTTGAAATACTGGGAGAAAGTGTGAGTGAATGTATTATCAAAGTACCATCTCATAATGAATCGGATTACTTACGTCGCTTATGCAAAGACATCAACAATGATGATTCAAAATATGTTTTCTCAAATAGACAATTAGAATTTAAAACCTTTAGAGATCTTTTAATAACATACCTGGAGAAAAATAGAGCCGTTATAGATGAAACTTTAAAGGAATTATCAAGTAGCTTTAAATCACCAATGTTAGATGTAGCTGGTCAAGGCTATTGTGATCTAGCAAACATGTTAATAAGAATGGGACTTGATGTAAATGCACGTGATCAGGAAGGTAGAACACCATTATATAGAGCATCAGAATCTGGCCAAGAAGATATGGTGAGCTTATTGTTGAAAAACCACGGTGATTATAAGTTAACTAGAGATGATTCCCTGAATGAGGGAGAGTCACCATTATTTATAGCATCTAAAAAAGGTCACAAAAATGTAGTTAACTTATTTTTAGATTATGAATGTGATCCAAATATTTGTACTGATAGTAATGAATCTAGTATTCATATAGCTGCACAAAATGGGCATCTAGACATTGTAAAAGTTTTGTTGAAGAAGAAGGCAAATCCTAATTTGGAAGCTGTGCATGGTGTGACGCCTCTCTATAAAGCAGCAGAAGAGGGTCATTTTGATGTTGTACAATATTTGTTAGAACACCAAGCTGATCCAAACAAAATTACTGCAGATGTGGAAACTCCTCTTTTTATTGCTGCTAAAAGGGGACATTTTGAAATTGTTCATATTTTGCTTGAATATGGATCAAATAAAACAACAAATGGATGTAATTTGGATGGAATGTCTCCTCTTTATATAGCTTCAAGAGAGGGTCACACAAATATTGTAGAACTTCTGTTAAAAAAGGGTGCAAACACAAAAATTTCTAGATATACAATTTTGTCACCGTTGCATGCCGCAACAGGCATGAAGCATAATGATATTGTTAAATTGTTACTTAATCACAAGGCTGACCCTAGTCATTGTAATCAAGATGGTGTATCTCCTATGATGGCTGCATCTCAGAGAGGATATGAAGATACTGCTGAAATTTTTAGACAAACATTGTAAATATATAAATTATGATTTTGGAGTAATAGAGTACTTATGGAATTTTTATTGAATATTACATTTGTAAAAATCAAATTCCTGTTTTTTAATAAAGTTTGATTGAGTAATATCATGTTAAAGATTTTAGTTATATTTTTTGTTTTTATTGTCATATATATTTTTTTTAAATCTACTTGCAAATTATTTATTAATTATGTTATATATCTATTATTCAATTTTATATTTTAGCCAAGTGTTCAAATTCAGGACACACAAATATTTGAAATTCATCACTCCTTGAATAATGAATTCAGTAGTAGATATGTTTTTGATAAACATAAACCAGTCCGAATGAATCTCGTCTAAAATATTCTATGAAGAGTTTTCATTTTTAATTTCACAGTAAAATTGAAATTAGTGGACCATGACACTTGTTTTGCTTACAAGATGTTCAGACTTTTTTTTAAATATGGTTGCCTGTTATTTTTTGTATCAAGTTTTTATTGAATATAAATGTGTCAGTGCTTTTTAACAATAAAGGTCTGTCTTTTTATGTTTTCAGTTAAAAAAAAAATGATCTGCCTTGGATAGCAAATATTAGAAATCAACCCTATGCAAATCAGTATCAATACATCTGTTAACTTATTTTGTGTTGAAAAACCTCTTTGCAAATCTTTGAAAATTTAGTTTATAAGAATCCTACAAATAGACCCAAATTCATCTTTTATTTTGTTTTTGAATTCATAAACATGGATATGTAAACTTGCATAAGGTTCATTTCTATTCTATATAGCTCAAATGTTTTAATGTTTATGAATGAATTTTGTAGGATTTTTGCCTTTAACAGAAGGAAGATATCTAGGGGCACTATATATTTGTCTCTGCTGTTTAACATTTTCATGTTTTAAATATTTTTCTTGTTGCTTTAGCATATTTGATCACAATAAAAACAGACAACACCATGGTCAAAAAGAAAAGCAACTAAAGTGCAAACAGCAAAAACATTACAAATAAATTAAGGTTTGAGCAAATGAGCTCCATCAAAAATTTGGGTTGAACTTAGATGTTTGGAAGGGTCAGCTATTCCTCTAATCAATCTAAGATTTAAACACTCGCAAATAAAAAATTATAATCCTGCTATCTATGATGAATTTATCTAAAGTTCAGCGTTATGTTTTGGTTATGCAATTGCATACCAAGGAATAAAATTGATACAAAATATTGAAATTAAACCTAATTTTTGTTATTTTTGTTGTTTACTAAGTAACTTTTTGGGGAAGTTAATGTCACAGCTGAACTTCACACTAAGTATTCAGAATGCCCTATTAGTGGTCTTAATATGTTTTATTGATTTGAAGCTCTTTTTAAAAGCTGTGTGTAATGCTGCTATTATGTATAGTTTGTATAAAAATGGCTGATCCACTGTAGGATCAAACCTCTGTGATATGATGATTGAAACTCTCAGTAGGTCAAGTTGGTTCATAGCTGTTGTTATCAGCTGGTGTTGATAGTTTTAATGAAATTTGTTTAAGTAGAATTTTGGTGGATGTTATTGTGCCTCCTCTATCTTTGTATAGTTAAAAATGGTCTCCAAGCTCACTGACAGTAAGGTTAAATATTGGCAGCTGGTTCATGATATTTTTCCAATGATGTGGATACTGATGTAAAGGAATGACTTAGTTTGAGACGTCATTTGTTGATAAGGTTAATATGATCGTCTGGTCTTTGTGTTGCCATTATGGCCGACTAAAAGTAGTAATGGTCATTTTATGAATTTCATCAAACTCTGAAATATTAACCACTCCTTTATTAACTCTTGCAGACAAACTCTACTGTCCTGTTAGAAGCAATTGAAATCTAGTCATCGTGTAAGGAAGACGGATATATCCAATTCCCTGTCCATCAAATTGCCTTTCTTATAGTTAATATATTTAAACTATTTATTTTTACTAGTTTTGAATTATTTATATTTAAAAGATTTTTTTTACATGATCTGTGTGTGTTTTCTATGTGTGAATATTATTTCTTATGTGCTATTAAAATTGTTCTATATTATTGAATATGTTGAGTCTTGGTGTATTTTATCTTGCTTATCTATTAAATAGTTGCACTCAAGTTTATTTTAATTTATTGGCAGTTGAATAAAATGCGTGCTCGTATATTGTTTTCACTTTTGATTCAGATACATTAGAGAAAAATATAATATGGGATATATCAGTATACACGAGACCATACCTGCCAACTTTTCAAAATGCCCATGGGGGTTTTGCGTGCAAGATGGCTGTCACATAGTCCTAAAAAACCTGCAAGGGGGCCTTCAAATACATTTTAATGTTGTTTTTTGGCTTCTTCATACTTTTATAAGCCTAGAGTCATTGTAAAATTAATTGTTTTGTTTTAAATTGTGGACAAAATTGCTCTTTCAAAATTTCAATTTGGGAACCTCCATGGGGGAAATCCCCCGCAAATAGTGACAGTTGGCAGGTATGCGAGACAGAATTGTTATATTGAAAACTATTATAGACAGGGGCGTAGCTTGCCCTCTGATAGTACTGAGGCAGGGGGTGTGGGGGCGCACCCCCCCCCCCCCCCCCCCCGAAGCTATACAGGTTTTACCATTTGAAAAACAATAAAATCCCATTAAAGTTATAGTAGTTTTTACTTTATTCAACATAATAATGCTAATATGTTCAAACAAGAGCTACATGTATTTACAATATGTCAAGCTCCGATGTTACTTTTTACCTTTCTCTTTGTTTGTAAGAGATATTGGATAATACTAGTGTTTTCAAATACCATAATCATGTATGCTTTAGATTTATTTATGAAAGTTAAATTCTGTAATATGTTTTAAATTTTGATATTAAAAATCCTCTACAGGTGCAAAGCACCAATTCTTCTATTTCTACTAGCGTCAAACTTGTCCAATACTAGGTTTCGGTCAATTTCTTTATCCTTATGTATGTGCATTAATAAGGCCAGTCCGTTCAATCGATGATCGGTCATTGTTGTCCGGTTCCATAGTTTAAGTCTTCTAAGTGCAGAAAAGGAACCTACTGGCATCGTAAGTAACAGATGAAATATTGTATTTATATTAGGGTAGTAATCTGAATCAGCTAGAATGAACGATTCAGAAAGCGATGTAGGTGGATCCTTAAGCTGATTACAGAAAGCCATCCACCGCTGAATTTCCATATAATACGTATCCCGATCTGGTAAATCTGAACTGTACCATTCATATATCTTTGCTGTTTCAATTTGCGACATTGTATTGACCTTCAAAGGCATTAGTTTAGATGCAAGAAACATGGCCGATTTGTCCTCTGGAAATCTCTCTTCCAGTTGAGCTACGCAATGATCAATGAAAGGGAAAAATACATTTGTTTTGAAGTACTAACTTGCTGTGTCTGAGGCGTCTCCTGCAGTTAAGCGCTGTGTCATTCTCTTAGCTGTTCTCGGTTTTACTAATTGGATATTGACACATGTGGCCAAAACTTTCATCTTTCCCAAATGCTCTCGAATACGGTATCGTTCCTTTGCTCATTAATGACGGTTTTGCATGTGTTTGCATCTTGATATGCTTTAATGATTTCACAGTCGGTTTTCTGAAGAACCTGAGTCGGAGGTCTTGTGAAACTCAGTATGTGTTGCGTAACAACAAGAGCAACAATGAATTGACTACTTTGCAGCATTCGCAAATGGGCACTTGCTTTAATCCTCGCATCGGAAGCATTGCTTTCATCTAGAATGTCCTGAAGAGACTGTGTTATTGATTTGTATTTAGCTATTAAAGACGACAGCGTATCAACTCTTGCTGTCCAACGTGTTTCGCACAGTTTTTGAATTGAATGTTTTTTTCCAGCTTTTTCTATTAATGTGTCGTTGAGCATTGTCATCATCGTTGTTTCCCAATATTACAAGTTCATCAGTGTCGTCACCAGACAGGTATCTTGAAACAATAGCCATTCGTTTGACACTTCCACCAAGGAACCATGTCAGCTGACTAACAGAATCAA